>NC_052074.1:35370308-35670308 GCF_015852505.1 Tachyglossus aculeatus
GCCCCGCCATCGACCCCGAGCCCACATCATCCCCCGGGCCTGGAATGCCCTCCCTCTGCCCATCCGCCAAGCTAGTTCTCTTCCTCCCTTCAAGGCCCTACTGAGAGCTCACCTCCTCCAGGAGGACTTCCCAGACTGAGCCCCCTCCTTCCTCTCCCCCTCCTCCCCCCTCCATCCCCGCCACCTTACCTCCTTCCCTTCCCCACAGCACCTGTATATATGTATATACGTTTGTGCATATTTATAACTCTATTTATTTTACTTGTACATATCTATTCTATTTATTTTATTTTGTTAATGTTTTGTTTTGTTCTCTGTCTCCCCCTTCTAGACTGTGAGCCCACTGTTGGGTAGGGACCGTCTCTATATGTTGCCAACTTGTACTTCCCAAGCGCTTAGTACAGTGCTCTGCACACAATAAATATGATTGATTGATTGATTGTTTGCAGTGATGGGAAAGTGCCTGGAAGGACAGGGTGGTAAGATGAGTCGTTCTGTTTTGCACATGTTAACTTTGAGGTGTCAGTGAAACATCCAAGTAGGGATGTCCTGAAGACAGGAGGATATACAAGACTGCAGATTAGAAAGAACAGGGTTGGAGATGTAGATTTGAGCATCATCTGCATAGAGATAGTAGTTAAAGCCAGAGGAATGAATGAGTTCTCTAAGGCAGTGGGTATCAGATGGAGAATAGAAGGGGACCCAGAACTAAACTTTAAGAAGTGAAGATTCATTTATAGGACCTGTCAATCTCTCAAGTTCCCTACCTGATGACATTACCTGGAGCTCAGCCAACTTGGAGTGGGTGTGGTACAGAGATGGGCGGTTGGAGAGGAGAAAGAAAAGAAAGAGGTCAGAGGGAAAAGTTAAACAGACTTGCACAGAGAAAGTTTTTTCTTCCAGGTTTGTTTCTGGAAAAGAAAGAGGCCTAGTTCCCAGTCGTGCTGCTGGATCCTCCAAAAGGATCAACTCTGAACCTCAGATATATTCTAAATTGAAAATCAGTGGCAGACTAAGGATAGGTTGCTTTTAATCCAGGATTCTGGCTAAAAAATTCCCTTCTGTCCTCACTACTTTTGCTGTTTGTAACTTCTATACTTCGTGCTAAGGAGAGTCAAGACTCCTACATGTGATATTTTTATCTGGTTTTGATTTGTTTTTTAAGGTATTTCTTAAGGGCTTAATATGTGCCAGGCACTGTAGATATAAGTAGATACAAGGTGGGGTAGATATAAGTTAATCAGGTTGGACACAGTTCCTTTCCTAAATGGGGCTCACAGCCTTAATCCCCATTTTACAGATGAGGTACTGAGGTAAAGAGAAGGGACTTCCCCAAGGTCACCCAGTGGACAAGAAGCAGAGGCAGGATGAGAACCCAGGTCCTTCTGAGTCCCAGGCTCACGCTCTATTAGACCACACTGCTCCTCTATTCTTTCTTCTGTAAAGAAGGGTACTTGTGAAGTGTGGTCCTGCTCTGAGGGTGCACGATGTCATTTGCAGGCAGGGCCTGAGCCCTGTTTTCTTCCATGCCGCAGAGAGGGTAAAATCTACTAAGACACAAGGTGACCATGGCAGTATTGGAGCACAATAGCTGAAGCTATTCTTGATGGAATACTAAGCCTGAAAGTCCCAGGTGTCCTCCTCTGACCTGTGATGACTTTGGCTGCAGAAGACTGCCACACAGTCAAAAAGTCACAGGTCATTTGGGGTTAAAATAGCCTAACCCAATCAATATACCATGTGGGGCAGGGCAGAAGGGTGCCTGCCTCAAATTATCTTTCCAGCGGCTGTAAAATGTCCCTGCAATTAGGGCCTCAGAATAATAATTGGGATCCACAGCATTGCCTAGTGGGAAGACCACGGGGCTTGGAGTCAGAAGACCTGGATTCTAGTCCCGGTTCTGACACTTGCCTGATGTGTGATCTTGAGCTAAACCTTTAACCGCTGTGCCTCAATTTCCTCATTTGTAAAATGGGGATTAAAATATCTGCTTGCCTCACCTCTTGGACTGTGAATCCCATATAGGACAGGGACTGGGTCAATCTAATTATTTTATACCTACAGCAGTGTTTAGCACAGTGCTTGATAAGGTTTGATGAGTATCATCATAATTAAAAACCTCACTGGCTTGCTTTCATTTCCAAGGAGATAGCATATCAGATAATCTTTGAAGGGCACTGTGGCTTTATGGAAAGAGTAAGGGAATAGAAGTTAAGAGTCCAGGGTTTTAATCCCACTTCTGCTGCTCTACCAAATGACTTTGGGCAAGTCACCTGCCCTCTCAGACTCCGTTTCCTCATCTGTAAAATGAGAATATCTGCTTATATTTGTGCACCTCGCATTTGTGAGTCCGAATGTAGGACAAGAACTATTTCTGATGTGATTATCTGTAGCTCCCCCAGCCACTTGGCATAGTGCTTGGCACACAGAAAATGTTTAGCTGTTATTATTACTCAGAATAATAATGAGGGACAAAAAAGGGAGCTTGATCGGTGAACACAGAAGAACAATCCAGATAATAGAGACCACAGACATGATTGTGGAATCGTGACTGGAAAAAACAATCAATGATTAGGTTGGTGTGGACAGAGTGGAGATAAAGAGTTCTGGGTAAAGACAGATGAAGACACTGGGGACTGTGTGGTGGAGGGATTCCAGATATGTCTTCCAATCAGTCAAGCCACAGACTGTGGTCTGAAGTGTCCAACTGAAGAAATCAGAGGAAGCCTTTGGTAAAGCCACTTCCAGGGTTGTGACCTAGACCTTGCACAGAGGAAGGAAACAGCTAGTCTGAAAAGAGTAATTGCCTAACCTGGGTGTTTGTTTAGAAATGTGTGCCAATAAATAAAGCTGAGAAAACGGCTAACTTGCAAATCTTCTCTATTATGTGACTCCAAGGGCACACCCTGTAACACAGCTGGATTACTGTTTTCGAAAATGTGAATGGCTGTATCTAGGGGTATGACTGTCCATGGACACGCGTGCAATTAGCTACGTTCCATTCCAGAATCAGCCCTGACATAACACTTGAGCCCTATAGGTAAGTAAAACATACCCTGCAAAAACCTCCTCAGCCTCCAATGCCTCATTCCCTTCACCTCTCCTGGACTAGAAGCTTTCCTGATCCAGCCCGCTCCTCCCCTGCTCTGTCTCCCCAGCACACCCTCACCTCCAGTATTTTGTTTTCCTCTGGAAACCAGTAATACATGCATGACCCCTCTTTTCATTCATTCATTCGTATTTATTGAGCGCTTACTTTGTGCAGAGCACTGTACTAAGCGCTTCGGAAGTACAAGTTGGCAACATATCATCATCATCAATCGTATTTATTGAGCGCTTACTGTGTGCAGAGCACTGTACTAAGCGTTTCGGAAGTACAAGTTGGCAACATATAGAGACAGTCCATACCCAACAGTGGACTCACAGTCTAGAAGGGGGAGACAGAGAACGAAACAAAACATATTAACAAAATAAAATAAATAAATAGAATAAATATGTACAAGTTTACAACGAGTGGAAAGAGGTTAGAGGATCCCAGCTGCAACACTCCCAATGGCCAGACACAGAATAAGAACTGTGGTATATGTTAAGCACTTACTATGTACCACGCACTCTAAGCGCTGGGGTAAAAACATATAAAAACAGATCACACCCAACACCTGTCCCAGTGAGATCAATCAATCAATCGTATTTATTGATGGCTTACTGTGTGCAGAGCACTGTACTAAGCGCTTGGGAAGTACAATTTGGCAACATATAGAGACAGTCCCTACCCAACAGTGGGCTCACAGTCTAGAAGGGGGAGACACAGAACAAAACCAAACATACTAACAAAATAAAATAAATAGAATAGATATGCACAAGTAAGATAAATAGAGTAATAAATATGTACAAACATATATACATATATACAGGTGCTGTGGGGAAGGGAAGGAGGTAAGATGGGGGGATGGAAAGGGGGACGAGGGGGAGAGGAAGGAAGGGGCTCAGTATGGGAAGGCCTCCTGGAGGAGGTGAGCTCTCAGAAGGGCCTTGAAGGGAGGAAGAGAGCTAGCTTGGCAGATGGGCAGAGGGAGGGCATTCTAGGCCCGGGGGATGACGGGCCTGTCACAGTATAAAGGAGAAGGAGAACAGGTATTTTATCTCCATTGTACAAATGAGGAAACTGAGGCACGGGGAAGTTAAGTGACTTGTTCAAAGTTATATAGCAGGCAAGTGGAAGTGCAGTGATTAAACCCAGCTCCCTGGACTCCCATGACCATGCTCTTCTACCAAGGCCAGACTACTTGGAGCTGCATTAATTTAACTGAGCTATTTCTCTCTCACCGTTCTCCACCTGGCTGCAACTTCCTACCCCTAAATCACACACACCTGGACTGATCAGTCTATGGAGCCCCCTCCCCAGGCCCCAAGTTGGGCTGTTGTGACTAGTCCCATCTCCTGGGTCTTCCAGGAGATCCAGGTCTTGATGAAAATGGGCTGACATTTCTATAAATGTCTAGCTCCACCAGGGACTTAAGATCCTGGGGAACCGAGCACAAATGGGCTGCCGTGGAGTAGGTGATTAGAGCCAGACCAGCTCCCCGCCACTTTGAGCAAGAAGGTGATGCAGAGAGCCAGGCTTCCGGCTATCAGGAGGATCCGAGCCAGGACTCTAGTAACACTGGTTGGGGTAGTGCACATTTAAAAAAAAAATTGGTGGGGCGAGGGGCAGCCCCGGGGGATGATAGAGGAAGAGGTGAATTTAGGATCTGCAGGGAGGAGGAAATCTGCTCCAAACAGTGGGGAGAGGAAATGGAAAGGTATGAAGGGAGGAGACGGCAGAGAAGTGATTAATTTACCAGCAAGATTTGGACCTAACTTTAGGGATCTGGCTGATCCCATCACTATTCCTGACCCTAACTTAATTGCTGAGGAAGTGCAGCCATTAGTAAATGATGTTTCCAGGATGCAATCTATGTTGGATGGCCAAAACCCAGGATCACCTGAATTACATAAACTACAAATCTCAAAAAAGCTCAAGTTCCTGGGACCCTGCAGTACCTAATTTCATGTTCCAGTCAATCGTATTTACTGAGCACTTTCTGTGTTATAAGTAATAAGAGCTTGGAAGCTGTAATGAGAGCTGTAATAAGAGCTTTTAATAAGTAATAAGTAAGAGCTGTAATAAGAGCTTGAGAGAGAACATCATAACGGACACATTCCCTGCCCACAATGAGCCCCCTCTCCACTTTAAAATCCATTTCTCCCATCTTTCCCAGCAGTACCTCAATAAATCTCCTGGCTCCTCTCAAAATGCCCTCCACTTATACCTCCAATTCCATCCCTTCACACCCAAAGCACTTCCCCACCACTCTCTTCTTCCCTCCCTGTTCACTCTCCAATGGCTTTTTCTCCACTGCTTTCAAACACACTCCTGTCTCCCTATGCTAAAAAAAAACGCCCTTAGTCCCACGGCTCTCTCCAGGTATAGCCCTATCCCCCCCTCACCTCTCTCCAAACTCCTTGTGCAAGGAGTGAAGTTAACTCTACTTCCTCTCCTCTGATTCTTTCCTTGACCCTCTCCCATCTGGCTTATAAGCCCTTCACTCCACAGAAACCACCCTCTCAAATGTCACAAGTGATCTCCAAGTGCTTTGTACAGTGCTCTGCACACAGTAAATGCTCAGTAAATGATTGAATGAATGAATGAATCTCCTTGCCAAATCAAATGGCCTCTACTCTATCCTAATCCTCCTTAACCTCTCAGTTGCCTTGGACCCTGTCAACCACCCCCTTCTCCTGGACATATTATCCAACCTTGGCTTCAATGACACTGTCCTCTCCTGGTTCTCCCCCTATCTCTCTGGCCACTCCTTCACAGTCCCTTTTGTGGGCTCCCACCATCTTTGGAAGTCCCTTAAGGCTCAATTCTGGGTCTCCTTCTTGCCCCATCTACACCCACACCCTTGGAGAACTCATTCACTCCCATGGTTTCAACTACCATCGCTATGCGGACGATTCCCAAATCTACATCTCCATCCTTGATCTCTTGCTTTCTCTGCAGACTCACATTTCCTCCTGCCTACAGAACATAATAAGAATAATAATTCTAATGGCATTTGTTAAGTGTTTACTTTGTGCGAAGCACTGTTCTAAGCGCTGGGAGGGATACAAGGTGATCAGGTTATCCCACATGGGGCTCACAGATGAGGTAACTGTGGCTCAGAGAAGTTAAGTGACTTGCCCAAGGTCACACAGCAGACAAGTGGCAGAGCCAGGATTAGAACCCATGATCTCTGACTCCCAAACCCGTGCTCTTTCCACTGAGCCATGCTGCTTCTCAACACCTCTACTTGTATGTCCTGCCGACACCTCAAACTTAACATGTCCAAAACAGAATGCCTTATCTTCCCACCTAAACCCTGTCCTCCCCCTGACATTCCCACCACCGTAGGTGGCACCACCATCCTCCCTGTTTCATGAGCCTGTAACCTTGGCTTTACCCTTGACTCATCTCTCTCACTCAACCCACATATTCAACCTGTCACCAAATCCTGTCAATAATCAATCATATTTAAACACTTACTTTGTGCAGAGCATTGTACTAAGTGTTTGGGAGAGTATAAAATAACAATATAACAGACACACTGCCTGCCCACAGGGAGCTTACAGTCTAGAGAGGTAGACAGACATTGACATTAATAAATACATTACAGCTATGCACAGAAATGCTGTAGGGCTAAGAAAGGTGGTGAATAAAGGGAGCAATTCCAGGTGACATAGAAGGGAGTGGGAGTAAAGGAAATGAGGGCTTAATCAGGGAAGGTCTCTTAGAAGAGATGTGCCTTCGATAAGGCTTTGAAGGTGGGGAAAGGAATTGTCGGATATGAAGAGGGAGAGTGTTCCAGGCCAGTCAGGACATGGGCAAAAGGTGGGTGGCGAGATAGATGAGACTGATGTGTTGGTTTAACCTTCACAACATTGCTAAAATATGCCTTTTCCTCACCTTAGTCCAAACACTTATCCTATCCTGCCTTGATTACTGCATCAGTGTCCTTGCTGATCTCCCACCTCCTCTGTCTCTCCACTCCAGTTCATACTTCACTCTGCTGCTCAGATCATTTTCAAACAAAACCATTCATCCATGGTTCTCCACCCCTTTATAACCTCCAGTGACTGCCCACTCACTTCCGCAAAAAACAGAAACTCCTTACCATCGGTTTTAAAGCATTCAATCACCTTGCCCCCTCCTACCTAATCTCCCTGCTTTCCTACTACAACCCAGATTGTACACTTTTCTCCTCTAATTCAAACCTCACTTACTGTGCCTCAATCTCGTCTATCCCACCTTCGACCTTTCACCCACATCCTGCCTTTGTCATGCAAAACCCTCTGCATATCCCAATAGATACTTATTTTCCTCACCTTCAAGGCCTTCTTAGAAGACCAGCTTCTCCAAGAGACCTTCTCCAACTAAGCCCTCACTTCCTCTTCTCCCACTCCCTTCTGCGTCACCCTTGCCCTTGGATTTGGACCCTTTATTCACCCTTCCCTCAGCCCCACAGCACTTATGTATATATCCATAATTTAGATATTTATATTGATGTTTGTTCCCCCTTCTAGACTGTGAGTTCATTGTAGGCAGTGAACATGTCTTGCCAACTCCGTTACAGTGTACTCCCTGAGCGCTTAGTACAGTGATATGCACATAGTAAGCACTCAGGAACTACGATTGATTGATTTTGAATGTTCAAGGATACGTTGCAAACTTTGTGAATCCTTTCCACCAAATTTTGAATAAGATTTTATACCTGAAAAACCCCAAACATCATTAACTACAGATTGCCAGGACCAAGTCATTCCAGGGAAGGCATGGGGGTGGGCAGGCAGGTGGGCATCCTTCCTATTGTTCTGAACCTTTGGTAACTTATACCAGAGAAGGTAATTAAGGAACTGAACTCTCTATCCCACTCTCAGTCTCCCATGGGGTTACAGGAGAGTCCTACAGTGAACACAACCTTCTTGTCCAATACCAGCATGCCTGACCTTTTTAAGCTCCTCAATGAGCAGCACTAGTAATGTCCTTTAATGGAAACCTTTTCTAACTCCTCCCCGCTGCAAGCCAGAGTGATTACAATACGCTATTGGCAACAGCAATTACACCCCTGGGTATAAAAAAATCATTTACCAATTCTAAAATACCAAGTTCTGAACAAAAAAAAAAGAAAAACATCTAGATTTCACTGTTCATCTCCCTCATTCCAGATACATTTACTTTCAGAGATGGCTTTAAAATCATCACTCTTGGGTCATTGCTTTCACTACCTACGAAATCCTTTGCATAGTTGTATGACACTGGACTTCTCCAACATATCTGAGTTAAACTGATGCAGGCAGACCACCTAAGTGCAGCAAATGACAACTCCTGCTGCCCTTGGGAAATAAAAAGCATCTCCTCTGCTACTGTACGTACACTTGAAATGGAAAGGGGTAGGAGTGAGGAAGAAGTGCTGGGAGAAGTGCCATCAGGACATTTTTTTCCTTGCCTAGACCCAATCCAGTCCGAGAAACGGCAAAAACAGGTGTCGAGAAAGACTCATGCACAGAGGGCACGTCGAGACGTGATGCAGACAGGTCATAGAATGTCATTTGCCTTAACAGACGCTCCCTTGCTCTGCCCTGAACATGCCACAGAACTGGCACTGTTCACTCTAAACAAGTCCCAGAATTTGAAATAATAGCCTTATCAATGTCTGATTAGACAGTCCCTAATGAATTTGGAATAACAGTCTGGATTGTGTCATGGCCTATATATTTATAACTAACCAGACCTAGTGATTAAGCAGTGGAAAGTCAGCAAGCAGGATAAGTGCCCTTTGTCCTTTTTCTTTTGACCTCCACGCCCCCAGAAAGGGGGATGCCTTCTGGGGGAAGCTCAGTTCCTCTGCCTAACATACAGCAGAGAGTGAAGTGCTGTGACTTAAATTCACTTCACTATCTGAACTGGTACCTCACTACCTAACTCTTTTGATTAACTGCCTACATTTTGAACATTATAAGTGAGAGTCTCGTAATATCAGTCAATCAATCAGTAGTATTTACCGAGTGCATACTGTGCAGCAAGCACTGAATTAAGCACTTGGGAGAGTACAATTCAACAGAGTTGGTGGACACATTCCCTGCCCAGAACAAGCTTACAGTCTAGAGGAGGAGACAGACAATAGAAATAAAATATGGGTTTATACATAAGTGCTATGGGGCTGAGGGGGGAGGGGGTAAATACCAAGTGCCCAAAGGGCAGTATGATCCAAGTGCACACATAACACAGAAGAGAGGGGGTTGGGGAAAGAGGGTATTTACTGGGGAAGGCCTCTCCGAGGAGACATGAGTTTCATAAGGCTTTGAAGGTGGAGAAAAGTGGTGGTCTGGCATACATGGAGGGGGAAGGCGTTCCAAGCCGGGGAAGGATGGGGGAAGAGGACCACAGTAATGTCAACAATAGTGTACAATAATTGTGTACAAACAAAGGGGCAGGAATAAAAAACACATATTCTCTTTAATATGCCCTTTCACATATGAAGAGGAAAGGAGCTCCTGTCACGTGGAAAAGAGATCGGTAATGATGTAAACATGTGTATAACAATAGTGTACAAACAGAAGGGCAGAAATAAGAAAGCACTCCACCACCTTGCTCCCTCCTACCTCGCCTCGCTACTCTCCTTCTACAACCCAGCCTGCAGACTTCGTTCCTCTAGCGCTAACCTTCTCACTGTGCCTCCATCTCATCTGTCTCACCGTCGACCCCTAGCCCATGTCCTGCCACTGGCCCACAACGCCCTCCCTACTCAAATCCAACAATGACTCTTTCCCACTTCAAATCCTTACTGAAGGCACATCTCCTCCATGAGGTCTTCCCAGACTAAGCCCCACTTTTCCTCATCTCCCACTCCCTTCTGTGTTGCCGACTTGGTCCCTGTGCTCTTCCCCCCCCCACCCCAGCCCCAAAGCACTTATGTACATATCTGTAATTTTATTTATTTGTATTGGCATCTATCTCCCCCACTCTAGACTGTAAGCTCATTGTGCGCAGGGAATGTGACTGTTTATTGTTGTATTGCACTCTCCCAGGCACTTAGTACAGAGCTCTGCACACAGTAAGCACTCAATAAATACGACTGAATGAATCTATTTCCCTCCTCTCCTAACAGTACCTATTTCTCTATTTTCACAATATCTTTGCTGACCCTCTGCCCCAAAGTGACCCTGGGGTACCGGCCATCTCAAGGTCAAATGCTATCTCATAGCCACCTGAGCCAGCAGGCGTAACTCAGAAGTGAGGGTGGGATACCGCCCCCACAACCACAACTGCTAGACTGACAGCCCAAACCGGGAATACAGAAGGTGTCCCTTCACCCCTGTGCCAATCAAATTAGGTATGGAGGAGGAGGGGAGGGTAGAGATTGGATAAACTGAGGCTGGAGCGGCCTAGGAGCACAGGTGATAAATACCTGGTGCCTCTGACCTCCTGGGGCAGATCACTGAGACACGCAGCAGCAGCAGTGGCCCACATGTCTTTCTCTGCCAAGAAGGCCAGACACTGCTCTGCAACCAGAACCAAAACACTGAGAAAAGAGCCACAGGATGGGTAAGTGTCTCGCCGAACGTTCATGGGTAGGAGCCAGGTGCTCTGCTGCGGCTGGGTAACATAAGTGGATTCCTCCAGTGTAGGGAGAGCACATGGTGAGAGCTAGCCATCCACCATGTGCACAGGTAATGGAATGGATTCTTCCCGTGTGGGATAGTAAGTGGATTCTTCCCGTGTGGGATAGTACGTGGATTCTTCCCGTGTGGGAAAGCACATGGATTCTTCCCGAGTGGGAAGTGCACATGGGTGAGAGCTAGCCACCTCACCCATGCGTGAGTAACATATGAGTAATGTTCCTTCCATTAGGGAAGCTCTAATATTACTAATTGATTACATTCCTCCCCAAAGGGAAGTTCAATTCACTGTACCTAAACAATTAAATAATCCAATTTGCCTCGCGGCATATATTTTGTATAAAACTCAGGCTTTCCTTCCCCAGCCTCCCTCTCTCTCCCTCGCCGCGCCAATTACCAAACAAACCTGTCCCCGGATGATGAGTGACACCCTCAATCTTTCATTTTGTTCTCACTACAAATAGCTACAAGATTCTGCTTTCTCCTTAAAAGTATCATCCAGTCCCTAATCCTTATATGTAACAATCATTAATAATAATTGTGATATTAGTTATGTACTTTCTATGTGCCAAGCAATGAGGTAGACGCAATGCAATCATATCAGATGCAGTCCCTGTCCTAAACGGGGCTTCCAAGTGTCAGGCTCCCTGAAGCCCAGAGAATCCCTCTCCATATATTTACTGAGTGCATACAGTTGCAGAAAGCATGGTACTAAGTGTTTGGGAGACTAAAATAGAGTAAACAGACATGACCCCTGACCTCAAAGAGCCTACAGTCTAGCAGGGAAGGCAGACATTAAAATAATTAAGGTAAGGGATGCAAATGAATATAACAATATGCTCATATGTACTCTTGGGGGAGAGAGGTGGGGTGAGTACCTAAGTGCTTTAGGGGGTGGCTTTTTTCCACGGTCACAAAGCAGGCAAGTGGTGGAGCCGGGATTAGAACCCAGATCTCCTGATTCCCAGTTCTGTATTTTTTCCACTAGGCTACTCTGCTTATATTTGCCACTTTATTACTCAGCAAAATTTTGATCAGTAGGTATCACAGAAATAATTTCTTCCTGAAAACTCGCACAGAATAACAGCAAGAATGCAATGCCAAATGCAAATCTTCGAAGATAAACATATCTTGTTTCCACCACCTTATACTGTACAAGGACTATGTGGAACATTTCCCTGTTCTGAGTGACCTCGATGACCTTCCCAGTTTCAAAGCAAAATAATTTAGAGTTCAGCTAATTAAATCAAACACTTAAGGATACAGATAATGCTATAGGTAATTCATTAGCGTAGGTATTCGTTATTGTAGGTAATTCAGTATAGCTATAGGTAATCCACTGCATTAGTGCAGTGAAGTAGTAGCAGGAGTAAATGAGAATAGAAATTGGATGTGAGGAAGAAAGGAGTCCTGAGTGGGAGGGAAGGGAAAAGAAATGAAACCTTGGGAAAGCAAGTTTAGTTTCTTCAGAGGTAGAAAATGGCATAACTGTTGGAGAAAATTTATCTTTCCCAGTATCTTCACAAAAACCCTGAAGATGTCATTGAAACTACTCCATTAATGGAAAAGACTTACAAGTATTAACATTTCATTTTTAGAGGTCTTTTCTTTGTTGTTCTAAAAGAGGAGCTTAGCCTTATTAAAAGTACATCTCCAATTAGCCTTTCCCTGACTAGGTTCTCATTCCCTCTTCTCCCACTTCCTTCTGTGTCACCCTTTGCACCTGGATTTCCACCCTTTATTCACCCCTACCTCAGCCTCACAACAGTTATGTATATATCGTTCTTTTTTTATTTATATTAAAGTCTAGACTGTGAATTCCTTGTGGGCATGGAATGTGCCTACCGACTCTTATATTGTACTCTCCCAAGCACTTAGTACAGTGCTCTGCACACAGTAAGTGCTCACTGAAGAGTGAAGAAGCAGCCACTCCTTTTAAATTTGCTTCCTGGGCTCATTCCAAGTGAACCCTGCATATTATATACAATACTACTGAAAGAGTATAGGTTTCATTTCCAGCAAAAATTCATCTGTCTTAATTTCTTTCCTTAATTTACAGGCTTAAAGCACTGAGTTCATATTTACCATTTTCTTAAATTGCCTCCCCTTGAACTCAAAAGGAAACATTCATTTCGAGGCTGATATTTCTCTCAGAGAGAAGGAAGATAGCTGCCATCAGGGAGCCTTCTCTTTCAAGGCATTTCAAATTAGAAAAGAAAAAACCCCAAGAAATCTACATTAATGAGCAAATACGGACTCTGGGCAGTGGTTTTTCTCATTTAACAGATTGGAGAACCTAATTTCCACATACAAAAAAAATGATTTTGGGGTTGACACCTATACTGTTTTTAGGATCCCCATTTTGTTCAAACAGTCTCCTATTTCAGAGCCAAATAAATGTCTGAGCAACTCACTGCATGCCACCCCAACTACTTGGGCACCTGCTTCTATGATGATAAGACTGATGCCACAATCAAAAGTTTCACCCTAAGAACCCCCTGCACAAGCGGAAAATGTGACAGCCCAATATCTTTCAAAGCCTGAAAAGAGCACAAGCTTCTCTCTGGGGAGGAGGGCAGGCTGTGTGTCAACAGAATGACTGCTCATGCGCAGTTCCTTTCTGTGTGGCGTCATAGCATTTCAAATCTCTGCAGAGAGACTTCAGGACTGGAACTGCAAGATACGTGGGGCTTCCCACATCTCATTTTCAGGATGTCCTTCCCGATTGGTTTTCACTAAGTCAGTGCGGCAGAGCCTTTAAAAACATACCAATTTTAATGCAAAGTTTCTCAGGAATATATTTCAGCCACCTAGAAAGAAAACAAGCCTTCTTATTTCCCCTTCCTCAATTTTTTCAGTCCTCTTCCCTAGCTGGTAATTCACAAATTTTGGAAGGAGTGGTTTCTGCTTTCTGCCAAAAGACCCCATGGGGTGCCATCATGCTCACCTAAGGGGTTTGTCCATAACAGGATGCTTCCCTTGAAACCTCTCACAGAAAAAGCTGTAGAAGGCACAATGGGGAGAGAACTACATGGGTGGACCTGTTCTGAAGTACGGTCAGAAGCCCAGAGAATACAAATCCATCAATCATATTTACGCGGAGCACCGTACGTTTGGGAAGAGCACAGTACAACAGAATTAGCAGATATGTTCCCTGACCATTTTAGCTTCAGCTAAAGAATGCCCAGGTGTGAGAGCACTAAGAAAAATTAAAGGGGTGGGATTATAAATAGCATCAGTCTCTATACAAGGTCTTTACAGAGACTGTCGCCCTCCCCCTCAAAAAATAAAAAAAATCCATCCCCATACGTTTCCTCCCCTTTACTCAAATGCCCTTGAACAGGCTGATATGGTTCACGGAAGCTTTCCGTTAGCATATCCTGAGCACTTCAGTGGCTAGAGGCATAGAGAGATAAATGTTCCTAAAGAAAGATTACCCCTAGGGAGCAATTGCAACGGACTTTACCGTCCTCTTTCCTCTAGTTTCTGTTACAGATCCATATGGTAGTTTTGTTTGCTTTTTTCTAATCTTGGCAGGGACAACTTCGTTTTCAGAGTTTTGTGCGGGAGAAAGGAGACAGCCTGGGAAAAGCCAACATCCTGGCTGGCTGTCCTTGGGAAACTACGGCAGGAGAGAAAGAAGGTGGGGAAAGGAGCTGCATGGACTGGGGATTGGGTGTTTCATTCAACTGTATTTATTCAGCGCTTACTGTGTGCAAAGCACTGTACTACGTGTTTGGGAGAGTAAAATAACAGCCACATTCCCTAATCACAGTAAACTCACAGTCTGGGCGGGGGGAGACAGACATTAATATACATAGGGAAACAGCGTGGCTCAGTAGAAAGAGCACGGACTTTGGAGTTAGAGGTAATGGGTTCAAGTCCCAGCTCTGCCAATTGTCAGCTGTGTGACTCTGGGCAAGTCACTTAACTTCTCTGTGCCCCAGTTACCTCATCTGTAAAATGGGAATTAAGACTGTGAGCCCCCCCGTGGTTCAACCTGATCACCTTGTAACCTCCCCAGCACTTAGAATAGTGCTTTGCACATAGTAAGTGCTTAATGAATGCCATTATTATTAGCAGTAGTAGTATTACAAATACATTACAGATATATGCACACACACATGTACTGTGGGGATGGGTGGGAGGATGAATAAAGGGAGCATGTCAGGGCGACACAAAGGAATGAGAGAAGAGGAGAGAAGGGCTTAGTCAGGAAAGGCTTGATGATGATGATGGCACTTGTTAAGCGCTTACTATGTGCAAAGCACAGTTCTAAGCGCTGGGGGAGGTTACAAGGTGATCAAGTTGTCCCACAGGGGGCCCACAGTTTTAATCCCCATTTCACAGCTGAGGTAACTGAGTCATAGAGAAGAGAAGTGACTTGCCCAAAGTCACACAGCTGACAGTTGGCAGAGCCGGGATTTGAACCCACGATCTCTGACTCCAAAGCCCGTGCGCTTTCCACTGAGCCACGCTGCTTCTCCAAGGCTTCTTGGAGGAGATGCACCTTCGATAAGGGCAGCACCAATGGGCTGGATGGTATCCCGGCAGGAGGGCGGGGAAGACAGGGGGGCGATCTGGAAGGGATCCGAGGAAGAACAGGGGAATCAATCAATCAATCAATCGTATTTACTGAGTGCTTACTATGTGCGGAGCACTGTACTAAGCGCTTGGGAAGTCCAAGTTAGCAACATATAGAGACGGTCCCTACCCAACAGTGGGGGAATTTTAGACTGTGAGCCCACTGTTGGGTAGGGACCGTCTCTATGCATTGCCAATTTGTACTTCCCAAGCGCTCAATACAGTGCTCTGCACACAGTATGTGCTCAATAAACACGATTGATGATGATGATGATGATGATGAGGGCGGGGAAGACAGGCGGGCGCTCTGGAAGGGATCTGAGGGAGAACAGGGGAATCAATCAATCAATAGTATTTATTGAGCGCTTACTATGTGTGGAGCACTGTAGTAAGCGCTTGGGAAGTCCAAGTTGGCAACATATAGAGACGGTCCCTACCCAACAGCGGGGGAATGAAGGGGAATGGCGGGGGGCGGGGGAATGGGAGAGGCTCAGCCGCACAGCGAGGACGGCCATGGCGCGGGAAGAGGAGATCATTATCAATCATATTGACTGAGCGCTTACTGTGTTTAGAGCACTGTACTAAGCGCTTGGGAAGTACAAACTGGCAACATATAGAGACAGTCCCTACCCAACAGTGGGCTCACAGTCTTAAAGGGGGAGACAGAGAACAAAACCAAACATACTAACCAAATAAAATAAATAGAATAGATAGGTACAAGTAAAATAGAGTAATATGTACAAACATCTATACATATACACAGGTGCTGTGGGGAAGGGAAGGAGGTAAGATGGGGGGATGGAGAGGGGGAGAGGAAGGAAGGGGCTCAGTATGGGAAGGCCTCATCATCATCATCATCAATCATATTTATTGAGCGGTTACTATGTGCAGAGCACTGTACTAAGCGCTTGGAAAGTACAAGTTGGCAACATATAGAGACAGTCCCTACCCAACAGCGGGCTCACAGTCTAAAAGGGGGAGACAGAGAACAAAACCAAACATACTAACAAAATAAAATAGAATAGATGTGTACAAGTAAAATAGAGTAATAAATATGTACAAACATATATACATATACACAGGTGCTGTGGGGAAGGGAAGGAGGTAAGATGGGGGGATGGAGAGGGGGACGAGGGGGAGAGGAAGGAAGGGGCTCAGTCTGGGAAGGCCTCCTGGAGGAGGTGGGCTCTCGGCAGGGCCTTGAAGGGAGGAAGAGGGCTAGCTTGGCGGATGGGCAGAGGGATTGGGGGCATGCCAGGCCCGGGGGAGGAGGAAGGGGAGCCAAGAGAGATGGCGAGGGGAGGAGGGCCGAGGACGACGGCGGGTGAGGGCGGCACCCACCTTGGGGTCCTTCTCGTAGTAGTGCTGCTGGGTGCGGATCCAGCGGCCGACCAGGTGGTCGCGCACGGCGTGGGCCAAGGCGAAGTAGTAGTCGCGGGGGGTGGCCACGTTGCGGTCCTTCACCAGCGTGAAGTGCAGGTGCCGGTTGAAGCTCTTCCTCACCTCGGCCACGTCGCCCAGGCCCGCAATCCCCCGCACGCTGATCTGCTTCCGCTTCTCGCTGTCCGGCGGCGGCGGCGCCCCCGACATCCTCCCCACGGGCGGCCGGCCGGCCGGCCGGCGGACGGACGGCGGGGACGGACGGAGGGCGGGCGGGCGGAGAGAAAGAAGATGCTGCAGCGGCGGCGGCTCCGGACGAGCGGGCGGGGAAGTGGCCGCGCATGCGCACTGCTCCCCGGAGGCGGAGGGGGGGGTGGCCCCTGCGGCACAGCGCTGAGCCGCCGGATGATGATGATCATCATCATCATCAATCGTATTTATTGAGCGCTTACTGTGTGCACTGCGCTGTGCTAAGCGCTTGGGAAGTCCAAGTTGGCAACATAGAGAGACAGGCCCTACCCAACAGTGGGCTCACAGTCTCAATCGTATTTATTGAGCGCTTACTATGTGCAGAGCACTGTGCTAAGCGCTTGGGAAGTCCAAGTTGGCAACATAGAGAGACAGGCCCTACCCAACAGTGCGCTCACAGTCTCAATCGTATTTATTGAGCGCTTACTATGTGCAGAGCACCGGACTAAGCGCTTGCGAAGTATAAATTGGCAACATAGAGAGACAGTCCCTACCCAACGGTGGGGTCACATCATCAATTGTATTTATTGAGCGCTTACTGTGGGCAGAGCGCTGGGCTAAGCGCTTGGGAAGTACAAGTTGGCAACATAGAGAGACAGTCCCTACCCAACGGTGGGCTCACGTCATCAATCGTATTTATTGAGCACTTACTGTGTGCAGAGCACTGGACTAAGCACTTGGGAAGTACAAGTTGGCAACATAGAGAGACAGGCCCTACCCAACAGTGGGCTCACGGTCTAAAAGGGGGAGACAGAACAAAACCAAACATACTAACAAAATAAAATAAATTCAATAGATGTGTACAAGTAAAATAAGTAAATAAATAGAGTAATAAATATGTACAAACATATATACATATATACAGGTGCTGTGGGGAAGGGAAGGAGTCGAAACTTGCTACCCATTCTCCCAAATCCGGAAAGCGTCGTGTGCCTACTGGGGAATCATTTGCTTGGGAAATGTATATCATCATCATCAATCGTATTTATTGAGTGCTTACTATGTGCAGAGCACTGTACTAAGCGCTTGGGAAGTACAAATTGGCAACATATACAGACAGTCCCTAACCAACAGTGGGCTCACAGTCTCAATCATATTTATTGAGCGCTTACTGTGTGCAGAGCACTGTACTAAGCGCTTGGGAAGTACAAATTGGCAACATATAGAGACAGTCCCTACCCAACAGTGGGCTCACAGTCTCAATCGTATTTATTGAGCACTTACTGTGTGCAGAGCGCTGTACTAAGCGCTTGGGAAGTACAAGTTGGCAACATAGAGAGACGGTCCCTACCCAACGGTGGGCTCACATGATGATGGCATTTGTTAAGCGCTTACTACGTGCAAAGCACTGTTCTAAGCACTGGGGGGGATACAATGAGATCAAGTTGTTCCACGTGGGGCTCACAGTCTGAATCCCCATTTTTACAGATGAGGCCTTCCCAGACTGAGCCCCTTCCTTCCTCTCCCCCTCTCCATCCCCCCCATCTTACCTCCTTCCCTTCCCCACAGCACCCGTATATATGTATATGTGTTTGTACATATTTATTACTCATTTATTTATTTATTTATTTATTTGTACATATCTATTCTATTTATTTTATTTTGTTAGTATGTTTGGTTTTGTTCTCTGTCTCCCCCTTTTAGACTGTGAGCCCACTGTTGGGTAGGGACTGTCTCTATATGTTGCCAATTTGTACTTCCCAAGCGCTTAGTACAGTGCTCTGCACATAGTAAGCGCTCAATAAATACGATTGATGATGATGATGAGGTAACTGAGGCTCAGAGAAGTGAAGTGACTTGCCCGAGGTCACACGGCAGACTTGTGGTGGAGCCGGGATTCGAACCCATGACCTCTGACTCCAAAGCCCGGGCTCTTTCCACTGAGCCACGGAGCCCAGAGGGAGCCGCGAAGACACCCCTCCCGCCCCCGCGTACAGCCCCCCAACAGTGGGCTCACATGATGATGGCATTTGTTAAGCGCTTACTATGTGCAAAGCACTGTTCTAAGCACTGGGGGGATACAATGCGATCAAGTTGTCCCACGGGGGGCTCACAGTCTGAATCCCCATTTTTATAGATGAGGTAACTGAGGCTCAGAGAAGTTAAGTGACTTGCCCAAGGTCACACGGCAGACTTGTGGTGGAGCCGGGATTCGAACCCATGACCTCTGACTCCAAAGCCCATGCTCTTTCCACTGAGCCACGGAGCCCAGAGGGAGCCACGAAGACCCCCCACACACACGTACAGCCCCAAATGCAGAAGCACGAGAGGCGCAAACGGCGTCAACTTAATAATAACGGCCTTTGTCCAGCGCTGACGATATGCCCGGCCACTGGGGTGGATTCCAAGTAATCACAGTCGTAATCCCCCCGTTTTACAGATGGGGGAACTGAGGCACAGAGAAGTTAAGTGGCTCGCCCAAGGCCGCACAGCAGACGATAATAATAATGATAATGGTATTTGTTAAGCGCTTACTATGTGCCAAGCGCTGTTCTAAGCGCTGGGGGAGATAACAGGGTAATCAGGTTGTCCCACGCAGGGCTCACAGTCTTAATCCCCATTTTACGCAAAACCCACTCCGCACCTTCTGCTCCTCTGCCACTAATCTCCTCACCATTAGGCCTCGTTCTCGCCTGTCCCGCCGTCGACCCCCAGCCCACGTCCTCCCCCGGGCCTGGAATGCCCTCCCTCTGCCCGTCTGCCAAGCTAGCTCTCTTCCTCCCTTCAAGGCCCTGCTTAGAGCTCACCTCCTCCAGGAGGCCTTCCCAGACTGAGCCCCTTCCTTCCTCTCCCCCTCACCCCCCTCTCCATCCCCCCATCTTACCTCCTTCTCTTCCCCACAGCACCTGTACATATGTATATATGTTTGTACATATTTATCACTCTATTTATTTATTTATTTTACTTGTACATATCTATTCTATTTATTTTATTTTGTTAGTATGTTTGGTTTTGTTCTGTCTCCCCCTTTTAGACTGTGAGCCCAATGTTGGGTAGGGACTGTCTCTATATGTTGCCAATTTGTACTTCCCAAGCGCTTAGTACAGTGCTCTGCACATAGTAAGTGCTCAATAAATACGATTAATGATGATGATGATTGATTGATTTTACAGATGGGGTCACTGAGACACAGAGAAGTTAAGTGACTTGTCCAAAGTCACACAACTGTTAAGAGGTGGAGCGGGGATTAGAACCCATGTCCTTTGACTCCCAAACCCACACTCTTTCCACTAAGCCACGCTGCTTCTCCTGGAGAAGTCCAGGGAGAGTTCCCGTGTGCCTGTCCGAGGGCAGGGGGTAAATATTTGCCTGAGGAGATGAGACTCCAACCCCTCCATCGGGAATGAGGGGTCAGGGATCAGATGGCTAGGGCTAAACAGCAGAGACTGGGCTGCAGGCCTGGGTTAGTCATCATCATCATCATCAATCGTATTTATTGAGCGCTTACTATGTGCAGAGCACTGTACTAAGCGCTTGGGAAGTACAAATTGGCAACATATAGAGACAGTCCCTACCCAACAGTGGGCTCACAGTCTAAAAGGGGGAGACAGAGAACAAAACCAAACATACTAACAAAATAAAATAAATAGAATAGATATGCACAAGTAAAATAGAGTAATAAATAAATAGAGCAATAATAAATAAATATGTACAAACATATATACATATATCCAGGTGCTGTGGGGAAGGCAAGGAGGTAAGATGGGGGGGATGGAGAGGGGGATGAGGGGGAGAGGAAGGAAGGGGCTCAGTCTGGGAAGGCCTCCTGGAGGAGGGGAGCTCTCAGTAGGGCCTTGAAGGGAGTGCCTCCACCACTTGTCTGCTGCGTGAACTTGGGCAAGTCACTTAACTTCTCTGTGCCTCAGTTTCCTCAACTGTAAAATGGGGACTAAATACCTAGTGAATGACATGAGGCCTGCTGGGATAAGCCCCGAGAGCCCCAAGACCAACACCTAGGTGTTTGGCCATTTGGGTCAAGGCAGTCAAGCCTCTGGGACCCAAGCGCCTTCCTCAGAATCCGGGTCAGTGGATGGGCGGGGATGCTCAGATCAGATCGACTCCTCTCCCCCCACTTCCCCACCAGTACCTACACTGGACAGACTCGGGACACGGCTGGCTGACCAACTGCTCGCCCTGCGCAGGCAGTACCACAATGTCAGTGGAAGGGTGGAGAAATAATGGGTGGGGGAAAGAGCTCTGTACTGCCCAGGGCCCAGTGGTGGAGTCTCCATACCCTGGAAGCAGGGTGGCCTAGAGGAGAGAGCATGGGCCTTGTCTGCCGCGTGACCTCGGGCAAGTCACTTAACTTCTCTGTACCTCAGTTTCCTCAACCGCAAAATGGGGATTTAATACTGGCTCTCCCTCTTACTTAGACCATGAGCCACATGTGGGGTAGGAACTACACTCAACCTGATTAATTTGTCTCTACCCCAGTGCTTAGAACAGTGCTTGACACACTGTAAGCACTCAAGAAATACCATTTAAAAAATACAGAGACAGGGGTCCCAGGGTGCAGGGGCTCCCAAGCACCAATCCCTACTTCAAGCCATGCACTGGGGCCCAACCACCCAACACGGCCCAAAGTTCAGACAACTGCAGCTACTCTGACAGCCAAGCCTATGGGATCCAGTGACTGCAAACTCTCCTCTTCTTCCCTTGAACCCCTCCTTTCCCACCTCGACCCCAATCGGGGTATAGGTATACATTCTTCCTATAAGACTCCTTCCAATGGCTGAAATGCTCAACTAGCTCAGCCAGCGTTCATTGACTCTAGCTTGTTGTGGGCAGGGAATGTGTCTGTTTATCATTATATTGTATTCTTTTAAGCTCTTAGTACCGTGCTCTGCACACAGTAAGAGCTCAGTAAATACAATTGAATGAATTGACTCTAGGTTTTTTGCTTTAAGTTCCATGCCCTGAAAAACTTAAGGCAGGAGGTTGGAGAGACCCTAAAATTGGGGGACTGTCCCACCTTAAATTGGGACATCTGATGTCCTAACACTTATCCCCTTCAGTTGATACCTTTGTTTACTTAATCATCATCTGGAAAAAGAAGAGGAGTTTCTTGATCTTTATGCTAAAAGGGAGATCACCCCTACCGTGTCCCTATTAGCTTTTCTTGATTCATTTTTCACTATTTGCAGGGAAAAGGTTTGCCTTGGTATTGAGAGTTCAAGGGCTTGCACCCCTCAACTTGGGGCAGATTTTTCTTGCTTCTGGTCAGGGCTGTTTCATCCAGTTACAATCCGCCGAAGACCACCACTCATTTGGATTCCCCCAAAGCCTCCTCAAAACCTCAACTACCCTGCATTTTCCTCTGCTGTACTATCAGTTCTGTCCATAAATAGCCTTGGCAGTTCCGGAGAAGGAAGAATGTGGTAGAACTAGGATGTCTGAGCCCTTGGGGAAGTGGAGAGAGGTGAGGGGTGAGAGAAGAGAAGAGAGAGAGTGGGAAGGGGCTGAAAAGGAAGGGGGAGGTGGGAAAGAAGCAAAGCACTCTGGACCTGGGTGCTTATTCTCCATTAAGGTGTCCAAAACAAAGTCCGGCATTCACAGAATGGCTATAGTTGATCTGCTTAATTAAATATAGATGCCATAAATGAAAGAGTCTTTACATGGTTCAGAGCCCGCAAAGTACTGATCTATATTTCCTTATTTAATGTAAGCAGATGGAGGAGGAAATTGGGAATTGGTAATAGACAAGGAACGGGACAGTCGTTCTTTGGCGTGAGAATATGTTTCAATCAATCAATCGTATTTGTTGAGCGCTTGCTGTGTGCGGGGCACTGTACTAAGCGCTTGGGAAGTCCAAGTTGACCACATATAGAGACAGTCAATCAATCAATCGTATTTGTTGAGCGCTTACTGTGTGCAGAGCACTGTACTAAGCGCTTGGGAAGTGCAAGTTGGCAACGTATAGAGGCGGTCCCTGCCCAACAGTGGGCTCACAGTCTAGAACAGTGACCCCAGCCCCACCCGGCCTGCCCCCGGCTCATGGAGTTGGTTTTCTGGGAGGGGGCCTGCTGGAGTACCCCCTTCCCTCTCCCCATGGCAACTTATGGGGCGGCTGTAAGGGGTCTTCCCATGATCTGCTGAGCCAGGGAGTCCCTCCCACTCCCCTGCCCCTGCTTTGTGATTCCACAGGCCACCTCACTTTCATTCCCCCCTTCCCCTGCCCACCATTCATATTCATCCTTCTCCTCCGCCTGGGGCCTGCAATCTCCTGCTAGGAGTCAGACCGTGACTGTGTACTTCCCAAGCGCTTAGTACAGTGCTCTGCGCACAATAAGCGCTCAATAAATCTGATTGAATGAATGACTGGGACTCCAGTCTTCTAGACTGTGAGCCCACTGTTGGGTAGAGAAGCAGTGGGGCTCAGTGGGAGAGAGCCTGGGCTTTCGAGTCGGAGGTCATGGGTTCAAATCCCGGCTCCGCCAGTTGTCAGCTGTGTGACTTTGGGCAGGTCACTTCACTTCTCTGGGCCTCAGTTCCCTCATCTGTAAAATGGGAATTAAGACTGTGAGCCCCCTGTGGGACGACCTGATCACCTTGTTACCTCCCCAGCGCTTGGAACAGTGCTTTGCACATAGTGAGCGCTTGACAGATGCCATCATTATTATTATTATTATTATTATTCTCTGTGCTTCAGTTACCTCATCTGGAAAATGGGATGAAGACTGTGAGCCCCACGTGGGACAACCTGATCTCCTTGTATCCTCCCCAGCGCTTAGAACAGTGCTTTGCACATAGTAAGTGCTTAACAAATGCCATTATTATTATTATTATAGAATAAGAATTAGTTTGGCAGCCTGTATCTTGGATTCAAAATCTAGATATGACCATAACTACACCCAACAACATTAGGCTATTGAGGGAAAATCTTTAATGAATTCATGGAAAGTACTTTACAAACCTGTCTTCTATGTGACCTTGGGCAAGTCACTAAACTTCTCTGTGCCTCAGCTACCTCATCTGTAAAATGGGGATTAAGATTGCAAGCCCCTGTCGGGCATGGACTGTGTCCAACCTGATTAGTTTATATTTACCCCAGTACTTTGTATACCGCCAGGAACATAGTAAGAACTTAACAAATACCCTTTAAAAGAAGACCCTAAAGAACTAGAAATAAATGCCAAAGGCAGTGGGTAAAAATCAGAGGTGCAACCTGCCCCACACAGATCCAAATGCAAGCTTCTGCATCACCTGCTCCCTTTCACTTCCTCCTACCTCTTTCCATCACTCCTCTCTCCCTTTTTCGCACCCCATCACCTTTACGCTTCACCTCAAACTTGCACTTTCACCGATGCCTTCAGCCTGGGATTTGTAATCCCAGGGAAAGAGCACAGCCAAAGGTAACTGCTGAAACACCCAGTGAGTAAGCTCTTTACCCCATCCTTGAAAATCTGAGGACTTTTGGAGCCTGGTTGGATTTTGAATCACTTTATAAAGGTCTCCAGATAGACCCCTTTTGTCTAAGAGGTGTGCAGATAGACTGGCCCCCTTGGCATCTAAGGCACCAAGAAAACCTGAGGATTCTGATGGAATTGTTTACTGCTCGGGGGCCAATATAAATGAGCACAAGCCAGCAGTGCTAAGACCTGGTACAAAATAGGCAGCCACCTGGTGAAAGGGGCCCTAGGGACTAAGCAGGACCATAAGCAGTAGGAGCCTCTGTCAGCCTCTGTCCAAGGGGGAAACAAACGTGTATTAACCAAGAGGTAGTGAAGGGGCAGGTTGTGATTATTATAATTCTATAAATTTGAATTTATATTCAGTTATCCAGTCTTAAGAAGTGAAGCAAAGCCCAGTGGCAAGAGCCCGGGCTTGGGAGTCAAAGGACGTGGGTTCTAATTTCGGCTCTGCCACTTGTCTGCTATATGACCTTGGGCAAGTCACTTCACTTCTCTGGGCCTCAGTTACCTCAGCTGGAAAATGGGGATTAAGACTTTGAGCCCAGCGTGGGACAACCTGATTACCTTATATCTACCCCCACATTCAGAACAGTGCTTGGCACATATTAAGCGCTTAAAAAAATACTGTAATAATAATAGTACTTGTTAAAAGCTTACCACGTGCCAAGCACTGTTCTAAGCACTGGGGTAGATACAAGTTAATCATTTTGGACAGAGTCCCTGTCCCAGGTGGGACAGTCTAAATTGGAGGAAGTAGGATTTAATCCCCGTTTTTCAATTGAGGTAACAGGCATAGAGAAGTTAAGTGATTTGCCCAAGGTCATATGCAGACGCATGGAAGAGCTGGGATTAAAACCCAGGTCCTCTGACTTCTGGGCCCATTCTCTTTTCACAAGGCCATGTGGCTCCTCTTAAGACTGGATAACTGTATATAAATAGCCCACAATGTGGGTTCAGTGAGTAGCCTCTCCCAAGGGTAGCTCCAGGACTTTGCTTTCCCCTGGCAAGATAAACCCTGGTCATTTACAGTGAGTCTGTGGCATTCTGGGACATCCCGCAATGCCTACTGGATGCCATTTGGCCTACGAAACATATCTCCAATAAGCAATCAATCAATCCCAGGTATTTATTGAGCCCTTAATGTGTACAGCGCATTATATGAAAAGCTTGGGAGAGTACATAAGGTATGATATAGCTATAGCTATAATTCCTTTTCTGCTGAAGATTTTGACACCTGTCTGTTTTGTTTTGTTGTCTGTCTCCCCCTTCTAATAGTAATAATATTAATGATGGCATTTATTAAGTGCTTACTATGTGCGAAGCACTGTTCTAAGCACTGGGGAGGTTACAAGGTAATCGGGTTGTCCCACAGGGGGCTCACAGTCTTCATCCCCATTTTACAGATGAGGTAACTGAGGCCCTGAAAAGTTTAGTGACTTGCCCAAAGTCACACAGCCGACAATTGGCAGAGCCATGACATCTGACTCCAAAGCCCGCGCTCTTTCCACTGAGCCACGCTGCTTCTAGACTGTGAGCCCGTTGTTGGGTAGGGACCATCTCCATATGTTGCCGACTTGTACTTCCCAAGTTCTTAGTACAGTGCTCTGCACACAGTAAGCGCTCAATTCATTCATTCATTCAGTCGTATTTATTGAGTGCTTACTGTGTGCAGAGCATTGTACTAAATGCTTGGGAAGTACAAGTTGGCAACATATAGAGACGGTCCCTACCCAACAGCGGGCTCACAGTCTAGAAGGGGGAGACAGACAACAAAACATATTAACAAAATAAAATAAATAGAATAAATATGTACAAGTAAAATATAGAGTAATAAATATGTACAAACATACATACATATTATATATGTATAATATTCATATTTATATATGAATAAATATTATTATAAAGGAGTCAATAAATTCAATAAATACGATTGAATGAATGAATGAATGAATGAATGAATTTGATCCTTGTCCTCAAGGAGCTTACAGTCTAATGAGGGAGACAGATATTAAAATAAATTTCAGATAGGGGAAGGAGCAGAGTACAAGGATATGTGCATTAGTGTTGTGGGGCTGGGAGTGGGGTGATTATCAAAGTGTTGAAGGGGCACAGATCCAAGTGCAAAGGCAATGCAAAAGAGAGGGTGAATAGGGTGGGGAAATGAAAGGTTAAGGTAAGCTTCTTGGAGGAGATATGATTTTAGGGGGATGTTGTAGATGGGGAGAGTGGTGGTCAATCAATCATTTATTGAGCTCTTACTGTATGCAGAGCCCTGTACTGAGGGCCTGGGAAAGTACAATATAACAGAGTTGGAATCATTTGGATATGAAAGAGAAGGGAGTTCCAGGCCAGAGGATGGACATGAGCAAGGTTTCATTGGCAAAAGAGTTGACATCAAGACACAGTGAGTAAGCTGGTGTTAGAGGACTGAGGTGTGCAGGCTGGGTTGTAGTAGAAGATTAGGGGAAAGCTGACAGTGACAAAGTCAAAAGAAAGGAATTTACCATAGACTTTAAAGCATTCACCTTGCCCCCTCTTATGTCACCTCCATGAATTCCTACTATAACCCAGTCTTTTCCTCTAGTGCCAAAACTACTCACTATACCTAGAGCTCATCTATCTCACTACCTCCCCCTCATACATGCCTTGCCTCTGGCCTGGAACTCCATATCCAACAGAGGTTTACTCTCTCCCTACCTTCAAAGCCTTATTAAAAACACATCTTCTCCGAGAGTTCTTCCCTGACTAACCTTTATTTCCCCTTCTCTCGTTCCCTTCTATATCACCCTTGCACTAAGATTTGCACCTTTAATTCATGCCTCCCTCAGTCCCATAGCACTTATGAACATATCTGACTCCTCACCTAGACTGTAAGCTCGTTGTGGGCAGGGAATCAGTCTACACAATTCTCTCAAGCACTTAGTACAGTGTTCTGCACACAGTAAGTGCTCAATAAATACCACTGATTGATTGATTCTATTTGATGCAGAGATGTAAGGGCAACCATTAGAGGTTTTTGAGGAGCTGGGAGACATGCACAAAATTATTTCTTAGAAAAATTATCTGAGCAGCAGAGTGAAGTATGGACTGGAGAAGAGAGAGACTGGAGGCAGGGAGGTCAGTGAGGAGAATGATAGACTAGTCAACATGTGTTTGGACCACCATGGTAGCAGTTTAGATGGAGAAGAAAGGGAGAAGCAGTGTGGCTCAGTGGAAAGAGCATGGGCTTGGGAGTCAGAGGTCATGGGTTCAAATCCCAGCTCTTCCAATTGTCAGCTGTGTGACTTTGGGCAAGTCACTTAACTTCTCTGTGCCTCAGTTACCTCATCTGTAAAATGGGGATTAAGACTGTGAGCCCCATGTGGGACAACCTGATCACCTTGTATCCTCCCCAGAGCTTAGAACAGTGCTTTGCATATAGTACATGCTTAACAAATGCCATTATTATTATTATTATTAGAAATGTTGTGACAGTGGTATAACCACTGCAACTCTTACTAATTGGAAATACAAATGAAATGGTTTCCATTTTTGAAAGCCTTGCATAAAAAAGCAAAGCTTTCTCATGAAATTCTGATGAAAGGACAAAGCCTTGCCTTTGGGATCATTGTAATAGCATGTAAAGTAGCAGTGCAGGGCCACTTTTGAAGAATGAGATGTTGCTGGATTTTGGGGTTTGAATGATCCAATTGGGTTATCTGAACATAGAAAATTAAGCACTTAGAACAGTGCTTTGCATATAGCAAGCACTTAATAAATGCCACCAAAAAAAATGAGCTTACCCTTTAAGTGGGGAATGAGGTATAGAAATATTTTCATTCATTCATTCAATTGCATTTATTGAGCGCTTACTGTGTGCAGAGCACTGTACTAAGCGCTTGGGAAGTACAAGTTGGCAACATCTAGAGACAGTCCCTACCCAACAGCGGGATCACAGTCTAGAAGGGGGAGACAGACAACAAAACAAAACATATTAACCAAATAAAATATAGAATAAATATGTACAAATAAAATAGAGTAATAAATACGTACAAACATATACATTCATTCATTCATTCAATTGCATTTATTGAGCGCTTACTGTGTGCAGAGCACTGTATTAAGCACTTGGGAAGTCCAAGTTGGCAACATCTAGAGATGGTCCCCACCCAACAGCGGGCTCACAGTCTAGAAGGGGGAGACGGAGAACATAACAAAACATATAAACCAAATAGAATAGTCAAAATAAAGGAATATACAATTGAATAAACATATATTCAAAGATATATATATATATATATCTATATATATAGAGAGAGGGTTTTTTTAGGATGGGAGAGACATGGGCATGTTTGAAGGCAGAGGGGAAGGAACCAGTGGAGAGTGAGCGGTTGAAGATGGAAGTTAAGGAGGGGAGAAGGGATGGAGCGAGAGATTTCATGAGATGAGAGGGAATGGGGTCAGAAGCACAGGTGGCCGGAGTAGCACTTGAGAGGAGGGAGGAGAGCTCCTCTGAGGACACTGCTGGGAGGGATGGGAGAGTAGCAGAGAGTGTTGAGAGCCGAGGGGTTGGGGGGGAGTGACTTTCGGGAGGTTGGACCTGATGGATTTAATTTTGTTAATGAAGTAGGAGGCCAGATCGTTTGGGGTGAGGGAAGGAGGAGGAGAAGGAACCGGGGGCCTGAGAAGGGAGTTGAACGTACGGAAGAGCTGGCGGGGGTGATGGGCATGGGTGTCAATAAGGGAGGAGAAATAGTTTTGTCTGGCAGAGGAGAGGGCTGAGTTAAGGCAGGAAAGGATAAACTTGAAGTGAACGAGGTTGGCATGGTGTTTAGACTTTCGCCAGCAGCGTTCGGCAGCTCGAGCATAAGAGCGAAGGAGGCGGACAGTGGCAGTGATCCAGGGCTGTGGGTTAGTGGTGCGAGAGCGGCGAAGGGAAAGGGGAGCGAGTGAGTCTAGCTGAGTAGAAAGGGTAGAGTTGAGAGCAGTAATCTGATCGTCAAGACTGGGTAGAGAGGAGAGGGCGGTGAGGTGGGGTGTGAGGCGCTCAGAAAGATGGATGGGGTCCAGAGAGCGGAGATCTCTGTGAGGGAGTAATACGGATTTACAGGGGAAAGGAGTGTGAGTGAGGAGGCAGGTGAGAAGATTATGATCAGAGAGAGGGATTTCAGAGTTGGTGAGGGTGGACACAGTGCAGCGGTAGGAGATGATGAGGTCGAGGGTATGACCAAGTTGGTGAGTGGGTGAGGTGGGGTGAAGGAAGAAGTTGGCAGCATCAAGGAGAGATAGAAGGCGGGTGGCAGAGGAGTCGTTAGGGATATCCATGTGGATATTGAAGTCTCCGAGGATCAGAGTGGGCATGGAGAAGGAGAGAAGGAAGGTGAGGAAGGGGTCAAAGTCGTTAAAGAAGTTGGAAGTGGGGCCAGGAGGGCGGTAGATGACCGCTACAAGAATCTGGAGGGGGTGGTAGAGGCGAATAATGTGGGCTTCAAAGGAAGGGAAGGAAAGGGAAGGGGGAGGAGGAATAGTGTGAAAGCGACATTGGGGGTAATAATAACAATAATAATGTTGGTATTTGTTAAGCGCTTACATCCGCCAAGCTAGCTCTCTTCCTCCCTTCAAAGCCCTACTGAGAGCTCACCTCCTCCAGGAGGCCTTCCCAGACTGAGCCCCCTCCTTCCTCTCCCCCTCCTCCCCCTCCTCAGGCCCCCGCCTTACCTCCTTCCCCTCCCCACAGCACCTGTATATATGTATATATGTTTGTACGTATTTATTACTCTATTTCATTTGTACATATTTATTCTATTCATCTTATTTTGTTAATATGTTTTGTTTTGTTCTCTGTCTCCCCCTTCTAGACTGTGAGCCCACTGTTGGGTAGGGACCATCTCTATATGCTGCCAACTTGTACTTCCCAAGCGCTTAGTACAGTGCTCTGCATACAGTAAGCACTCAATAAGTACGAATGAATGAATGAATGAATGATGACACCAAGATTGCGGGCTTGTGAGACGGGAAGGATGGTAGTGCTGTCCACAGTAATGGGAAAGTCAGGGAGAGGACAGAGTTTGGGAGGGAAGTTAAGGAGCTCAGTCATAAGCAAGTTGAGTGTTGAAAACTAGGAGTTACCACAGACAGGGCACTGCAATTAAGAAGGATGCAGTTCTTTCCAAATAAGAGTTGTAAGAACTGAGACAAAAAGCTGAAAACCATACAATCTGGCACAATCTGTGGGTGTTCATGGCTGGGGCTGTCACTACCGCATCACCCTTTTGGTCACATTCCCTTTCATTGGCAAACAATCGATCCATTCTGAATTTTCCCTTTAGGTGATCACTCAGTGGTATTTATTGAATGCTTACCATGTGCAGAGCAATGTACTACGTAAGCCCTTGGAAGAGTACAACACAACTTTCGGCAAATCACTTCTCTATGTCTCAGTTACCTCATCTGTAAAGTGGGGATTAAGACTGTGAGCCCCATCTGGGTAACTAGGTTTGGAAATCTTCTCCCAACTTTTTAAAAGATTTTTGCAGGGTTTGCAGAGTTTCCATTGGATTATTATAACTGCATCTCAGTTATTTAATTTGAAATTCTCCAACTGGTGGAAGGCTTCTGTTACAGTTCTTCATTTGGAGTGCTATAACAAGGACATTTTGTCTCATAAATTGGTCTCTCTGGGCAGGCCTTCTTGAAGTAATTCTGAGGAAAATGTACCGGTTTGGAAGCCTTTGACAAAGCAAATAATATTTTTAAGAATAAATTGAAAAGATGTGACAGGATTTGATTTTAAAAAGCACAGGATTTTTGGAGCTGGTGTAATCTTGTGCTAGTCTTGGAAGAAATGAGGTACTATAAGCAGGGAATATGGTGATGATGATGAGAATTGTATTTGTTAAGTGCTTATTATGTGTCCGGCACTGTCCTAAGCATGGGAAGCAGAATGGCCTAGGAGATACAGCCTGGGCCTGGGAATCAGAAAGACCTGGGTTCTAAACCTGGTTCCACCATATCTGCTGTGGGACCTTGGGCAAGTCACTTAACTTTGTGCCTAAGTTACCTCATCTGTAAAATGGGGATTAAGACTATGAGCTCCATGTGAGACATGGATTGTGTCCAACCTGAGTAGCTTGTATCTACCCCAGTGCTTAGTACAGTGCCTGGCACATAGTAAATACTTGACAAATACCATAAAAAAGCAAAAAAATAAAAAATGCTGGAGTATTTACAAATTAATCAGGTTGGACACAATCCCTGTCCCACATAGTGCTCCCAGTCTAAGTAGGAGGAACAATGGGCATTAAATTCCCATTTTACAGTTGAGGAAGCTGAGGCACAGAGGAGCTATGTTCATTCATTCATTCAATCGTATTTATCGAGTGGTTACTGTGTGCAAAGCACTGTACTAAGCACTTGGGAAAGTACAATAAAACAACAGACACATTCCCTACCCACAATGAGCTTGTAGTCTAGAGGGGGAGACAGACATTAATATAAATGAATGAATAAATTACAGATAAATACAGATATGTAAATATGTGCTGGCAGGATGGGAGGGAGGATGAGTGAAGAGAGCAAGTCAAGGCAATGCAAAAGGGAGAGGGAGAAGAGGAAAGGAGGGTTTCGTCAGGGAAGGCTTCTTGTAGGAGATATGCCTTCAGTAAAGCTTTGAAATGGGGGAGAGCAATTATCCGATATGAAGAAGGAAGGCATTCCAGGCCAGAGGAGGATGTGGGTGAGAGGTTGGAGGTGAGATAGATGAGATTGAGGTACAGGGAGAAGGTTAGTATTAGAGGAATGAAGTGTGCGGGCTGGGTTGTAGCAGGAGAGTAGTGAGGTGAAGTAGGAGGGGGCAAGATGATCAAGTGCTTTAAAGCCAATCATGAGGAGTTTTTGTTTGATGCAGAGGTGGATGGGCAACAACTGGAGTTTCTCCTTCTTGCCAAATCTAGCAGCCTCTACTCCATCCTAATCCTCCTTGACCTCTCATTCATTCATTCATTCATTCATTCATTCATATTTATTGAGCACTTACTGTCTGCAAAGCACTCCACTAAACACTTGGGAGAGTACAACAACAAACAGACACATTCCTGCCAAAACAAGCTCACAATCTAGAGTGGGAGACAGACATTAATAAAAATAAATAAGTAAATAAATAAATAAATAAATAAATAAATAAATAAATAAATAAATAACAGATATATACAGATCTATACATACGTGCTGAGGGGATGGGAAGGAGGATGAATGAAGGAGCAAGTAAAAGTGGCACAGAAAGGAGTGGGAGAAGATTAGAGGAGGGCTTAGTCAGGGAAGGCTACTTGGAGGAGATGGGCCTTACATGTCTTGCCCAAGGTCATACAGCAGACCAGTGGCAGAGTCAGAATTAGAACTCATGTCCTCTGACTCCCAGGTCTAAGGTTTTTCCACTAGGCTATGCTGAATTTGACAAAGTTGTGAACCACTTTAGAACTGAATTGGATTAGACCCTTCCAAAATGGCAGATTTTGACAAACCAGAGAATGAATGGTTCCCAGCTCAATCTGAAGATTTGGGGATCAAATTCACCAGAAATGTGGAAAATCTGATTACTGAACCACCGAGCGACAGTGAAGTTTCAAGTAATATTTTCAACATGGCAAATTCTGGTCTCCCTAAACTCATTGCCCCCACCAGCTAATCCAGATCTTTAATTTGTCCTGATAATCTTGCCAATTACTCTGTTGACAAAATCAAAATCATCAGGTATGAGCTGCCCAAAATCTCCACTTCACATCCCCAGCTCTCTCCCACCCCTCATCCACTACCTCATCATCCTCTGTTATCTCTTAAAAGGAACTGATCTGAAAAATCTACCCCCTCTACCTGTAATTCCAATTCCATTCCTTCTCACTATATAAAAACACTCAAATCACTCCCTTCCCTATTCACTATTCACTGTCTATTGGGCCCTTCTCCTCTGCTTCAAACACACCCACATTTCCCCTTCCTAAAAAAAAAACCCTGGATCCCACTGCACCATTCAGATAATGCCCCATCTCCCTCCTCCCATTCCTACCCAAACTACCAAACTGAATGTATACACACACTGACTCCTATTTATAAACTGGCTTTTGCTACCTGCAATCCACGGAGAGGACTCTCTTCAAAGTCAACAATGACCACCTTCTTACCTTGTCCTAATCTCCATACTAATCCTCAATCTCTGCAGCCTTCAATATTGTGGACCACTCCCTTCTTCTGGAAATGATCTAACCTTGTTTTTTCTGCCCCATTTCTCTCTCTCCTAGTTCTCCATCTCTCTGGCCTCTCCTTCTCAGTTGTTTACCAACTGTTCTTCTGCCTTCCACTACCTAACTGTGGTCACCCCTCAGTGCTCTGTTCTGGGCCCCTTTCTCTTTTCAATGTATAATCACTTCCTTGGGGCGCTCATCTACTCCCATGGCTTCATTCTGTATGTGGATGACCTTGAAAGCCCTGAAGTTTCCCCTTCTCTGTCATCTTGTCTTTCCTCTTACCTCCACGACATCTCCGTATGGATGTCCTGCCAGCACCCAAGCTCAGTATATCCAAAAATGAATTCATTTTCTTTTCCAAATCCCCGCCTCCTAACTTACATTTTCATCACAGTTGACACTGCCACCATCCTCCCTGTCTCTCTGGTTCACAACCTTGACATTAAACTTGATTCCTCCCTCTCTTTCAACCTGCCACCAAATCCTAATGGTTCTTTCTCCAAACATTTCCAGAGTCAATAGTATTCATTGAGCGCTTACTCTGTGTAGAGCACTGTACTAAGCACTTGGGAGAGTACAATAGAGTTACTAGACATGATGTCTTACCCTCAAAAAGTTACAATACAGTGGAAATTCTCCCCTTCCTTTCCAGAAGCCAAATGACAACCACGCAAATCCAGACACTTATCATATTCTGGCTTGCCTACTTCATCAGTCTCCTCACTGATGTCCCTGCATCCAGTTTTTTCCCTCCTCTGTTGACACTTCACTCTGCCATCCAGATCATTTTTCTTAAACATCCTTCTGTCCATGTCTCCCAGATCCTCAAAAACCTCCAATGATTACCCATTCCTTTCCATGTCAAGCAGAATCTTCTGACCTTTGGTATTCAATCAGCTCTCTCCCTCCTACTTATTCACTCTCTTCTCCCTATACTCCAGCTCACAAGCTTTGTTCCTTTCCAGCCAACCTACTCACTGTGCTTCATTTTCATCTCTCCCACCACTAGCCTCTTGCTCACACCTTCCCTCCAACTTCAAAATCTCTCTTCCTTTACATCTACTCCCCATCCTCAAAGCCCTTCTGAAAGCTGTTTTTTATTCATATTAATGTCTGTCTCCCCCTGTAGACTGGAAGCTCGTTATGGACAGGGAATGTGTCTGCTAATTCCATTGCATTGTACTCTCCCAAGCACTTAGTACAGTACTCTGAGCATAGTAAGTGCTCAATAAATGATTGATTCATTCACTCAATCATATTTATTGAGTACTTACTGTGTGCAGAGCACTGTGCTAAGCACTTGGGAGAGTACAACATAACAATAAACAGACACACTCCCTCCTCCAGGAGGCCTTTCCTGCTTGTCTCATCTCACCCAGATGCCACTGCAAAACTTCTGCACTACCTAAACACTTGGGTACCCTTTCCATTCCCTGAGGCACTTTTTTTTAATGGTCTTTGTTATGCACTTACTATGTACCAGGTACTCTACTAAGCGCTGGAGTAGATACAATATCAGGTTGAACACAGTTACTTCCACATGGGGCTCACAGACTTAGTCCCCATTTTACAGAGAAATTAAGTGACTTTCACGCAGGAGAAAAGTGGTGGAGATGCGATTAAAATCCAGGTCCTTCTGACCTGTGCTCTATCCACTAGGCCACACTGCTTCTTGTAGTTATGTATCCATCTTTATGAAGTATTATATCTTCCCTCCTGTAATTTAAATTCATGCTTGTCTCCCTCTCTGTATTGTCAACTCCTTGGGGAAAAGAGTAACTGTTTTCTTATTCTATTGTGCTCTGCCAGGTATTTAGTGCAGTGCTCTGGACAAAGAAGGTTTACAGTGAAAGCTAAGTGATTGAGGGAAGCCACTCTTGCTCAGTTTTCCTCCAGGGGATGGAATTCCTGAGAGGACCTCGACCAGATTTGGCACCAAGGGTAGATGCTCAGCAGTAATCCTCTTCATTCATTCTAGTGACTCATTAGGTGACTCCCACTTTAATGACAAGTATGGAAGTGGGGAGATTTTTGTCTCACAAATGACAGACACCTCAGTGTAGGTGAAGGGAGAGAAGCTGAAGATAAGTGAGAAGTCTGATAAAGTTGTGTAACTGGGAGCTGATGAGTGTTGGAATCAAAGTGAAGCCTGTTTGGGTATGTAAGGACTCTCTGCCCACAGTGGCCATGCCCAATCCTTGAACTCTGTAGGTACTTGGCTCAGATGAGCTATATCAAGGTTTGTTTGCCTTCTAGTCGGCCTCATTCATTCATTCAATCATATTTATTGAGCACTTACTATGTGCAGAGCACTGTACTAAGCACTTGGGAAGTACAAGTTGGCAACATATAGAGATGGTCCCTACCCAACAACGGGCTCACAGTCTAGAAATGGTTGAACGAGAGAAGCAGGTTAACTACATGAACTAGTTCCACCTTAAGAAACCACCAGGATCAGGCAGGAGCAGCAGAAGAAATGAACAAGCACAGGCTCTGGTGGTTAATTCATTCATTCCCTCATTCAATCGTATTTATTAAGCAGTTACTGTGTGCAGAGCACTGTACTAAGCACTTGGAAAAGTACAATACAGCAATAGAGAGTGACAATCCCTGCCCACAATAAGCTCACAGTCTAAATGGGAGAGACAGACATCAATACAAATAGACATCAATATAAATATATGAAATTACAGATATATACATAAGTGCTTTGGGGTGGGGAGAGGGGGAAAGAGCAAAGGGAGCAAGTCAGGGAGACTGAGAATGGAGTGGGAGGTGAAGAAAAGTCGGGATTAGTCTGGGAATTTAGCTTTCCACCTTCACAAGTCAGCTACCTTCGTTCTGCACACACATTTCACATTCACGCCCTACAACTGTGGGTCAGGTTTTCCTTTTGTAGGTAGGGTAGTAATAGTGGTACTGAGAATTAGACGTGGTAGGAATTAGACATGGTACCTCTCCCTTGGGGGATTCACCATCTAAGAGTTTAAGTGGAGCAAAGAGATTGGAGACAGTTACATCAGGAGTGTTAAAACAACAAAAAAAAGCACAAAATGGGCTTAAAATCTCAGCGGGGATGGCAGAGAATGAGAGCTCGTGGGAGCAGCTTTTATTGCTGGCCCCTGGGCCCAGAGCATGCTGTGAGTGGGGACCTTGGTGGCCGGAAGAAATGTGGGGAAGGAAGAGCCTGAGAGCACCGATCTCAATAATTTCAGCCTTTTAATCATTAAGGACTCTACATACCTTGCATTTTATTGTCCTGGGTCTTTCCTCCAGTAAGAATCTTACAAGGAAGGGCACCATGCCCACAGTAGAGATGTTTGAGGCATCAGCTCTCTGCTAACTCTTGGGTCTTGGGTGGACAGGGCTCCTCCCAGCATTCCAATCTGGCCTGGAAGAGTGTTAACAGGTGTTAACAGGTTGGGGTTTTTTTGAGGGTTTGTGTTCAGTCTCAGGATCGTCATCATCAGTCCATCTTCCCCTTCCCCTTTCCTGGAGAGACCATGGTCAGGACACAAACACATGGGCAGTCTATAGCGTTAAGAGGAAGGAACAGATCCAGGAAAGGTTGAGAGATTCTTGAATATGGAGGGTGGTGGCATTATTTAAAGAGTTGGAAAGTTAGAAGCAGCATGGTCTAGTGGAAAGAGCAGGGGCCTGAGCGTCAAGGGCCTGTGCTCTAATCCCTGCTCTGCCAATTGCTTGCTGTGTGACCATGGGTAAGTCACAACTTCTCGATGCCTCAGTTTCCTCAACTGTAATATGGGGATTCAATGCCTATTCTCCCTCCTACTTACACTGTAAACCCCAAGTGGAACAGGAATTGTGTACAACCTAATTAACTTGTACCTACCTCAGCGCGTAGAACAGTGTTAGACACAGTGGGTGCTTAACAAATACCATTAAAAAAAGGTTAGAATGAAGAGTGGGCTTGGGAGGCGAAGGCGACAATTTCCATTGAAGACATTTGGAGTTTGACATGTTGCCGGCGTATATAAGTGGAGATGTTCTGGAGGCAAGAGGATGTTCCAAGGTGAACTAGGGCACCCAACATCTCAAGGTCAAATGCTATCTTGTGGCTGCCCGAACTAGTGAAACAGAACTCAGAAACGCAGGCAGGACACCGCCCCAGCATAAGAAACCACTAGTTAGACAACCCAGGCCAGGAACACAGAAGATGTCCCTTGCCTCAGTGCCAACCAAATAAGGTACGGAGGAGGTGGGGGACAGAGATTGGGCAAGCAGAAATTGCAAGTCAGAATGGCCCAGAAGGACGGGTGATAAATACATGCTGCCTCCGATGTTCTGGGAGCTGGGTGCTTGTCACCTCTGCCCAGAACGTGGGCCGCCCAATCTGTCTTCCCCAAGTAAGGAGCTGTAGGACAGGTGAGTGTCCCACTGAATGCTTGTGGGACTGAAAGCTAGGGAGCTTTGCCACGTACATGTAATGCAAAAATGCATTTCTCCTGAGTAGGAAGTGTTTGTGGGTGGAACTAGATGCTTTGCAATGTACAGGTAAAGCATAAGTGGATTTCCCCCAAGTGGGAAGCATTGGTGGGTGGGAGCTAGATGCTTTGCCACGTGCAAGTAATGCATAAGTGAATTCCTCTCAAGTGGGAAGTGTTTGTGGTCGGTAGCTAGGTGCTTCACCATGTGCAAGTATAAGTTTAATCATCCCTAGAAGGAAGTTCAATTTGCCACGAGTGAATTATTATAAATAAGTGTATTCCTCCCAAAAGGGAAGTTCAATTGACCACATAAAATAAGTTTTGCATGGATCAGCCTTTTTTTGGACCTGCTCAATCCCTCTTGCAGCACTGCTCCTTGAACCCATCCCCATCTGATGGGTGACAGAGGAAAAATGAGATTACAGAGTAGGTGAGAGATTGTGGCTAGAGGTAGATTTGGAAGTCCTCCGCCAAAGATGAGGATTTTCAAAGGTCGAAGCTGTAGGGATAAGAGTAGATGAGCTCCCCAGTAAAATGTATATGACATGAAGAGTACGTGATCCAGAACTGAACTTTGTGGGATTCCTAGTTAAGGGAATGAGAAAGTGGATGACACATCAATCAATCAATCGTATTTATTGAGCACTTACTGTGTGCAGAGTACTGTACTAAGCGCTTGGGAAGTACAAGTTGGCAACATATAGAGACAGTCCCTACCCAACAGTGGGCTCACAGTGGATTAGTTTGAGGAGAGGTTGGAACACTGGTTGGAAAACTGGTTGAGTATCATGTTGGCAAAACTAATGTCTGATAACATTTCAAGAGGAGGCAATTGAAGGCAATTAAGAGGTCAAGAAACCCAGTGGACTTTGTTATGAGATCACTGTAGACCTTAAAAAGTGCAGACTCAAACCCAATTGTAATGGGGACAACAAGAGAATAATTAAAGGCAGCAAGGGTATACATACCGTTTAAGAAATTTGGAAAGGGATGGGAGTAGGGAGGTCCTTGAGAGGTTGCTATGGAATCCAGGTGGGTTTTTTGAGGTTTGTTGTTGTTGCTTTTGATAGAGGGACTTCAGCATGTTTGAAGAGGGAAGGAAAGGAGCCATTACAAAATGAGAAGTTAAATACAGTGATGAGGGAAGAAGAGTGGGACCAAGTGTTTTTAGATAATGAAAGGTGATGGGGTCAGATGCAAAGGTAGAAGGGGTAGATTTTGAGAGCTGATGGGAGACATCTTGAGAATTGGCTGGGGAGGAGGTGATAAGAGCAGTGAGGAGACAATGGAGGAATTCTGGGGAAGTTAACTAAAAAAGTAGTTGGAAAAGTAATCAGAGGATGGAGAAGAAAGAGGTGGGGACATCGGGGAGTGTGTGGAAGGAGTCAAAGGTCTGTAATAGTTGGTGCAGGCTGGGGTGTGGAAGTTGCCAAGGGTGGCTGTAAGTGTTGCTGAGCAGAGGAAAGGGTTGAATTAAAGGTCAGAATGAATTTCAAGTGGCAGAAGTTGGCCTGATGCCTGGATCTTTGCAACCACTGCAAGAGAGCAGCAGAAAAAGCTGGCTGTAGGATGATTCGCTCCTACTTAGATGTGGGCAGGGACTGTGCCTGACCTGATTAACTTGCATCTACCCCAGTGCCTAGAACAGTGCTGGACCCATAGTAAACACTTAAATATAATAACAATGATAATAATAATAATCATAAACCATGGAGGGGGGTGATGGTGTGATAGTGGGACAGGACAAGGGAGTTGAGTTGGTGGAGGGGCTGATGTGGAGGGAATGAACTTGAACTTCAAAGAAGGGCAGGGTTGGCAGGGTGTCCACGAGACAGGTGGAGAGCTGTTAGCCCAAGACCAGTGGGGTTCCAGGGTCCAGACATCACAGTGAGGCAAGAGGACAAAATTTGGGGAAGAGGACGTATGGATGAGATGACAGACTAGAAGATTTTGGTTTGCTAATGTTATCTCAGGATCACATCTGGAGAGTTTCCAGTATTCTACCAGTCCTGGCTATGGGTGGGAGAGTCAAGCAGAGGCATACTCATTTCATTCTTACCTTGGGCAGTGGAGAGTGAAAGGTAATCTGCTACAAGTCAAAACTCCTGTGCTGGGCAGCAGCGGTATGGGAGGAAGTCGAGGATGGAGACTCAAGTTTACTCCTCGGAAAAAGGCAATGGTAAACCACTTCCATATTTTTACCAAGAAAACTCTATGGGTACACTTCCAGAACAATTGCAGATGGAGGTGAAGGCATTCTGGATGAGTGTCTATGGAGTTGCTATGGGTGAGAAATGACCTGACAGTATGACAAGTTGGTTAAATTGGAGCAGGTTAGAGATAGAACATTACCTGCAAATGATGAGATCTGACATCTGTCCATGTGGTTGTGTGACTGAAGTGGGATGGGGCAAGTCAGCAGAGTTGAATAGGGGGCGGAAGTAGATTTCTGGATGTGTGAAAGGGATCATTGGCTTGGAGGCTGAAGTCACCAAAGGTCAGTGTAGGAAAAGGGAATGAAAGGAGGAAGGGATGAAAGCCAACGAAATCAGTCAGAAATGTAGAGGTAGGCTTGGGAAGGTGTAGATAACACTAAGACTTTGAGCCCCATGTGGAATAGGGATTGGGTCTGATCTGACCCTCTCTTGACCCCACCTCCCCTTCTAGTTATCACCCTATCTCCCTCCTACCATTCCTTTCCAAACTCCTTGAACGAGTCATCTACACCCACTGCTTCGAATTCCTCAACTCCAACTCTCTCCTCAACCCCCTACAATCTGGCTTCAGTCCCCTACATTCCACCAAAACTGCCCTCTCAAAGGTCACCAATGACCTCCTGCTTGCCAAATCCAATGGCTCCTACTCTATCCTAATCCTCCTCGACCTCTAGGCTGCCTTCGACACTGTGGACCACCCCCTTTTCCTCAACACGCTATCCAACCTTGGCTTCACAGACTCTGTCCTCTTGCGGTTCTCCTCTTATCTCTTCGGTTGTTCATTCTCAGTCTCCTTTGCGGGCTCCTCCTCCCCCTCCCATCCCCTTACTGTAGGGGCTTCTCAAGGATCAGTTCTTGGTCCTCTTCTGTTCTCTATCTACACTCACTCCCTTGGTGAACTCATTCGCTCCCACAGCTTCAACTATCATCTCTATGCTGATGACATCCAAATCTACATCTCTGCCCCTGCTCTCTCTCCCTCCCTTCAGGCTCGGGTCTCCTCTTGCCTTCAGGACAGCTCCATCAGGATGTCTACCCGCCATCTAAAATTCAATATGTCCAAGACTGAACTCCTTATCTTCCCTCCCAAACTCTGCCCTCTCCCTGATTTTCCCGTCACTGTAGACGGCACTACCATCCTTCCCGTCCCACAAGCCCGCAAACTTGGTGTCATCCTTGACTCTGCTCTCTCGTTCACCCCTCACATCCAATCCGTCACCAAAACCTGCTGGTCTCACCTCCACAACATCGCCAAGATCCGCCCTTTCCTCTCCATCCAAACCGCTACCCTGCTCATTCAATCTCTCATTCTATCCCAACTGGATTACTGCATCAGCCTCCTCTCTGATCTCCCATCCTTCTGTCTCCCCCACTTCAGTCTATACTTCACGCTGCTGCCCGGATCATCTTTGTGCAGAAACGCTCTGGGCATGCTACTCCCCTCCTCAAAAATCTCCAGTGGCTACCAGTCAACCTACGCATCAGGCAAAAACTCCTCACTCTCGGCTTCAAGGCTGTCCATCACCTCGCCCCCTCCTACCTCACCTCCCTTCTTTCCTTCTACAGCCCAGCGTGCACCCTCCGCTCCTCTGCCGCTAACCTCCTCACTGTACCTCGCTCTCACCTGTCCCACCGTCAACCCCCAGCCCACATCCTCCCCCTGGCCTGGAATGCCCTCCCTCCGCACATCCGCCAAGCTAGCTCTCTTCCTCCCTTCAAAGCCCTACTGAGAGCTCACCTCCTCCAGGAGGCCTTCCCAGACTGAGCCCCTTCTTTCCTCTCCCCCGCCCTGCCCCCCCACCCTACCTCCTTCCCCTCGCCATAGCACCTGTATATATGTTTGTACAGATTTATTACTCTATTCATTTTACTTGTACATATTTACTATTGTATTTATTTTGTTAATGACATGCATCTAACTTTACTTCTATTTATTCTGATGACACCTGTCCACATGTTTTGTTCTGTTGTCTGTCTCCCCCTTCTAGACTGTGAGCCCGTTGTTGGGTAGGGACTGTCTCTATATGTTGCCAACTTGTACTTCCCAAGCGCTTAGTACAGTGCTCTGCACACAGTAAGCGCTCAATACAATTGAATGAATGAATGAATCTGCTTATATTGCATTTACCCCAGTGCTTAGTAAATAGTGAGCACAACTACCAAAATTATTAATAATAATTATACTTATTATGGTCTTTAAGTGCTTAATCTGTACCAGGCACTGTACACAGTGCTGGGGTGGATACAAGCAAGTCGGGTTGGACACACTCCCTTCTCCCACGTGGGGCTCACAGTCTCAATCCACATTTTACAGAAGAGGTAACAAGCCTAGAGAAGTTAAGTAACTTGCCGAAGGACACACAGCAGACAAGTGGCGGAAGTGGGATTAGAATACATAACCTTCTGACTCTCAGGCCCGTGCTCTATCCACTATGCCATGCTGCTTCTCAATGAATAATAATGGCATTTGTTAAGCGCTTACTATGTGCACAGCACTGTTCTAAGCACTGGATCTAAGTGCAGCTCTAAGTATTATTATATAACAGTATATTATATGTAAATATTATATATAGTATTATATCATTATTATTACCACAGTGAGTAATAGCTGCAGTGGGTGGTAGAGATGGACAGTGTGGAATTCAAATGAAATGAAGGCACAAGAGACATCCCCCTTTCCCTATGTGTTAAGAGGGGTGGGAGTGGTGAGAACCACTTTGGAAGAAAGTAAGAGGAGTTAGTGTCTTTGGATGAGGCCAATACACACCGTACACCGTGACACCCACATGACACACACTGACACAAGCACACAAATTCAGGACAGTTAACCACCCATTCATTCAATCGTATTTATTGAGTGCTTACTGTGTGCAGATTACTGTACTAAGCACTTGGAAAGCACAATTCAACAATAGAGACAATCCCTGCCCACACTGGGTTTACAGTCTAGAATGGGGGAGACAGACATCAGAACAAGTAAACAGGCATCAATATAAATAAACAGAATTATAGATTTGTACATAAATACACAAGTGCTTTGGGGCGGAGAAAGGGGGGTAGAGTAAAGGGAGTGAGTCGAGGAGAAGCAGAGGGGACGGGGAGCTGAGGAAAAGGAGGCTTAGTCTGGGAAGGCCTCTTGGAGGAAGCAAGCCTTCAGTATGGCTTTGAAGGGGGGGAAGTGTGATTGGCGGACTTGAGGAAGGAGGGCGGTCTGGGGCAGAGATAGGACGTGGGCCAGGGGTCGATGGTAGGACAGGCAGGAACGAGACACAGTGAGAAAGTTAGCACCAAAGGAGAGGAGTGTGCGGGCTGGGATGTAGGAGAGAAGGGAGGTGAGGTAAGAATGGGCAAGGTGATGGAGAGCTTTGAAGCCAATAGAGAGGAGAATTTGTTTGATATGGAGGTTGATAGGCAACCACTGGAGATTTTTGAGGAGGGGGGGGGGTGGTGACATGCCCTGAACGTTTCTGTATAAAGATAATCTGGGCAGTAGAGTGAAGTATGGATTGAAGAAGGGAGAGACAGGAGGTTGGGAGGTCAGAAAGGATGCCGATGCAGTAATCCAGTTAGGATAGGGTAAGTATATTAACGTGATCGTGGTTTGGATGAGGAAAGGGCAGATCTTCGTGATTATGCAACAATTACACAATTAGCCACCTGTTCTCACCCACCCATTCTCCTACAACCCCACTTACATGCCTGCACTATATTTTGAGCACACTTTTCCCTGTTGACATATGAGATTCACACATGTCCGAATGTTCATATTCAGTCACCCACATATTCAACACATTCACTCAGCCTCATATCTGCCCACAAAGATGACACGAAACAGCAGTAATGGGCAAGAGACTTAGGTGATTGTTTCTTCCTTCCCAATTTTCTACTGCTACCAGCTATGAACTCCAGGCTGAAGATTCTGGACAATGGTGATAACTGTGGCAGTGACTGCAGAGTTTATTGTTCCCTTACCTTTGTTTCTGCATCACAAGTTCCATGGATGTCCATATCATTATTATCTAAGTCCCTAGGGATGTGTGCTCATTTGTATGGGTTTGATTGTGTCTCCTATCTCTCTGCATCCTCTAGCAAACTGCATGGCACAGTGGATAGAGCACAGGCCCGGGAGTCAGAAGGTGATGGGTTTTAATCCCGGCTCCGCCATTTGTCTGCTGTGTGACCTCGGGCAAGTCACTTCACTTCTCTGTGCCTCAGTTACCTCATCTGTAAAATAGGGAGTGAGACTGTGAGCCCCAAATGAGACAGAGACTGTGTCCAGCCCCATTTGCTTGTATCCACCCCAGCACTTAGTACAGTGCATGGCACACAGTAAGCACTTAAATACCACAATTATTATCTCTATCTCACACAAGGTGCTGCTTTGTTTCCACACTAAGCTAGTGTGTGTGTCCTGTCTCTCCCTCCTTCCTCTTTCTCCCCCACCCCCGGCCCAGTGTTACGTGTTTGGTCCACATATAATAATGGTATTTGGAAAGCAAGTACCAAGGCAGGAAATGTGACTGTTTACTGTGGTAGTATACTCTCCCACCCTTCTCAGGGTTGGACCTGGAGAGTTTCCAGTACTCTACCAGTCTTGGTTACGGGAGGGAGCTTGGGCAGTAGCTAACAAATGGAATGCAATCTGCTACAAGTCAAAACTCACCTGTGCTGGGCAGTAGCGGCAAGGGAGAGTTGAAGGAGGAGACTCAAGTTTATTGCGCTGAAGGAGGCAATGGTAAAGAGGCAATGGTAAACCACTTCTGTATTTTTACTAAGAAAATTCTATGGATACACTACCAGAATGATTGCAGATGGAGAGCGGGGCGTTCTGGGAGATGTGTCCGTGGGGTCGCTTTGGGTCGGAAATGACTCGACGGCATAAGACAAGACATTCTCCCAAGCGCCATAGTGCCCTGCACATAGTAAAAAACTCAATAAATACGACAATGAATGAAGCACTGTACTAAGCAAGGGAGGAGACACAAGATTATCAGGTTGGAAATAATCCCTGTCCCTAATTGGGCTCGCAGTCTAAGTAGGTGCGAGAACAAGTATTTAATCACCATTTTACAGATGAAGAAATGGAGATTTGTTGTGAGCAGGGTTTAAGACTTCTCAGATAAAAATGTGCATAGCACCTACAACTGTGACGTGAGAATTGTCTAAAACTATTTGTTGTTGTCATATTAAGATGTACGTGCATTCACAAAGTACTAGAGAAGTGAATTAAAAAGCTGAATTTAAACTTTGGCTTGTGGCTCCATTGAAGAGTAACAGAACTAAGAGTCATCTGAGATGTATATAGCTTCATATTGGGGTGGGACCTCACTCAAGAAATTTCATCAATAAAATCTTTTCCATGGCAACTATTATACTGTAGACCACTAATAGTGATTTGCAGCACAAAAAGACTAACATAGTGAAAAGGGGGGAAATGAAATCTTGTCAGCAAAAAGCTGCAAAATACTGAGCTCCCATTTCACAAACCAAGAAACCCATGAATACGACTGACCTGCTTATTTTCCAGGTCCTGTTGAATTTCATGACTCAGGCAACTTTCCTATAACCAATAAAGCTTTCCAATGTTTATACATGAAATTAAGAAGAAAAGACTTAGTCCAAATTAAATAAATCTTCAACCTTCCCATATAAAGTATCCTTCTTTATTTTCCTAGTCTAAAATATTTATGGAAAATTCTTGTCAGACAGCTCTGGCAGGGAAAAGAGGTGAACAAGTAAAGCCTGGGGAGGGAAGAAGAGGGCAGAAAGCACATTTCTCTCCTCTCCAGGAGATTTTGAGGAGATGAAGGGTTGTAAAAATATTGTTTCCCTTCGAGGAGACTCTCCTGCCAGGAAAGGTTTGGTTGTGCTTGCAATTGCAGTACTGAGGCAAGGGGCCAAGTCTCTCAACCTCTCTGTGCCTCAGTTCCCTCCTCTTTAAAAATAGGGATATGATACTCATTTTTCCTCCCTCTTAGATTGTGACCCCAATGTGGGACAAGGACTCTGTCCAATCTGCTTACACTGGAGTTAACCCAGTGTTTAGATACAGTACTTGCCACATAGTAAGCACCTAACAAACACCACCATTATAATTACTTAAGAGTTGAGTCAGACTCATTAGTTAGACTCTCAGCTAGATCCCCCAGAAGGAACAAAGGTCTGGTGGATCTGGATGGAGAGGAAAGGGCAGATCTTCGTGATTATGCAACAATTACACAATTAGCCACCTGTTCTCACCCACCCATTCTCCTACAACCCCACTCACATGCCTGCACTATATTTTGAGCACACTTTTCCTTGTTGACATAGGAGATGGTTGGTACTGCAGCCATCAAGGTCCAGTTCTGACATGAGCCAAGCAGGTTCATTCCTAGACCAATCTGTCTCAACACTCCTGTTTCTCATCCTTCCTCAGCCTGGCCAAGACTTGTGAGGCCCACAGCAAGGCTCTATTCTCAAGCCAAACCCTGCCACTGATCTCTCTGTGAGTTGGAGGCAATAGGAGGGGGTGCTGAAGAAGGGGCTGATGGGAGGAATGACGTTCTTCCCAAGCGCTTAGTACAGTGCTCTGCACACAGTAAGCGCACAATAAATACGATTGATTGATTGATTGATGTTCTTCCCAGAAGGGCTGGCTTCCCCTTCTTCCCAGTGCTGACTGTCTCCCACGGTTCAAGGAAGTGCCCCCATCAGTAGTGTCCCCAAGGACGGGTAAACAGTGCCCTTGCCACATAGGCTTAGATGGCTTTGTCTTCACCCTGGGACCCCCGGAAAACTTTCCTTTCAGTTTGTGAGACAGCGAAATGTATAAAGAAGCAAAATGCTGGGTGTCCTAGGAGTTCAAAATGGTCATCTTTCCCGATTTCTTGGGGAACAAAAATATGGAATTTCCAGAATTCTACTGTGTGCTCTGGGGTTCAAAGCATTTTACAATCAGTGGTCTTTACACTGATAGTAATAGTTCTGTAATGGTCCCATTTGAGATAAGATAATTAAAACCTGTCGACTTGAAGGTTTGCCAGACACTGGGTGGGAACTGTGCTTTGAAAGTAGCTCATTGGAGGTTCTCTCTGAGCAACCTCTCGATAGTCGGGAACAGAGCTCAAGGTGACACTGTTGGTTGAAAACTTTTTATTTCAGAGAGCACCCTCAATGCTCTGATTGCCCATGTATCGTTATTGCACTTTTGCTGGCAAGAATGGCTTACTTGGCACAATTTCTGAAAATCAAAACAAGGTTTTAGTAAACTCCAAAGACATTATCTCTTTCATAACCCATCTCACACCATCACTGCTGTGGCATGGAGCTAGGACACAAGCCATCTGGGAGTGTTGAAAAAGTATTAGTATCTGTATGAAGAATCCATTGAGTACATTCTGGGCTGTTTTTTTTTTTAAAAAAAAAAGAAAAAAAAGCCAGATGAGACAATTCTGAGGCCCTCTGAACAGAGCCAAACTGAGAACATTCACAAGGTCAGGCTACAGGACTTAAAGTTGGCATAGCTTTCTGGCAGTCTCCTAGCTCCTCCTCTCCCCGCCTCCCCTTTCTGGCTGTCTACCAGGCTTAAGGCAGCAATACATTCTTTTGGCCCACAAGACAAGAGCCAGGAACACTAGGAACTTCACTTTTATCCATTTCACTTAGAGTTCTGCAGAAACAATCTGTGAACTGAGAAAGGAGAGAGAGTAGGGAAACCCTGGGGTTGAGCGCAGACCGGAAGGCCTGACTCCAAACCCCATACATTCTTCACACAGCTTTTTATAACTGCAAAAATAAAAAAGGACTATTGTTAACCCAGTCAATTTATTGAAAGACTTCACTGGCTCTGCTCATAAATGGTAGGAGCTCCCCTGGCATGGTCTCACTAATGGTGATTCCCTATGGTCCCGGCTAACTGAGCCACTGAACTGCAACACTTCTCTTGCACAGGAAGCAGCAATGCCACTACCACAGTGGTAGACAAGACAGCTTTACCCCCTTCAGTTGCCTCTCCCTGGGGGTTATTGACATTCACAGTAAAGCAAAGAGAGACCAGAGCTCAAAACCAACACTTCCTTGTGTTTACTGGCCTCTAACAAACCCACCCTATCTTAAAATGTCCCTACAACCAAGGGAGACAATGGAACTCAATTCTCAAGTGCACTACAGCCCACCCAGGGGATCAGGCGACACTCACTGTGCCAAACACCTCTATCCCTTTTTGAATAACAGCTGGCCAACAGATCATTCATAAACTTTACAGCAAAGGAAATGTGGTCCTTGGACCTCCTCTTTCCTGTCACAGAATTAACTTTTCATTAAGAGCTGGCTGGCCTTGTGGGTACCCCCCACTATACTTCAGCAGCAGGCTGCCTGCTCAGGGTCCAGGGAGTGCACCAGGAGCAACCCTTGATGGAGCAGAAGGAAGGAAATGGTTTCCTGTCCTCATTCCAGATTCCATGTAGAAGGCTCTGAGGTGCACTCTGAAAATACGTAAACAGTAAAAGCTGCTAAAAACCCGGGTTTAAATCAGTGTACTTCATTTGAAAGAAGGTCCGTTGCCTTTTTTGAATTCAAGAAGAGGGAGGAGTTTTCCACAAAGGTGTTCATTTCTTTCAGAGCATTCCACTTCTTCTTAGTGAGAAACTTCCAGGTCAAAATTTCAGGCTCCTCCCTCAAGGACTCTGAATCCAGCCTGGAGTCTCCGTAGTTATGAGATTTGGTTCTGCTGTCTGCTCAGGGAATCGATGTAGTGAAAAGTGGCTCCTAGAGCCCAGCTGGTTTCCACCTCATCAATTTTCTGAGCCAGCTTGAAAAGAAAAGAAAAAGACTTTCATTACCTAGATGTGCTTGTTGGCTCAAGAAAGGAGACAGTGAGGACGTTCTGGAACTGCACAGAGCTGGGGAAAATGCAGCTTACCTTTAGCTCTTTGTTCTTTGGGAAGCCAAGCTCTTGCAGTAATAAACTGATATAGGTGAGATCCAAGCAGAGGAAAGGGCTCTCTGGTGAGTGAACTTTTATTGTACTACAAACTAGAAAGATAGAGGAAATCAGGTTTGAATTGGCAAGAATTTTCCAAACGATTCATCCATCTACCCTGGCCCTGCCATTTGTCTGCTGTGTGACCTTGGGCAAGTCCTTAGCTTCTGCTTCAGTTACCTCATCTGTAAAACGAGGATTAATACTGTGAGTTCCAAGTGGGATATGCACTGTATCCAACCTGATTAGCTTGTACTCTCCCCAGCGCTTAGTGGTACAGTGTTTGGTACACAGTAAGCACTTAAATACCATTAAAAAAACACTAGGCATGCTGCTTAATTTATCAGCATTACTAACAGGAGGAAACACCTCCGCCTATCAATATCTTCTTTCAAATAATTTACAGACACACAGAATAATCTCAACAATGGTTTGAATGACCTCAGGGTTCCAAATGCTCTACTGTATAAGCTCTTGATGACTAGCTCAAAGACTACTTTCTTTTGTATTTTTGAGATCAACTATAAATGAGTCTCTAGGGTTTTTAGTCATTACAGCTGTAGGCCTGCCAGGAAATTGATTATTTTATTCTAGGGGATAATATAGTTCAAAAACCAAAAAAACCCCAAAGCCTAAAGATAGCCAACACCTTCTGACCAACTTCTCACCAGTGAAAAGAGGGATCGCTGAGACACTGATGATGAGTGGCAAGATTGGGAGGCCTTGGGGACTCGTAATCCCATTTGTCAATTCTGGCTCCTGATTACATTCTCCACCCCTGCTGGGGGTTATTTCTAGACTGGTCAAGGCACCAGTGAAGGCTTGCGGGAGACAGTGCTTTGGGGGCCGCTGTGACAGGGCTCCCTTAGGACACTGGCAGGTCATCCCTTCCTCACAAAGGTGGTGGGCCTAGAGGAGCTGCACTGCCTAATACATAAATGACCTATATTATTAGAGCAAGCGGAGGCAAATTTCCTAGTATCCCTCCACCCAGGACAAATGTAGCTTTGGCTGGTAATAGCAGTAATAGTATTTACTAAGCACTATGTGCAGAGCACTGTACTAAGCTCTGGGAGAGAATATACATATGGGTATTAGAGATTAGATATTAATAGATGAATTAGATACTGGAGAAGCACTGTGACTTAGTGGAAAGAGCATGGGCTTGGCAATCAGAGGGCATGGGTTCTAATCCCGGCTCTGCCACTTGTCTGCTATAGGACCTTGGGCAAGCTGTTTACCTTCTCTGTGCCTCAGTTACCTCATCTGTAAAATGGGGATTACGACTGTGAGCCCCAAGTGGGACAACCTGATTACCTTGTATCTATTCCAGGGCTTAGAACAGTGCTTGGCACATAGTAAGTGGTTAACAAATACCACTATTATTATTATTATTATATGGGTCCTGTACCTCAGGGAGAGCAATGGAATCAATTATGAACTTTAAAAAAAAATTCACAAAGATGGGACACCTAAATTGTGGTAACTGTATAGCTAGCCATTTGGGTCTTTACATGCTTAATGAAGCAGTATGGCCTACTGGCAAGAGCATGGGCTTGGGAATCAGAGGACATGGGTTTGAATCCTGGCTCTCCACTTGTCTGCTGTGTTACCACGGCCAAGTCACTTTATTACTTCTCTGTGTTACCTCATCTGTAAAATGGGGCTTAAGACAGTGATCCCCATGTGGGACAGGGACTGTGTCCAACCTAATTACCTTGTATTTACCCCAGCATTTAGAACAGTGCTTGGCATAATGAAAGGGTCCCTTGAAATATCTTTTAATACACCTTTAACATCACCTTTAGCAAAGGCTCCCTGGGTCCAGGCAAGAATATGGTTAACTGAGAAGACAATCTACCTAGAGGTGACAGGAAGTTACCCCAATCCAGGAAGAATCTCAACACCCCAAATTTAATTCCTGATTTTGAAATGTCTGGCATTTTGGCCAGAGATATGTCATTTATTCCCAAACTGCAAGATGATAGTGTAGGTTGAGGAAAACAGTTGCATCTGTGCAGAGAAAAAGAGTGCTCAGTGCAAAATGTGCCGAGGGAAAGGTACTCACAGCTGGCCTGATGTGATAGATTTCTACCAGAATATAGTACGGTTTTGATTTTTGCAGAATGCCTTCCTTTCATGCCAAGATGACGGCTACACAATATAATTTGTTTCAGGTTACTTTATTCAGAGGGAAAACACCACCAACTGCACTCTTCAACTCTGCACAGGTCCAACTGGATTCTCACATACTCACTGTATTTGGCCGCAACTTCAAAGTCTTCCACTGTGAGGTTACCTCCTTTCTGTTGATCTGAAAGAATGAGAAAGGCATACACTGTTTCATCAATTAGGCATTAGGTCCCTGGTTCTCTTGAAAAAACCATAAAGACTGAAAAAAGGAGAACTGGATGCCTGAGAAGCCCTATTTTACACCCTTCCCCACACTCCCAAGCTGGAGGATAGAGAAGTAAGTAGGGCTCATAAGGAAGCCATGGTTCTAAGCAGCCAATCACCAAGTCTTATCCAGCCAAGCCAAGCTTAGCACAGTGAGATCATTGCTGAACTTATGGATCAAAGTTTTTCTGGCTTAAGTTGTTACAACTGTAGAGAATTCACGCTGGGGAGGAGAAAAGGTGTTCCCAGTTGAACTCTGGCCCGGGGCCTCCTGGACTCTGCCCCAAAAGGCTCTCAGCCTGAAGGTCTCCCCGCAACATGGCACAAACCCCATGCCTTGTGCTGAAGTGTTTCCTGTACTCTGGCAATGTGTTCAGCCCAGCCTCTAAGGATCATTTTCCTCCGAGTTGAAAAGTTATGTTTGAACCAATCACTTCAAATATCCATTCGAGAGTACGGATTTATTTCCCAATACTCTCCAGCAAAAGGAAAATGGGAACTGAAAGCCCTTCTTCATTTCCCTTTGGAGGCTCTGACTGATGAATGACTGAAATGAGTGAGGACCAAACTAAAACAGAATCACATTGTTTCTTCAGGTTTCTGGCCCTAGACCATTTTATGGCCAAGGATAGAATGGTTTCTAGGCAGGGCACCAAATAATTACAAAAGGGCTGAAAGTGGCCCTGCAATGTAAATCAGGCAGAGAATAGCTTATGCTTCAGGCACTTTAGCAGTTTAACAATTTAGAAGCAGGAGAAGCAGCAGGGAAACAGCCCGGACTTGGGAGTCAGAGGTCATGGGTTCTAATCCTGGCTCTGCCACTTATCAGCTGTGAGACCTTAGGCAAGTCACTTAACTTCTTTATGCCTCAGTTACCTCACCTGTAAAAATGGGGATTAAGACTGTGAGCCCCATATGGGACAACCTGATTACCTTGTATCCCCCCAAGTACATAGAACAGTGCTTTGCACATAGTAAGCACTTAACAAATACCATTATTATTATTATTATTATTTAGCTCTGCTCGGGACTTTGCCAGGATAGGGCTTTTTCAACCAATCCTTATTAAAATCTCAAGGCATTCAGATCCTTGGGAAATGGTAGCATCTAAGATACAAGTCTAATTCTGAATTCCACATACTCAATAGTATTAGTTTTGTTCTTCTCAATGGTAAATAAACTGAATTAGGTACTCCAAAAGAATAAAAGAACACAGCTTAAATGGGGTTGTGAGATTGTGCTTTCACCTCAAGAATGATGTAATTCATTTCAGCTAGACTGGCACAGTTTACGAACTTCTTGAACGGGTTGCATATCCTCCAACTCTTTTTGAACCACTACAATCTGGATTCCATCACCTCCGGTCCATTAAGATCACATTAACTGAGGACATTAATGGCCTCCGCCTGGCCAAACTGAATGGACTTTAGCCTAATCTTTCTTGATCACTCAGGTGCACTGCGGACCATGCCCCTCAGCTGGAAACACAACTTAACCTTGTTTGAGAGACACATTCTCTACTGGTTATACTGTTATCTATCATCTCCTTCTTTTGTAAAGTCCTCTTCCACCTCTTACCTCTTAACAGCAAAAGTCACTTAAGGCTCTATTCTAAGCTCCCATCTCTTCTCACTTTACTCTCACACCCTTGGAGAGCTCATCCGCTCCTACTGTTTCAGTCACAGTCTATGAGGGTGACTCCCAAATCTGTTTTGCTAAGCTCAATTTCTCACTTTCTCTGTAATATCTTATTTCCTCTAGTCTGCAATGACATCTCCACATGAATGTCCACTAGCACCTTAAAACTCACAATGATTAAACCTGAATGCCTCAGCTTCCCGTCCAAATCCACGCTTCTGCCTAACTTTCTCATCACAGTTGACAATGCCCCCATCCTCTTTGTCTCAAAAAGCCCCCGCAAAAGTCAATCTATAGCATCTTTTGAATACCTGTGTGTGCAGGGCACTGCACTAAGTGCTTAGGAAGACTACAACAGAGTTAGTAGGAATGATCTCTGCCCTCAAGGAGTTTAAAATCTAGCAGGAAAAGACAGACACTAAAATAATTCTAGGTAGGATGATGGAAAAGGGGATCAGCACATGAGATAGTGCTTAAATAATCGGGCATATATGGTCATAGGTCTTTGGGCAGTTGCTAGTACTCAAGTGAATATGCAGCATGTAAGAGGCCCAGAAGAGCTGAAGTGACCATTGCAGGGATATAATCTGGAGAGATTCAAAATTAACAGGGGAAGGACTCTTGGGGGGAATACCTGTGGTCTGCTAGATTTGAAGGAAGAGGGAGTTCCAGGCAGGGAGAAGAGCATGAGCAAAGAGTTGACAGCAAGAGAAGAGAATAAGACACCATAAGTAGGTTATCTGGAGAGTAACAACAGAGCAGGCATCAAGTCTTCTAACTCTACTTGCTCAGCCCCAAGTGCTTACTACAGTGCTCTCTACATAGTAGGTGTTCAAAAAATATCAACTGATGGATTAAGGGATCTACGATTCTTGTTGTAGTCATGTCATATCTACTGCCCAACAACCAAAATGCTGCTTTCCCCTTTTCAGAGGACTTTGGCTTTGGATAGAAGAAACCTCAAACTGATGGAGCCCCAAAGCCTCAGCATCCTAAGCCCTAGATCCTTGTCCTAGAGGCCCAAGCAGACTCAGATGCCCAAAGAGACATGCAGCCAACTTTGCACAGGTGAATTTGCTACCCAGGCACAATAGCACACCAACCTCCTTTACTCAATCCCCACCCAATCAAACCTGGTGGGGAGTAGGAAAGATAAGGAAGGGCCAGATATCTCCAGGAGGGAGGGAGGAAGGGAGGGAGTCTGCTGGTTGGTGAGACTCAAAACTTGATGGTCAAAACGGACCTGTGCTGGGGTCCAGGACCAACCAAGCTGACGAAGGGGGGATAGACCCAGAGACTCAAACAGGCAGGGCCAAATAGGGTGGGTCACTCTTTAACAACTCTTTAAGGTTTGGAACCTGATCAGGGATAGGGGTGCAGAGAAATTCCGAGTCAGAACAAAGGAGGGCCAGTGACCTGCCTCAACCTTGAGACTGGATCTGGACTGCAACTCTTTGGATCTGGGCCCAGGAAATTTAAAGTCCTGGCTCCTATCATCCAGCAAAGTACTCTCTAAAATCAAAATTCTTAAGGTAGGGAGCCCCAGAAATGAGTAATGAGTAAGTTCATTACCAAAGGAAATTTTGTTTAGTTAGGTCCATCTTTTTGCCAGTATATCAATTATATAGGAAGCAGCACACATAGTGGATAGAGAAAGGGCCCGGGAGTCAGAAGGTCATGGGTTCTAATTCCGGCTCCGCCACCTGTCTGCTGTGTGACCTTGGGCAAGTCACTTAACTTCTCTGTGCCTCAATTCCCTCGTCTGTAAAATGGGGATTAAGACTGTGAGTCCCACATGGGACAAGCTGATTACCTTGTAACTACCTCAGCGCTTAGAACAGTGCTTGGCACATGGTAAGCGCTTAACAAATACCATCATTATTATTATTATAAAGTATAGGGAATGCATTCAAAAAGTCTGTTGAAAAATCACCAGAAGCCCCTATATATAAAGGTTATGAGCTGCCCATCCAGTCCACTCCAATATTCAGGAACCAATTTGGCTATTTTGGGATTGTTTAAACTTTCTCAGAACTTACCCCTGCAAAACAGTGATTATAAGCCTACTTACCAATGAGGCCAACTTGTGCAGCAAGATCATAGTAGTAGGAGAAAGCATAAAAATCCAAGGTCTTTACTTCTTTTGTTTTGTGCACTTTGTTGTTTAGGATTTCTGCTACTCTGTTGGCACATAATTCATAGTGGCGAAGCCCTGCCAGTGTAGGAAATAGTCAAAGCCATCAGGTTATTTCAGAATTCAGGACCAGAAAGCACAGTCACTGCTGGGGCCCCAAACCACTAGCCCAATCCTCTATCGATCTCTGTTGCAAAGTGAACATAATTCTACCAAAACAGGATGCCAGAGCAGAATAAAAAAACTCACATCACTTCAGGGACCTAGTCCAGAACTCTTTATTAAATAAATCAATAAAAATACTGAAAGAAAAAAGATGTATTTCTTATCCTTTCACCTACAAAGCCAGCAAGGTCAGGAGGGAAAAATACGCTCCCTGCTTCTAAGCTGAACTGCCACTGCATCAACCTACAGCAGATACTGTTCTCTGTGGCTGGCACTGAGGTGACTGTAGGATTACAGTCTATCCAAGTGACTATGGAAAAAGAGACACTCCTCTCATTCACGGAAGACCTGCAAGATTTAAACACTGGGATGGGAATGATGGGGGACATGGTGGCAATTAGAGAAATCCAGATACAAAAGAGTACCATTCTTCCCAAACTGTTGGACTGCTTTCCACATAATATCTGATTCACGCTTAGTTCGGACGTTAGAACTAATGATGTATTCAGGTGGATGCCCAAGGACCCAGAGAAATGAAGTGACTTGCTTAGGAGTCAGAGACCAAGATAGGACTAGAACCTAGATCTTTGAGCAGGAGTTAATGTTTAGGGAAGATGAGTCCCCAAGGTTGGCTGAAAACAGGAATTTTCAACCCTGTCAAGAAACTGGGAGGCTATTTAAGGTTCTGGGGAGACTGTTGGACAATTCATCACTACCTTGGTGACTCCAGAACTCTGATGTTAATTATTTTGTTTTTTTTTCAGCAGGGCAATGTGAAAAGAGATCTCAGCAAGAAAGAACAGTTCCCATGGCAATAGCTGGCTGGGCGAAAATCCATTTCCCTCTATAATGATGCTTTGTTCAGTGGGGTGTTCTGAGGGAGGAGGAAGGTCTTAGACCAGTAAGGGCCTCCAAAGAAACTGCACTGTTCCTGGGAAGTGGGGCTCATAGTAATAGAAATGGGAGCAAGAGACAAGAGACTCACTGAATACAAAATAGTGAACTTGTTTAGTCTTTTTTTCGACCAAGCTCTTTGGCCCTTGATTCAATTTCAGACCCACATTATTCTTTAAACATAAGCCTCTGCTTTTGTTGAGCTGTGAACATGCAGAATGCAAGCTTCAAAAGGGCAGGGACCTTGTCTGCTTAGTTGAAAGACTGCCTAGCAATAGAGTTCCAACAAAAATGGACATATGTCAGGAGCTTGTTCTATTACAAAGACACCAAAATATCAAATAATTTGTCTTCCTCTCCTAGTGGAAAGAGGATGGGCCTGGGACTCAGAGGACCTGGGTTCTAATCCCAGCTCTGCCACTTGTCTGCTACGTGACCTTGGGCACATCACTTAACTTCACTGTACCTCAGTTCCCTCACCTACAAAGTGGGGATTCAATACCTGCTTTCCTGGTACTTAGCCCCATGTGGGACTTGATTATCTTGTGTCTACCCCAGCACTTATAGTGCGTGACGCATAGTAAGCGAATAACAAATACCATTATTAGTATCATTCCTGAGCCTCATCCCGAACCTGGGATTGGAGTGATTGAACCATGTTGTGAAACTGTGAGCCAGGGGACCTGAGTGATCTTCTGTTCTCACTTCTGTCACTATATCATTGGTCTCATTGCTGGGGCAAAACAAATATTCTTTAACCCAGAACCTTCTCCAGTTGTATTCTCTGAGTGCCTACTCTGTGCACAGCATTGAGCTAAGTGCTGTAGAGAGTGCAACAGAAGAAGACCCTAACCTAACCCTTCCCATAAATAGCTTACAATATAACAAAGCCCAAATACATATTTCTGAACCCACAAAAATGCATACAAAAATTTTCAATACACCCACGGGAGACAAGCACTGTGGTTTGGGCCCATGAGTACATCAGCTAACAACTGATTCAGGTAGGCTGTGAAGATGGATTTTTGTAGCTGGAAGTTAGCGGTATCTGACTGTAATTATTCTAGAACTTAGTACACTGTTCTGCACACAGTAAACACTTAATTACAACAATTATTATTATTATGCTTAGGTGATCCTCTTGACTGGCCTAACAATCCACCTGAATAATAATAATAATAATAATAATAATAATAACATTAGTTAAGCAATTACTATGTGTGAAGCACTGTTCTAAGCACTGGGGGTGATACAAGGTGAATGAACACTGGCAGCTTATGCTCCCCGTCTCACCTGGCTTGGGGCCTATCTGAACTTTGAGCAAGAGTGTTTTCCCTTGCCTAGGAAAGCAGCAGAGCAGGGTCCGGGGCTTGGTGCTGCCCCAAGACTCTAGTGCAACTGCAGGGAGCTTGAAGGCCAGCTTCCTGGTTCCAAATCATTTCCCTTTTTTCCAGAGAGAGACACAAGTGTTTCTTGGGCATTGGAGGTTGGTTCTAACTAATGTAGATATCACTCTCGGACTGCAAACTTCTGTCCTCTAAGAGAAGCAGCGTGGCTCAGAGGAAAGAGCACGGGCTTTGGAGTCAGAGGTCACGGGTTTGAATCCCGACTCCACCACATGTCTGCTGTGTGATCTTGGGCAAGTCACTTAACTTCTCTGGGCCTCAGTTACCTCATCTGTAAAATGGGGATTAAGACTGTGAGCCCCACATGGGACAACCTGATCACCCTGTATCCTCCCCAGCGCTTAGAACAGTGCTTTGCACACAGTAAGTGCTTAACAAATGCCTATTATTATTATTATTATTATGGGTTTGGGAGCCAGAGGTCATCACTGCCACTCGTCAGCTGTGTGGCTTTGGGCAGGTGACAACTTCTCAACTTCTCTGTGCCTCAGTTCCTTCATCTGGAAAATGGGGATTAAGACTGTGAGCCCCATGTGGGACAACCTGATTACCTTTTATCCCCCCAGTGCTTAGAACAGTGCTTGGCACATGGTAAGTGCTTAACAAATGCCATCATTATTATTATTATCCTGCCACCTCTCTCACCATCACCACAGAAACCTCCAATCTGTAGGGTCCCTCCATTTAATTCCAAGGTTTCATGTCCCACCTAAACACTCTACTCCCCTCCCTGATGCACAAACCCACATTCTCAAAACAACTCTTCTCTACCAAACTCAATAAATGAATGGCACTGATAAAGCACTTACTCTGCACAGAGTACTGAACTAAGTGCCTGGGATATCTAGCAGGAGAGACAGACAATAAAATAAATTACCAGTACGGGAAGCCACAGAGTATATAGTCATGCACAAAAATGCATGTGAGGGGTGAGGTGAGTACTTAGTGCTTAGGGAGTATGGCTTCAAGTGCATAGGTTCCCTGCCTTGTAAATTCTGGGTCACCAACCAGCAGCCCTTGATCAAACCCTTCACACTATAGAGCTTTGCAGGTAGAATTGCAGGCATTAGACCAACTTCTGCCACTTCAAATTACTCTAACTCTGACCTTTCTTCTCTGATCAGCAACATTACTTTTTTCTCCTTCGTGGGCTTCCCTGTGCACTGGCCCCACCATAACTTTAACTCTCTTCTTCACCACTGCTCCCTTCTTTCTCCTCTTTTTCTTTTTCTTGCCCCTGAAAATTTCATCAGCTCCAGTTAAAGTTGAAATCATTAGATGAGCTCCCTTCTTCAGCTCCCTTTGGCCCCTACATCAACTTTCACCCCTTTCAGCCATTTTCTCAAGAGAATGCCTGCCTGCTCTCAAAATCCTCATCCCTCTATTTTTGCCTTTGACACCACTCACTCTCACCTTTTAAAATCACTTTGCTCCCAGCCTTCTTCCCTCCCTAATTGTGCTTCCTCAATCTCTCAGTCTCTAATGACTTCTTTCCCCAGCTGAAAGACTTGCTCCCCACATACCACATAAAGCCTACTCTGGATCCCTCTGCCACTCCAACTATCACCCCATTTCCATCCAACCTCTTCACCTACACCATTGCCTCCATTTTCTCTCCTCCAACTCCCTTCACTCCACTGTACGTAGACTGCACTAGCCATGGAAGCACAGGGCTGGGAATCAGAAGGACCTGGGTTCTAATCCTGACTCCGTTTTTTTCTGATGTATGACCTCGGGCAAGTCATTTAACTTCTCTGTGCTTCAGTTACCACATCTGTAAAATGGGGTTTAAGACTGTGAGCTTATGTGGGACGTGGACTGTGTCCAGTCTGATTAGCTTGTATCTATCCCAACACTTAATAAATAACATAAAAACATGGTCACCAAATGTTATCCTAGTGCTAAATGGAACTATCTTAATCCTCCTTAACTTCTCAGGTGCTTCTGACACTGTGGCCCCCTCCCTCCTCCTGGAAATGCTAATACTGGTTTCACCAACACAGTTATCTCCCTGAATTTCCTCTTATCTCTCTGGCTTCTCTCCAGTCCTTACCTGGCTTCTCTTCTGTCTTTCACTCCTTCAACTGTGGTAACTGTGGATGTCCCTCAAGGCTGTCTTCTGGGTTCCCAGACCCTCTCATTTTATACTCACTGTCTTGGGCAGCTCATCCACTCCTATGGCTTCAGCTTCCTCCTCTATGTAGACGACTCCTAAATAAATCTTGTCAGGCTCAACTTTATTCCTAGCTGCAACCTTGCATTTCTACCTTCCAGGACATAGCCACATGGATGTCCTGCTGGCATCACAAACTCAAGATGTCAAAAACTGAACTTATCAGTCAATCACATTCCTTGTCTTTTTCATCCCTACACTGATCCTTGGGCACTTCAATATCTATGTGGATGTTCCTGATGACACTTCCGCTGCCTGCTTCATCTCACTCCTCAACTCCACTGACCTCTGGTTCCACCCCACCTCCCCCATTCACCAACTTGGACACACACTCGATCTCATCATTTCTAGTCACTGTACAATCTCTACCCTCACCAAGTCTGAAATCCCTCTATCCAACCACAGCTGCCTTCTCTCCCAAATATCCCCTCCTCATTTATCTGTCTTGTTCTCCCACAGAAAGTTCTGATATTTTGATCCACACCAATTTTCTAGAGTCATCATGCCCCACACAGTCGACATGCCAACTACTTTCCCTTGACACACAAACTGACGTCTTCAATACCACCCCGCCTACTGAACTCAACTCCCTTGCTCGTCTAACCTCTCCTTGATCCCCTACCATTAACCCACAGTACTGGATCACTTCCCAAGTACACTTCCCTTGCTCCTTAGCACAAGCTGTAGAGTGCTGCTGGTGGAGGCCCAGATATTTCAATATCTAATATCCAGATATCAAGCTGAATTCATCCCTCTCCAACTCATCCTCAACTACTTTACCCTTGCCCTATCTTCTGCCTGGCAACATTATTTCTCCACTCTGGTTGACTACCAGCCCACTGCCCAAACCAGTTGTTCAGACATTTAATTCCCTCCTTAAACCCCCATCCTTCCGCACCTCCCCACCACCAATAATATCTCGCCCCTAATGACCTGGCTACCTAATTTATTAATAAAATTGATAAACCATCAGGCAGTATCTTCTTAAAATCTCCACTGCTCCTCTCCAGTACCTCTCTCCTCCTGTCCCTTCTTCAATTTTCCCATCCTTCCAGCAGTATCTCAAGGGGAGATCTCTGCCTCCTCTCCATCCCCTCCACCTGTGCATTTGACCCCATTCCTTCACACCTTATCAAAACTCTCGCCCCTTCCCTTGCCAAGATCCGCCCTTTCCTCTCCATCCAAACCGCTACCCTGCTCGTTCAAGCTCTCATCCTATCCCGTCTGGACTACTGCATCAGCCTTCTCTCTGATCTCCCATCCTCGTGTCTCTCCCCACTTCAATCCATACTTCATTAGGCTGCCCGGATTGTCTTTGTCCAGAAATGTTCTGGGCATGTTACTCCCCTCCTCAAAAATCTCCAGTGGCTACCAATCAATCTGCACATCAGGCAGAAACTCCTCACCCTCAGCTTCAAGGCTCTCCATCACCTCGCCCCCTCCTACCTCACCTCCCTTCTCTCCTTCTACAGCCCACCCCGCACCCTCCTCTGCCACTAATCTCCTTACCGTGCCTCATTCTCGCCTGTCCCGCCATCGACCCCCGGCCCACGTCATCCCCCGGGCCTGGAATGCCCTCCCTCTGCCCATCCGCCAAACTAGCTCTCTTCCTCCCTTCAAGGCCCTACTGAGAGCTCAACTCCTCCAGGAGGCCTTCCCAGACTGAGCCCCTTCCTTCCTCTCCCCCTCGTCCCCCTTTCCATCCCCCTCATCTTACCTCCTTCCCTTCCCCACAGCACCAGTATATAAGTATATGTTTGTACATATTTATTACTCTATTTATTTATTTTACTTGTACATATCTGTTCTATTTATTTTATTTTGTTAGTATGTTTGGTTTTGTTCTCTGTCTCCCCCTTCTAGACTGTGAGCCCACTGTTGGGTAGGGGCTGTCTCTATATGTTGCCAACTTGTACTTCCCAAGCACTTAGTACAGTGCTCTGCACACAGTAAGCGTTCAAACATGCCCATGTCTCCCCATCCTTAAAAAGCCCTCCCATGACCCCATAGCTCCCTCCAGTTATCGCCCCATCTCCATCCTACTATTCCTCTCCAAACTCCTTGAGCGAGTCATCTAAACTAGCTGTCTCAAATTCCACTCCTCTAATTCTCTCCTTGACCCTCTCCAATTTCGCTTCCTTCCCCTTCACTCCACAGAAACAGCCCTCTCAAAGGTCACAAATGATCTCCTTTTTGCCAAATCCAAAAGCCTCAACTCCATCCTAATCCTTCAAGACCTCTCAGCAGCCTTAGACACTGCTGACCACCCCTTTCTCCTGGAAACGTTATCCAACCTTGGCTTCACTGACACTATCCTCTCCTGGTTCTCCTCCTATCTCTCAGGCTGCTCAGTCTCTTTAGTGGACTTCTCCTCTGCCTCCCACCCCCTAACTGTGGAGGGCCCTCACATTTCAGTTCTGGGTCTCCATCTACCCTCACTCCCTTGGAGAACTCATTCACTCACATGGTTTCAACCACCACTTTTATTCGGATGATACCCAAATCCACATCTCCAGCCCTGGTCTCTCTCCCTCTCTGTAGTCTCACATTTCTTCCTGCCTTCAAGACATCTCTACTTGGATGTCCTCCCCATCACTTCAGACTTAACACGTCTAAAACAGAACTTCTTATCTTTCCACCCAAACCCCAACCTCCCCCCTGACTTTCCCACCGTGATTTTCCCATCACTGTAAATGGCACTACCATTCTACCTGTCTTACAAGCCCTTAATCTTCACATTATCCTTGACTCCTCTATCTCATTCAACCCACATAGTTAATCCATCACTGTGTCCAGTTGGTTTGACCTTCAAAACATCACTAAAATCCATCCTTTCCTCTTCATCCAATCTGCTAACAATCCAATCAATCACTTATCCTCTCCTACCTTGATTACTGTATCAGCCTCCTTGCTGACCTCCCTTCCTCCTGTCTCTCCCAACCGCAGTCCGTACTTTACTCTGCTGTTCGGATCATTTTTCTACAAAAAAGTTCAGACCTTGTTTCCCACTCCACAAGAACCTCCAGTAGTTGCCCATTCGATTCTGCATCAAACGGAAACTTCTCACCACTGACTTTAGAGCACTCAATCACCTTGCCCCTTCCTACCTCACCTCGCTACTCTCCTACTACAACCCAGCTCACACACTTCAATCCTCTAATGTTAGCCTTCTCACTGTACCTCGACCTTGTCTATCTCACTGCTAACCTCTTGCCCACATCCTGCCTCTGGCCTGGAATGCCCTCCCACCTCATATCTGACATTTACTCTCCCCCCTTCAAAGCATTAATGAAGGTACATCCCCTTCAAGAGGCCTTCCCTGACTAAGCCCTCTTTTCCTTTTCTTCAACTCCCATTTGCAGTGCCGACTTTTTCCCTTTATTCATCCCCCTTCCCAGTGCCACAGTGCTTACGTATACATCTGTAATTTATTTATATTGATGTCTGTCTCCCCATCTAGACTGTGGGCTTGTTGTGGGCAGGGAATGCCTGTTATACTATCATATGGTACTCTCCCAAGCACTTAGTACAGTGCTCTGCACACAGTAAACGCCCAGTAAATATGACTGACTGACTTAAAATCTCCCCCATCTACCTGCGCCTCCAACACCAGCTCTTGTGCACACTTTAAATCAATAAATTAATCAATGCTATTTATTGAGCACTTACTGTGGGCAGAGCACTGTACTAAGCACCTGGGAGATTACAATACAAGAGTTAGTAGACACGTTCCCTGTCTATAACAAACTTACAGTCTAGAGGGGTTGACGGACATTAAAACACCTGCCCCTCCCTTTCCCTCTTTGACGGCCAATGGTACTCTTCAATGACTTCTCCACTGCTTTCGAACATGCTCGTATATCCCTATTCTAATAAAAAAAACCCTCTCTTGACCCCATGGCTCACTCCACTTACTGCCCCAATTCCCTCCTATCATTCCTCTCCAAAGTACTTCTATTAGCCTGCTGCCTCCACTTTCTCACTTCCAATTCTCTCCTTGAGCCCCTTCAATCTGGCTTCCGCTGCCTTCACTCCATAGGAACTTTCCTCTCAAATGTCGCTAATGATCTTCTTGCCAAATTCAACAGCCTCTAAACCACCCTAATCCGCTTCAACCTCTCAACTGTTTTCAACACTTTAGAACACTCCCTTCTCCTGGAAACATTATCCAACCTTGGCTTTACTGCCACTGTCCTCTTCAGGTTCATTAATTCATTCAATCATATTTATTGAGCGCTTACTGTGTGCAGAACACTGTACTAAGCGCTTTGGAAGTACAAGTCAGCAACATATAGAGTTCTCCTCCTATCTCTCTGGCTCCTCCCTTCTGTGGGCCTTAACCTCCTCTGCCTTAATAAATCAGTCATATTTATTGAGCCCTTACTGGGCGCAGAGTACTGTACTAAGCACCTGGGAGAGTACAATATAACAGAGTCAGACACATTCCCTGACCAGAACCAGTTTACAGTCTATCGGGGGGGACAGGCATTAATATAAATAAATTACCCATATGTACATAAGTGCTCTCCCAGCTCCTTACTGTGGGAGTCCCTCAAGGCTCAGTTCTACATCCCCTTCTATTCTCCAACTATAACCACTCCCTTGGAGAACTCATTCGCTCCCATTGCTCCTCATCTTCCCCCCCAAACCTTGTCCTCCACCTGCCTTTCCCATCACTGAACACAACACCATTATCCTCCCTTTATGATAGGCTGGTAACCTGGGCATTGTCCTGGAATCAGCTCTCTCATTCAACCCATATACTCAACCTGACACCAAATCCTGTCGGTTATAACCTCACGGCACCACTAAAATCCACCCTCTCCTCTTCATCCAAATTGTTTCTACACTGATCCAAGGACCTATCCTAACACTCCTTGAATACTGGATCAGTCTCCTTTTTAGCACCCTGCCTTCTGTCGCTCCCCATTTCAGTCCATACATCATTCTGCAGCATAGACCATTTTTCTAAAAAAAAAAAGCTCAATACATATTTCCCCACTCAAGAACCTTCAGTGGTTCCCCATCCACCTTCACATCAAACAGAAACTACTTAACATCAGCTCTAAAGGATTCAAACACCTTGCCCTCTCCTATCTTACCTTGTTAATTTCCTACAACCCAGCACACTTGTTTCACTCCTCTAACATCAGCCTACTCACTGTACCTCAATCTCGTCTATCTCACTATCAACTCTGCGCCGATATCCTGCCTCTGGCCTGGAACATCCTCCCCCTTCATATCCAGTAAACACACTCTCCCCACCTACAAAGTCTTATTTAAATCATATCTCCTCCAAGAGGCCTTCGCTGACTAAGCCCTCATTTTACCTACTCCTTCTCAATCAATCAATCAATCGTATTTATTGAGCGCTTACTGTGTGCAGAGCACTGTACTAAGCACTTGGGAAGTACAAGTTGGCAACATATAGAGACGGTCCCTACCCAACAGTGGGCTCACAGCCTAGAAGGGGGAGACAGAGAACAAAACCAAACACATTAACAAAATAAAATAAATAGAATAGATATGTCCAAGTAAAATAGAGTAATAAATACGTACAAACATATATACATATATACAGGTGCTGTGGGAAAGGGAAGGAGGTCAGGTGGGGGGGATGGAGAGGGGGAGAGGAAGGAGGGGGTTCAGTCTGGGAAGGCCTCCTGGAGGAGGTGAGCTCTCAGTAGGGCCTTGAAGGGAGGAAGAGAGCTAGCTTGGCGGATGTGGGGAGGGAGGGCATTCCAGGCCAGGGGAATGACGGGGAATGGCACTACCATCCTTCCCGTCTCACAAGCCCGCAACCTTGGTGTCATCCTCGACTCCGCTCTCTCATTCACCCCTCACATCCAAGCCGTCACCAAAACCTGCCGGTCTCAGCTCCGCAACATTGCCAAGATCCGCCCTTTCCTCTCCATCCAAACCGCTACCCTGCTAATTCAAGCTCTCATCCTATCCCGTCTGGACTACTGCACTAGCCTTCTCTCTGATCTCCCATCCTCGTGTCTCTCTCCACTTCAATCCATACTTCATGCTGCTGCCCGGATTATCTTTGTCCAGAAACGCTCTGGACATATCACTCCCCTCCTCAAAAACCTCCAATGGCTACCGATCAATCTGCGCATCAGGCAGAAACTCCTCACCCTGGGCTTCAAGGCTCTCCATCACCTCGCCCCCTCCTACCTCACCTCCCTTCTCTCCTTCTACTGCCCAGCCCGCACCCTCCGCTCCTCCACCACTAATCTCCTCACTGTACCTCGCTCTCGCCTGTCCCGCCGTCGACCCCCGGCCCACGTCGTCCCCCGGGCCTGGAATGCCCTCCCTCTGCCCATCCGCCAAGCTGGCTCTCTTCCTCCCTTCAAGGCCCTGCTGAGAGCTCACCTCCTCCAGGAGGCCTTCCCAGATTGAGCCCCTTCTTTCCTCTCCCCCTCGTCCCCCTCTCCATCCCCCCGCCTTACCGCCTTCCCCTCCCCACAGCACCTGTATATATGTATATATGGTTGTACATATTTATTACTCTGTTTATTTATTTATTTATTTTACTTGTACATTTCTATCCTACTTATTTTATTTTGTTGGTATGTTTGGTTCTGTTCTCTGTCTCCCCCTTTTAGACTGTGAGCCCACTATCGGGTAGGGACTGTCTCTATGTGATGCCAATTTGTACTTCCCAAGCGCTTAGTACAGTGCTCTGCACATAGTAAGCGCTCAATAAATACGATTGATTGATTGATTGATTGACGTAGGCCGGGAGTTGAAGGCGGGACAGGCAAGAACGAGGCACGGTGAGGAGATTAGCAGCAGAGGAGCAGAGGGTGAGGGGTGGGCTGTAGAAGGAGAGAAGGGAGGTGAGGTAGGAGGGGGCGAGGTGATGGAGAGCCTTGAAGCCCAGGGTGAGGAGTTTGTGCCTGATGCGTTGGTTGATTGGTAGCCACTGGAGATTTTTGAGGAGGGGAGTAACATGCCCAGAGCGTTTCTGGACAAAGACAATGCGGGCAGCGGCGTGAAGTATGGATTGAAGTGGGGAGAGACTGCATTATCCTTGCACTTGGATTTGTACCCTTTATTCACCCCACAGCACTTACACAAATATCCATAATTTACTTTACTGTCTGTCCCCGCCTCTGGACAGTAAACTCCTTGTGGGCAAGGAACATGGCTCTTATATTTTACTCTCCCTAGTGTTTAGTATGGTGTCCTACACACAGTAAGTACCCAGTAAATACGACTGACTGATAAGCCTTGCACCTAACCCAGCACTTAGCACATTAAACTCACACTAAATGCTCAAAAAAACTGTCATATTTCCTTATCTTCAAAGCTCTTCTGAAATCTCACTCCCTTCCTTCCGATTTTTCTTCCCTCTCCCCGTTAAATCCTATTAACACTCATTATAGCACTTTTGTACTCACCACCTCATGCTGCACTTGTGTACATGTTCAATTACTTTATGCTGATATTTAGGCATGTGTTTTCCTACTTATAAAGTCATCATGTGCCTGTTTCCCCCATGAGGTTGCAAGCTCCTTGTTGTGGGGGACCATGCCTCCTACGTTTACTGCATTTTTACAAGCGCCTTTCAGGGTCCTCTGCACACAGTGAGTTCTTAATAAACACTACTGACTAATCAACTGACTAAATTTACCTTCCCAGAGTTAGGATCTTGCTTTGTCTCGATGAAAGGGGGTGACTGTCTCTTGCTGCCCTTCTCTTCTAATCCATTTTGAAAATCAACAGAAAACTACTTGTATTGAGCACTGAGCATTTCAGAGACTTTTAAAAAATCTGCATAAATCCTCACATCCTCCAAACAACCAGGGAGTTAATTGCCATACCTGCCTCCTGCCCAGTGATTCTATACATCACCTCAGCATGTTCCCATTCTCCTCTGAAGTGTGGTGATAGGCAGGGACTAACTAACTCTTCATCCTCCTTGGCTAAAACAGAAAAAACATATAGTAGGAGAAAGATCAGAAATAGAGAAAATGGAAATGGAAACTGCAAGGTAATCCAGACAAAACCACTGCCAAGAAGGGGCAGTCTGGAACGTGGGTATTTGTAAATTCGTAAGTGGTTTGGGGAGCCAAACCAAGAGCACAAGTTTTGACCTTTTCATAAAGGCTCAGTTAAGGAGTTTCAGGTTAAGTCAAAGTGAAAGCTGATTTTGCCTACAGATATTCAGGCCGAGAATTAGATAAATGCATTAATGAAGTGAGCTGGAGCATAGCCAATCCGGAGGCTTCCTCTCCAGCAGGTACCCTACAGGGGAAGGGGGCTGGAGAGTGAAGGCTGCATGGGGGATACATACACACAGCAAATGCCCTATGGGAATTGGAAGGAAGGTTCCCAAACACAATCATCAGTGAGTAAGCACAAGGGATTTTTTGCTGCTTTTTTTTGGGTGGAAAATTTTAAGTAGACACTCCAGGAGCTCTTTTTTTTAAAATGGCTCTTACTTACCAGCTTGGCCCTCAACTCCTCCTAGAACTGCAAGCCTGGCTGACATCAAACCGAGCCCCAAGTAGCTGTTGAAGAGAAAGATGTTTAGTGAAAGACAGCCCTGTCCTCTTCTGGCAGCTTTCCTGGAGATTATGGTGGGAATGGGGGCATTCTAATACCATTTCCAGGCCTCCTAATAGAGATGGAGGCTAGCTGCGGCCAATCTTTAGCTAGGAGATCCAGTGGGGAGCTTTCTGGGACCAAGGTAGGGTTTGGTGGGAGAAACAAAGGTAGCTTGGATTCAGGGTAGTTCCAGCCCTTCACTCCCACCCCTTTCCACTGTGGTTACAAAACAAGCCCAGAAATTCAAGAACTAGGTAACTTGTTTTGTTTTGGTTGGTTTTGGTTTTTGCCTCTAGTCTGACTGTAATTCCTTCATTCAAATCTAAAACCATTCCATTTCCTTCCCTCCCCCAGAGACCTTACTGCAAGCTCACGATCAATACCCCTAAGAGAAGTGCCTCAGCCAATGGACTCCTTGCTTTTTTCATTAAAACCACCCCTAGCCCTCTCTCTGACTGTCCATCCTGACCTGGAGTTAGCAGCTCAGTCTTGAAAGTCACCGTGTTCTCTGAAGTCAGGTTTCATACTTGCCTGTGCTCTGCTCTACACAATGGACAGAGGAGCTGTGGGGCTTCCTTTTGGAGGATGGGTCAGCTCTTGGGCTTAGACCTTTTTCCTCTAAACTATAAGCTCATCCTCTAGACTATAAGCTTGTTGTGGGCAGGGAATGTGTCTATTGTTATTTTGTACTCTCCCAAGTGCTTAGTACAGTGCTCTGCACAGAGCAAGCGCTCAATAAATATGACTGAATGAATGAACTAATTGTCCCTTGCTACTCAGGCTACCCAGTAGCCTGAACCTACCACTGAACCTTCCAGCCTCCCCACGCTCTCCACCCTCAAATTTCTGAGAGAGAATGTGATTCAGTCCTGCCCTTGGCCACAAAGTCCAAAGCTGAATCAAGAAAGGCCAGATACCTCAGTGCTCTTAGAAAAGAACAGAACCTAAAGGAACAAATCTGCTGGCACCATGAACCTGCATTGTGTCTGGCTCTTGGAAATACCAACCTGGAGGGTTACTGACCTCCAGGTTTCAGCCACTTGGCTTTTCAGGAACAGGGAAGGAAGGGACAAGAACACACATTCCTGGTGGGTTTGGATAAGCGATTCAGGATTATTATTTTACTGGCACTAAACACTCAGTCCAAAGGAGTTCTCTGGCAATGACAGCAGGAGACAATGAAAAGTCCTGCATCTCTGAACTCAATGATGGATAAAACTCTTTATGCCCTTCATTCCTTTGCTTCAACTAACCTGTAGGAATAGAGCTTGTAGGTACTGTTAAATAACTGGAATGAGGTTATATAGCCAACTTGAGATGTCTGGAGAGTTTCCTGAAGAGTAAATAAGAGAGTTACTTTAGTACTCACCCCTCCCTCAGCCCCACAGCACTTAGGTACTCATGTTTCTCACGTCTAGACTGTAAGCTTCTTGTGAGCATGGAATGTGTCTACCAACTCTATAAGTGAGCCCGTTGCCGAATTGTATTCTCCAAGTGCTTAGTACAGTGCTCTGCACACAGTAAGCGCTCATTAAATGACATAATGAATGAATAAACTGCTGTACTGTCCTCACTCAAGTGCTTATTCACAGCGTTCTGCACACAGCAAGCATTCAGTGAACACCACTGATTGATATGTGCATAGCATTTCAATAGCAAAACCTCGAAAATTCAGCACCTGAATGAATGTGTGAGGCTCACTGGTAGATAAGCCCCACAGCTGAAACATCATTTTGCCAAGGTCATTGAACAAACAGCCAAAGTAAGAAAAAGTGATTCAACAATTTAGTGTAATGTTAAACCAAGGAAAATACTAACTTAAAATCCAAATGACCTTGTTTTAAAAAATTGATAAACTTCTGTTTCAGGCAAGTATTCTAATTAATTTAAATACTTTCCTTAGGAGGCTCCTGAAAAAGACTCCCTATCTCAAAGGAAGAGAGGTGAACAATAATCCTTTATGCATCCTTTCCCGACTGAGGTATGGGGAGGAAGAAGTATGTTGACAGAAAAGGATTTTAGCTTCTTGACCCAAGACACTAAGGAGTTATGGATTTTGTTTAGTAGAGTCAGAAATGAAAACATGTGTGAAATGGAAAAAATACAACTTCCCCCAACCAGTCTCTGGTTTCTCTACTGACCTAAAAACCAAGTGTGAACTACTTACTGTGAACAAGTTTAGAACTCAGGAAATGAAGACCTAATTTTTATTGGCTTGAACAAGCTCTAAATAGCATCATTCAGATAAATGTACTTTGTATTTGCCCTACATGGTCTCTCCAGTGTTAGCTAGAGACTGAGAGTCCTGCCAAACTGGATGGTAATTCTATGAGGCGCAGTAACATTTTCATCAGGCTCTCAGTGCACCGTCGAAACCTCCCAACTCGAGTATTTGGTAAATAAATGGGAAAAAAACAACTCCCCCAATTAAATAAACAGTGACTACCCAGTAAAATGCTTACTACAGCACAGAGAGAGTCAGTGAGGTTACCTCAGCTTGGGGAAGAAATGTGATTTGTGTTGATCCGCCGCCTAAATCTAGCATTCCCACACTCTTCTTTCCTGGAGAGTTTAAGCTGCCTGAAACACACATAACATTCCTTGAATGGGGAGCTATACCCCAAGAAACAATAAAAAGAGGCAGGTTCCTTGGTGGAGAAACAAAGTGAGACCAACCAGAAGGCTGCAGCCACCTGAAACGCACCCTCGCCCAGCTCTCGGTGGTCCAAGATACCCGTTGCTTCTGGGATTCCTGGCAGCCGGCACTCTGAGACCCAACACGCCCCTCACCCAGGAAAAAGGGGCCAACTGGACAGGCTATGAAAGACGTCACTCTCTTTGCCTGGGACTAAATTTCTCTCTAATCATCTAAGTCCCAGGACCTACGGGAGTAACTTCTTTCTAGCTTGCGCAAGATGGCTTCACGGTTACTGTACATTGAATTCAGCACTCCTTCCCTAGTGGTTAATCAGGATTAGAGTCCCAAGTGACAGATAATCAGCACACGACTTTCTGTTAAAAGAAATACCGTGATAAGCAAGGTTGAAAGAAGGCAGGTACTCAGCTACAGGTCCTTATTTTTTAGATCCAGAACCATTTGGTGTTTCCAATGGATGGAAAGCCTTGGACAGGAGATGAGTCATATTAGAAGCAGTCGAAGGAGCATGGCGTTGTGGATAGAGTACAGGCTGGGAGTCAGAAGGTCATGAGTTCTAATACCAGCTCCGCCACTTGTCTACTTTGTGACCTTGAGTAAGTCACTTATCTTCTCCATGCCCCAGTTCCCTCATTTGTAAAACAGGGATCAAGACTGTGAGCCTGGGTTGGGACTGGGTCCAACCCGATTATCTTGTATTCTCCCTCAGTGCTTAGAACAGGGCCTGGCACACAGTAAGCGCTTAACAAATTCCATAATTATTGCTTGCTTCTTTACAGGTAAGTGGAGGAAGTAAGTCCTGCAGTCAATCAAGGGCCTGTTGGTATGACCCCTCCTCCATTAATTAACCCCACTGTCCCCCACAGCAGAATACTGGAGCACAGATGTAAGGCACAGAGTTTGCAAGGAAGAGGAATAAAACTAGGTCCCCACACTGGAAGACAAAACACATCAAATCCCACAACCAGGCAATTACATAATAATAATAATAATTATGATATTTAAGTGCTATGTGCCAAACCCTGTTCTAAGTGCTGGGGTAGACAAGGTAATCAGGTTGTCCCACGTGGGGCTCACAGTCTTAATCCTCATTTTCCAGATGAGGCACAGACCAAGTGGCTTGACCAAGGTCACACAGCTGACAAGTGGTGGAGGTGGGATTAGAACCCACATCCTCTGACTCCCAAGTCCATGCTCTTTCCACTAAGCACGCTGCTTCCCCAGGGAGCAGATAAGAAGGGGTGGATTCCTGGATGGAGCCTGGCTGGAGCCCAAGGGAACAGATAATTATGGGGCTTGGTTACAGTGAATTCTAGGGGCAGACAGGAGGGAACAAGCAAAAAGTGGCCTTGACTCTGACTTCCGCTGCTTCCCCACCATGAGGGGGCTGTGCTCTACCGAGGCCCAAGGAGCCTGTGGCCCTATCATCCACTCTGCCACCCTGGGGAGACTGCTCTGATGAGGCGAGAACCAGGAGAAATTGAAGCAACACCTGACTTCAGCCGCTCCTCACCAGCAGAGCACTGGGCTGTGCTAAGACTCAAGAAGCTCATGTCTCCTCCCCTCCCACTACTGTCGTCTGGATCGGGGGATTTGGGGTGGTGGGGGGAGCTGCCCCGACCAGACAGGAATCAGGAGAAGCTGCTGCATGCAAACCACATTTGGAGTGATGGGAAGGCTGCGTCTGTTGTTTTTCTGCTGGACTCTGGATTGGACTGCCACAGTAATGAGAAGCCTGAAAACAGCTTCCTTATTATTTTCACTGGTGTGGTCTATGTCATTTTATTATTTTTATCATTTAATTTTTCCCTGTTTTCCAAAGCCTTTCCCTCCTCATCCCTTATTCGTAGATAGGGGGCCAAGCCTATGTTTAAGTTACCTTCTATTTTATCTTTCTCCAGCACTTAGTATACTGCTCTGCACACAGCAAGTGATCAATAAACATCACTGAATGAACAAATTATCCAAGCCCCTGACCCTAGGAAGAAGTTAGTGTGCATACCTGTTAAAAAGTTCACCGTAATCCACGCGGAGACTCCTGGTAGGTAGAAAACATTTAATCAAGACAACCATTTAAGTTTAGAGACCACTATCATTCATTCATTCAATTGCATTTATTGAGCACTTACTGTGTGCACAGCACTGTACTAAGCTCTTGGGAAGTACAAGTCGGCAACGTACAGAGACGGTCCCTATCCAACAACGGGCTCACAGTCTAGAAGGGGAAGAATAGCCTTAAAAATACCCCACTGAATTGATATCTGCCCTTTTCACATTTGGGGGTTACAGCTTACCCTTTTACCCTCTAGTGGGGAAGGTCCTGGAGAAAAGAAGACAGCCATCCAGGGCTAGTTTTTCCCCTCAGCCCTTATAATGTGTGGCTTAGAAAACCCCAATAATAAGCATACTGGAGCAATTCAGATTGTTCTCTTCCCCCATGAAAAAGTTAATCAATTATATTTACTGAGCACTTACTGTGTGCAGAGCATTGTACTAAATGCTTGGGACAGTATCAAAATGTGGATCTCCAAAAGAAGTGTCCATTTAAAATAGACAAAATCTTATTTGTAATTGAAGTCTCAAACCTGAGAAGTCAACCTGAATTTCTGAAAGCTACAAAAGTCATACTTTCCTCTTACCGTCTTGGTAATTGAAGAGTGAAATGTTGAACTACAATGAACAACAATTTGGTTTAACATTTGGTTTAATAATTTGGTTTAACATCCAATTTAAGAAGTAGTTGTAGTCTCTCAAGTGCTTAGTATAGTGCTCTGCATACATACGTTAAAGTAAGCTTCTTCCTTTCGGGATTCCTCTACTCAAATCAATTCTTTTGCCAAGATAATCCTACCTTCATCAGTTCCATTCATTATGGAGACACAGTCATCACCCACAAAAAAAGGAGATGCCTTAAAAACTTCTCTCACCTAGTTTAAAGAGAAAAGTGCATTTTACTAGTTCTACACACACTGCCTACCACAGATGAATAATTTCCAAAATGTTAAAAAAAGTCAACACAATAATACAATTTGGTGCTAACAAATACCTGGGAAGGTTACCAAGGCAACTTAATATGCTAGCTCCTTTACCCACCATTCATTCATTCAATCGTATTTATTGAGCGCTTACTGTGTGCAGAGCACTGTACTAAGCGCTTGGGAAGTACAAGTTGGCAACATATAGAGACGGTCCCTACCCAACAACGGGCTCACAGTCTAGAAGGGGGAGACAGACAACAAAACAAAACATGTGGTCAGTTGTCAAGTCATCAGAATAAATAGAAGTAAAGCTAGATGCACATCATTGACAAAATAAATAGAAGAGTACAAGTAAAATAGAGTAATAAATCTGTACAAACATATATACAGGTGCTGTGGGGAGGGGAAGGAGGTACGGTGGGGGGAATGGGGAGGGGGAGAGGAAAAAAGGGGGCTCAGTCTGGGAAGGCCTCCTGGAGGAGGTGAGCTCTCAGTAGGGCTTTGAAGGGAGGAAGAGAGCTAGCTTGGCGGATGTGCAGAGGGAGGGCATTCCAGGCCAGGGGGAGGACGTGGGCCGGGGATTGATGGCGGGACAGGCGAGAACGAGGCACAGTGAGGAGGTTAGTGGCAGAGGAGTGGAGGGTGCGGGCTGCGCTGTAGAAGGAGAGAAGGAAGGTGAGGTAGGAGGGAGCGAGGTGATGGAGAGCCTTGAAGCTGAGAGTGAGAAGTTTTTGCTTGATTCGTAGGTTGACTGGTAGCCATTGGAGATATTTGAGGAGGGGAGTAATACGCTCAGAGCGTTTCAGCACAAAGAAGATCTGGGCAGTATAGACTGAAGTGGGGAGAGACAGGAGGATGGGAGATCAGAGAGGAGGCTGATGCAATAATCCAGTTGGGATAGGATGAGAGATTGAACCAGCAAGGTAGTGGTTTGGATGGAGAGGAAAGGGCGGATCTTGGCGATGTTGCGGAGGTGAGACCGGCAGGTTTTGGTGACGGATTGGATGTGAGGGGTGAACTAGAGAGCAGAGTCGAAGATGACACCAAGGTTGCGGGCTTGTGAGACGGGAAGGATGGTAGTGCCATCTACATTGACAGGAAAGTCACTGTAACTAAAGTGACGGGAAAGGAGAGGGCAGGGTTTGGGAGGGAAGATAAGGAGTTCAGTCTTGGACATATTGAGTTTTAGATGGCAGATAGACATCCAGATGGAGATGTCCTGAAGGCAGGAGGAAACCCGAGCCTGAAGGGAGGGAGAGAGAGCAGGGGCAGAGATGTAGATTTGGGTGTCATCAGCGTAGAGATGATAGTTGAAGCCGTGGGAGCGAATGAGGTCACCAAAGGAGTGAATGTAGATAGAGAACAGAAGGGGACCAAGAACTGACCCTTGAGGAACCCATACAGTAAGGTGATAATAATAATAATAATGGCATTTATTAAGCACTTACTATGTGCAAGGCACTGTTCTAAGCGCTGGGGAGGTTACAAGGTGATCAGGTTGTCCCACAGGGGGTTCACGGTCTTAATCCCCATTTTACAGATGAGGTAACCGAGGCCCAAAGAAGTTAAGTGACTTGCCGACTTGCCCAAAGTCACACGGCTGACAATTGGTTGAGCGGGAATTTGAACCCATGACCTCTGACTCCAAAGCCCGGGGTCTTTCAACTGAGCCACGCTGCTTCTCATAGTAGCATGGGAAAGGAGTGGGAGGAGGAGCCTGCAAAGGAGACTGAGAATGAGCGACTGGAGAGATAAGAGGAGAACCAGGAGAAGGAGTCTGTGAAGCCAAGGTTGGATACTTTGTTGAAGAGAACGGGATGGTCCACAGTGTCAAAGGCAGCTGAGAGGTTGAGGAGGATTAGGACAGAGTAGGAGCCGTTGGATTTGGCAAGAAGGAGGTCATTGGTGACCTCTGAGAGGGCAGTTTTGGTGGAATGTAGGGGACGGAAGCCAGAGTGGAGGGGGTCAAGGAGCGAGTTGGCGTTGAGGAATTCGAGGCAGCGGGTGTAGACGATGCGTTCAAGGAGTTTGGAAAGGAAGGGTAGGAAGGAGATAGAGTGATAACTAGAAGGGGGGGTGGGGTCAGTAGAGGGTATTTTTAGGATGGGGGAGACGTGGGCATGTTTGAAGGCAAAGGGGAAGGAACCAGTGGAGAGTGAGCGGTTGAAGATGGAATTTAAGAAAGGGAGGAGGGAAGGGGCGAGAGATTTCATAAGATGAGAAGGAATGGGGTCAGAAGCACAGGTGGCTGGAGTAGCGCTTGAGAGGAGAGAGAAGATCTCATCTGAGGATACTGGGGGAAGGATGGGAGAGTAGTGGAGAGGGGTGAGAGTAGGGCGGTTGGAGAAGGGGGAGCAGTGACTTTGGCGAGCTCAGACCTGATGGAGTTAATTTTACTAATGAAGGAGGAGGCCAGATCATTGGGGGTGAGGGATGGAGGAGTGGGAGAAACAGGGGTCCTGAGAAGGGAGTTAAGTGTACGGAAGAGCTGACGGGGATGATGGGCATTGCTGTCAATAAGGGAGGAGAAATAGTTTTGTCTGGCAGAGGAGAGGGCAGAGTTAAGGCAGGAAAGGATAAACTTGAAGTGAACGAAGTTGGCGTGGTGTTTAGACTTTCGCCAGCAGCGTTCAGCAGCTCAAGCATAAGAGCGAAGGAGGTGGACAGTGGCAGTGTTCCAGGGCTGTGGGTTAGTGGTACGAGAGCGGCGAAGGGAAACGAGAATGAGCAAGTTGAGCTGAGTAGAGAGGGTAGAGTTGAGAGCAGTAATCTGATCATTAAGATTGGGTAGAGAGGAAAGGTAGGCGAGGTGGGGTGTGAGGCGCTTGGAAAGATGGATGGGGTTGAGAGAGCGGAGGTCTCTGTGAGGTAGTAATATAGATTTACAGGGGAGAGGAGTGTGAGTGAGGAGGCAAGTGAGAAGGTTATGATCAGAGGGAGGGATTTCAGAGTTGGTGAGGGTGGAGACAGTGTAGCGGTAGGAGATGATGAGGTCGAGGGTGTGACTAAGTTGGCGAGTGGGCGAGGTGGGGTGGAGCAGGAGGTTGGCAGCGTCAAGGAGAGATAGAAGGCGGGCAGGAGAGGAGTCACCAGGGACATCCATGTGGATGTTGAAGTCTCTGAGTATCAGAGTGGGCATGGAAAAGGAGAGAAGGAAGGTGAGAAAGGGGTCAAAATCGCTAAAGAAGTTGGAGGTGAGGCGGTAGATGACGGCTACAAGAACCTGGAGGGGGTGGTAAAGGCGAATAATGTGGGATTCAAAGGAGGGGACGGAAAGGGAAGGGGGGGAGAAGGGGGGCCCTCCTCCAGGAGGCCTTCCCAGACTTAGCTCCCTCCTTCCTCTCCCCCTCCCCACCCCACCCGTCCTACCTCCTTCCCCTCCCCACAGCACCTGTATATATGTTTGTACAGATTTATTACTCTATTTTACTTGCACATATTTACTATTCTATTTATTTTATTTTGTTAATGTATTTTGTTTTGTTGTCTGTCTCCCCCTTCTAGACTGTGAGCCCGTTGTTGGGTAGGGACCGTCTCTATATGTTGCCAACTTGTACTTCCCAAACACTTAGTACAGTGCTCCGCACACAGTAAGCGCTCAATAAATACGAGTGAATGAATGAATGGGAGGAGGGATAGTGCGAAAGTGACACTGGGGAGCGAGAAGGAAACCGACACCTCCTCCTTTTCCGGTGAGTCTGGGGGAGTGGGAGAAGAGGCCTCCACTGGAGAGAGTAGCAGGTATTATACTCTACCAGAACATGTTTAGTGCTTCGAACAGTGCTTGGCACATAGTAAGTGCCTACCCAAGGGTGGGCTCACAGTCTAGAAGGGGGAGACAGAGAACAAAACCAAACATATTAACAAAATAAAATAAATACAATAGATAAGTACAAGTAAAATAAATAGAGTAATAAATATGTACAAACATATACATATATACAGGTGCTGTGGGGAAGGGAAGGGAAGGAGGTAAGACGGGGGATGGAGAGGGGGACGAGGGGGAGAGGAAGGAGGGGGCTCAGTCTGGGAAGGCCTCCTGGAGGAGGTGAGCTCTCAGTAGGGCCTTGAAGGGAGGAAGAGAGCCAGCTTGGTGGATGGGCAGAGGGAGGGCATTCCATATAGAAGTCTGAGGAGGGATAATAATAATAATGATGATGATGACATTTGTTAAGCACTTACTATGTGCAAAGCACTGTTCTAAGCACCGGGGAGGTTACAAGGTGATCAGGTTGTCCCATGGGGGGGCTCACAATCTTCAACCCCATTTTACAGGTGAGGTAACTGAGGCACAGAGAACTTAAGTGACTTGCCCAAAGTCACACAGCTGGCAAGCGGAGGAGTCTGGATTAGAACCCATGACCTCTGACTCCCAAACCCATGCTCTTTCCACTGAGCCATGCAACTCTGAGTGGTGAAAATCAAATGGGGAAGGCTTGTTGGAGGAGCCAGTATTTTTGGAGGGTTTTGAAAACTCAGTGAACTGTGGCCTGTCGGATTTGGTTGCTCTCTAGGCTGTAAGTTCACTGTAGATGGGGTACATGTCTACCAACTCTGTTGTACTGTACTCTCTTAAGTGTACAGTACTCTGCACACATTAAGTGCTCAATAAATACCATTGATGATGATGGCGAGGGAGCTCCAAGCCCAGGAAGCAGTATTAGTGAAGGAACTGAGACAGGAGAGCTGAGAGCAAATAGAGCATGATGCAGTGTCAGAAGAAACCATTTTGTGTAGTGCGTGGCACTAGACACAGGGTGAGTACTAAAATGGGAGCTTTGATTAATGTGGGGTTCTACAAGAAGGCAATCCCCAGTTACAGGAGAGCAAAGTGAATTTCTATTTGTCTAGTCCATCTCTTTGTTTGAAGACACATGAAAATCCACCTAACTGGAATTATTCCCTGCGTTAAAGCCAGCAAATCAGAGCTCTGGCCATTAGCATGTCCTCCTATTCCCATGTCCTCCAGGAGGCATTCCAGATCTACTTTTCACTGTCCCTGGCCAAGTCCCACGAAAAGGTCATCCTCAGCACCCACATATCTTAATTTACATAACTCCATTTACTTTCTCATTTATTTATCTTTCCATACACTTGATGTAAGCAAGGCGTGGCACTTTTTGAGCAAAAACTTTGTAAAGAACAAGAGAAAAGGAGGAAAAAGAGAAAACAGCAACTGACTCTGGCCAGCATTAAATAGAATAACTCAACAAGGGACCACCTTTCTGTGTGAGCAACAATGCCAGGACTGTGGCTCTGACACTGGCCCTTTCGGCCACCCCGGCACTATCAGTGAATTTCACAGTCAGTGATGTCTTCTTCGAATACAAGGGCTATTGCGGCATCTCTAAGAACTCTTGATGAGACCATTTGTGGCTATCTTTTCCTTCTTGTTCCAACTGTGTACACTCCAAGTCTATCAGTCTTTTCCACTGTACATCCAAGGGCAGAGACCCTATCTTTTACTTTTATTGCATGCCCTCAAGGTTCTAGAAGGGAGAGTTGGTGGGGATGGCACGGGGTGGTGAGGAGGGTTTGGATGGAAGTGAGTTGCCAGGGGCTTGCATGGGAGGAGGGGGACGAGAGGTGGTTCTGGGACAGGGATGAGGCAGGAGGGACAGGTGGGGAGGGATTGGATGGGAGAGAGTTGACGGGGGCCATGCAGGGAGAGGGAGATGAGGGGAGGTGCTGGGTCAAAGGGATTCCAGGGCAGGAGCCGGAGGGGAGAGTTGGGGGCAGTGCGAGGAGAGGGGGAAGGAGAGGACTGGGATGGGCAGATAGGAACAGGGGGATCGAATGGTCATGGTGAGGTCATCGAGGTAAATGACAGCCATTATATCAGTTACCACTTAACATATGACAGCAATAACAACAGAGGTCATCTGCCCTTGCTCATGCATTAGTATTTACTGAGCATATGCTGTTTGCACTGTTGTACTTGGACACCTGCAATGTGCAGAGAGAGGTTTTGGGAAGAGTGCTGTACTTTGGGCCCACAGAATTAAGATGATTATACTGGAAATCCATCATGGGCAGAGCATTATCTGGACACCCATCACATACAGGGGCCTCACTCCGCTCCCCTGGTGCTAACCTTTTCATTTTGTCTCATTCCCAACTATCTCACTGCCGACCCCTAGCTCATGTCCTGCTTCTGGCCTGGAATGCCCTCCCTCCTCAAATCTGACAGACAATTACTCTCCCCTCTATTTCAAAGCCTTACTGAAGGCACTTCTCCAAGAGGCTTTCCCAAACTAAGCCCCATTTTTCCTTATCTCCCACTCCCTTCTGAGTCACCCTGACTTTTGCTTTGGCTCTTTTTGCTCTTCCCCGCAATGCTTCACCCCACATCACTTATGTATATATCTATAATTTCATTTATTTATATTGATGCATGTTTACTTGTATTGCTGTCTGTCTCCCCCCCCACCTAGACTGTGAGCTTGTTGTGGGCAGGGATTGTCTCTATTGCTGTATTGTACCTTCCCAAGCACTTAGTACAGTGCTCTGCACACAGTAAGTGCTCAATAAATACAAATATAAATGACCTTTCAAGGATCCAACCAGCTTTTTAATTCACGATAAAATGGCCATAAGATTATATCCATCATATTGGCATATCTGGTGAATTCTGGTGATTAAATACGAACAGCCCTCATGACCTGTCAGGAAATACTTCAACAATCTTTTGAGAGAAAGAGAAATGAAACCTTGGAAAGGAAAGAAACATCAGTCTTACCTTCTGTAGTAATTTTTGCGCCTTTCCCTCGGGCAATAGGCGCAAACCCGCTGTTGCCTTCAGGACCAAAGGTGTGCCCTTCCACAAGTTAAAAGGAATTTCCTTCTTAGCCACTTCAAGTAGTTCCAGTATTCCCTGTGTGCTCTGTGGCAGTTTTCAGAACAAAATATTGAAAATATAAGTCATAAAATGCTTCCATTTTGGTCCATAGATTGGTGGCAGAAGGAAGACCCTCTCCTCATCTCTCTTCTTCTCCCTTTCCTTCCTGGTTTTACCTGTCCATATCTCAGCCATTCCTGTGGACACACTCAGTGATAATAATAATAATACTAATGATGATGTACCTCGTTCTCGCCTGTCCCGCCATCGACCCCCGGCCCACGTCATCCCCCGGGCCTGGAATGCCTTCCCTCTGCCCATCCGCCAAGCTAGCTCTCTTCCTCCCTTCAAGGCCCTGCTGAGAGCTCACCTCCTCCAGGAGGCCTTCCCAGACTGAGCCCCTTCCTTCCTCTCCCCCTCGTCCCCCTCTCCACCCCCCCATCTTACCTCCTTCCCTTCCCCACAGCACCTGTATATATGTATATATGTTTGTACATATTTATTACTCTATTTATTTATTTATTTATTTATTTTACTTGTACATATCTATCCTATTTATTTTATTTTGTTAGTATGTTTGGTTTTGTTCTCTGTCTCCCCCTTTTAGACTGTGAGCCCACTGTTGGGTAGGGACTGTCTCTATATGTTGACAATTTGTACTTCCCAAGCGCTTAGTACAGTGCTCTGCACATAGTAAGCGCTCAATAAATACGATTGATGATGATGATGATGATAATAATGATTGTGGCATTTGTTAAGCACTTACTATGTTGCAGGCACTGTACTAAGCACTGGGGTAAATACAAGCGAAGCAGGTTGGACACAGTTCCTGTCTCACATGGGACTCGTATGGCATAGTGGATAGAGCACAAGCCTGGAAGTCAGAAGGTTGTGGGTTCTAGTCCCATCTCCGCCACTTGTCCGCTGTGGAACCTCGGGCAAGTCACTTCAATTCTCTGTGCCTCAGTTTCCTAATCTGTGAGATGGGGATTGAGACTGTGAGCCCCACATGGGACAGGGACTGTGTCCAACCTGATTTGCTTGTATCCACCCTAGCATTTAATACAGTGCCTGGCACACAGTAAGCGCCTCATAAATACCTGAATTATTATTATTATTGTTGTTGTTAATAATAATAACGATAATCATCATCATCCCCATTTTACAGATGAGGAAACTAAGCGACTTGCCCAAAGTCACACAGCAGACAAATGGCAGAGCCAAAATTAGAATCCAGCTTCCTTCTGAAGGCCAGGTCTGTGCTCTATCCACTGCTTCTCAGTTCTGCCACTACCTATGTTTTCGTGTGCTTTGGCTAGAGTGCTGATAGGGAATTAAAGAACATCTGTCCAAAAACATGAGCCTGCTTGGTTCTGGAAACACTGAAAGAAGTGGTCTGTGCCTGTGGGCGCGAGTGGGGCACTGAAATGAGTGGGGATTATAGGTGAGATTTTCTTAATGCAGGATTTTACAAGACAACCCTCATGCATCCATAGCAAGTTTTTTTTTTTTTTTTTGCTGGCTTTGTCTGAATCACTTGTAACTAGGCTATTAGCCTTGTTCCTTTTGTATGTTTCCGATTTATATCTACTCCCCCTGGGCTATTTGCCAGGCACTGTTCTAAGCCCTGGAGTAGATACAAGATAATCGGGTCAGATCCAGTCCCAGTCCCACAAGAGGCTCAGTCTTAGTCCCATTTTACAGATGAGGTAACTGAGGCACAGAGAAGTTAAGTGACTTGCCCAAGGTCACACAGTAAGCACTTGGAAGAGCTGGGATCAGAATCAAGGTCCTCTGACTCCCAGACTCATGCTCTTTCCACTAGGCCATGCTGCTTCTCTGGTTTGTTTTGCTGCATTTATAATAAAATCAACAGGGAGCCTTTATCAATCAATCACATTTACTGTCTACTGTGTACAAAGCACAGTACTAAGTACTTGAGAGAGTACAAAAATAAAGTAGATAAACAGTTCCCTGCCCACAAGTTTGTTATGGACTACGAATATGTGCATAAGTGCTATGGGGCTGAGGAAGGGGTGAATAAAGACTGCAAATCCAAGTACAAGGATGATGCAGAAGGGAGTGGGAGAAGAGGAAAAGAGGATTTAGTCAGGGAAAGGCCTCTTGGAGGAGATGTGCCTTTAATAAGGCTTTGAAGGTGGGGAGAGTGATCATCTGTTGGATATGAAGAAGGAGGGCATTTTAGGACAGAAGCAGGATGTGGGAGAGAGGTCGGCGGTTAGATATAGATCGAAGTACTGTGAGTAGGTTGGCATAAGAGGGGCAGAGTGTAGGCTGGGCTGTAGTAGGAAATCAGGGAGGTGAGGTAGGAGTGGGCAAGGTGTTTTAAAGTGCTTTAAAGCCTATGGTAAGACAGTCTGTTTGATACGGAGCTAAATGGGCACCACTGGAGGTTCTTGAGGAGTGGTGGAACATGGACTGAATAATTCTGTAGAAAAATGATCCAGGCAGCCAGAGAGACGCAGCCATGGGGTTTGGGTGGGAAGATAAGAAGTTCTGTTTTGGACATGTTAAGTTTGAGGTGTTGGTGGGACAGCCAAGTAGAGATGGACTGAATGCAGGAGGAAACATGAGACTGCAGAGAGGGAGAGAAATCAGGGCTGGAGATGTAAATTTGAGAATCATGTGCATAGACAAGGTAGCTGAAGTCATGGAAGCAAACGTGCTCTCCAAGGAAGTGGGTGTAGGTGGAGAATAGAAGGGGACCCAGAACTCAGACTTGAGCCTCCCGCACTTAGGGGGTGGGAGGCAGAGGAGGAGCCCGCAAGAGACTGAGAATGAGCGGCCGGAGAAATAAGAACAGAACCAGGAGAGGACGGTGTCAGTGAAGGCAAGGTTGGATAATATTTCCAGTGGAAGGAGGTGGTCGACAGTGTCAAATGCAGCTAAGAGGTCGAGGAGGATTAGGATGGAGTAGAGGCTGTGGGATTTGGCAAGAAGGAGATCACTGGTGACCTTTGAGAAGGTAGTTGATGTGGAGTTGGAGAAGGCAGAAGCCAGATTGGAGGGGGTCGAGGAGAGAAATGGAGAATAGGAAGGGAAGTGGAGACAGAAGGTGTAGGAAACTCGCTCACGGAGGTTCGAGAGGAATGGTAGGAAGAAGGTTTGCAAAGTCTATTTCTAAGGACTATTTCTAAAGAGAAAGAATGTCACACCACCAAATCAGGAGGTGACTTTCTTTTCCCCAGAGATTTACTGTATTTTTTATAACCCACACACATTTACTTTGTTGAAAGAAAATTTCACCCTCCAACCCAGTATATTAATAAAAAAATAAGTCACCTTATCCACATCATCAGCATAAGCAGATAATCCCGGCTTCAGAGCTTTGAATGTTTCATGGGTCAATGTGGGATTCTCTGGAGAAAAAAACAAATTTATCAAAAGGATAAATTAGTGACATTCAACTCTGTAGTCTTTTATTGCCATTCACAGCATTTGCTATCCTTGATACCTCACGTAAATCCATTAATCCTGACTCCAACCCAGGGTACTGCCCTCTCATCTTGCGCTCCCCATTTTCTTCAGTGATTCTCAGATGGCACTGACACTCAACATTTTTTACCTGCTTTACAGGTAGAGAAAGGTGAATCTGAGAGCTAATCCATCTGCTCAACTAAACATTACAGAAAAGCAGGTACTGTTTACTGGCTAGAAAGACATAAAATGACACTCTTAAAAATGGGACCTTCCAACCACTCTGGAAAGGGGATTCCTTTGAAAGAGGTGTTGCTTCCCCCAGGAAGAACTTTCCCTAGTTTCTGTTGGTTGATGCTGAAGAATAAGCTGAAAGATGAACTGGGTGCCTCCACTCTCTCTGAGAGAACCTGGTGTGGCCCAGAGCAGCTAGGGGAATCTCCTCAGATAGTTGTCAGCGTTACAATCCCTGACATCCGAACTCCTTATCCTCACTCTCCACTAGTCCTGAGCACAAGCCAGAGGTTTTGAAGGGAATGCCAGGACGCAATATCAGAACTCTGAGGCCTTCAAATCCCTATTTGAGAAACCCTGCTTCCACTCACCTGGGTCAGAGCCACAGTCCACTCAGAGGTACCAGAATTCTTGACTGTACCATGTGATTATTGTCCTGGACCTCTAACCTCATGTTCAGGGATGGACCATCCAATAACCCTAACTTTTCTTAATAAGCAGCATGGCCTCTTTGAAAGAGTACAGGCCTGGGGGTTAGCTGAACATTAAGTTCTGATCCCAGATCCACCACTTTTTTAAATAAATGCTATTTGTTAACTGCTTACTGTGTTTCAGGCACTGAACTAAGAATTGGGGTAAAGTCAATCATATTTATTGAGCGCTTACTGTGTGCAGAGCACTGTACTAAGAACTTGGAAAGTACAATTCGGCAACAGAGACAATCCCTACCCAACAAAGGGCTCACAGTCTAGAAGACAAGTTAATCAGGTTGGACCCCATCCATATCCCACATGGGACTCAGGCTTAATTCTGATTATGCAGATGAGGTAACTGAGGCCCAGTGAAGTTAAGCAATTTGCCCAAAGTTACAAAGCAGACAAATGGCAGAGCCAGGATTAGAACCCAGTTCCTCTGATTCCCAGGCCTGTGCTTTCTGATGTTTAACTGCCTTCTCAAACCCCCGTCCCACCACGTTCCCCATCCCTTTTGACCTGGCCACCTACTTTATCAAGGAAATTGACACTTTCGGGCATGATCTCCCTAAAATCTCCCCTGCCCCTCCCTGTTCCTGCTCTTTCTTCAAGGATCCCTTCTTTCAAAGCAGAATCTCTACAGATCTCCTGCCTTGCCTCCAAATCCACCCCCACCCTTTTGTGCATCTGACCCCATTCCTTCACACCTTATCAAAACACTTGCCCCCTCCCTCCCTGCCATTTTCAACTGTTCGCTCTCCAAAAGCTTTCAAACCTGCCCATGTCCCTCCATCCTAAAAAAAAACCCTCCCTTGACCCATCAGCTGCCTCCTATCATCCCATCTCCCTCCTACCATTCCTCTCCAAACTCCTCGAGCGAGTTGTCTACATGCGCTGGCTCAAATTTCTCTCCTCCAATTCTTTTCTTGACCCCCCCTCCAATTTGGTTTCCACAGAAACCACCCTCTCAGAGGTCACCAATGATCTCCTTCTTGCCATATCCAACAGCCTCTACTCCATCCTAATCTTCCTCAAACTCTCAGCCGCCTCCTATACTGTCGACCAACCCTTCTCCTGGAAAGATTATCCGACCCTGGCTTCACTGACACTATCCTCTCCCAGTTTTACTCCTATCTCTCCGGATGCTCATTTTCAGTCTCTGTAGTGGGCTCCTCCTCTGCCTCCCATCCCCTAACTTTGGGTCCCTCAGAGTTCATTTCTGGGTCCCCATCTACGCTTCATCTACACCCACTCCCTTGGAGAACTCATTCGTTCACATGGCTTCAACTACCACCTCTATGTGGACGATACACAAATCTTCATCTCCAGCCCTGGTCTCTCTCCCTCTCTGCAGTCTTGCATTTCTTCCTGTCTTCAAGACAACTCTACTTGGATGTCCTTCTGCCACCTCAAATTTAGCATGTCTAACACAAAACTTATCTTCCCACCCAAACCTTGTCCTCCCCATAACTTTCCCATCACTGTAAACGATATCGCCATCCTTTCTGTTTCAAAAGCCCATAACCCTGTCCTTGATCTTGACTTTTCTCTCTCATTCAACCCATATACTCAATCCATCACTAAATTCTGGCAGTTCAACCTTCACATCCCCCAGATCCACTCTTTTCTCTCCATCCAACCTACTATCAGGTTAATCTAATCACTTATTCTATCCCACCTTGATTACTGTATCAGCTTCCTTGCTGACCTCCCTGCCTCCTGTCTCTCCCACGCTTCACTCTGCTGCCAGGATTATTTTTCTACAAAAATGTTCAGGCCAAGTTTCCCCACTCTTCAAGAACATCGAGTGGTTGCCCATACATCTCCACAAAACCCAAAAACTCCTCACCACTTCTTTAAAGCACTCAGTCACCTTGCCCTCCTCATACAACACCTCGCTACTCTCCTACTACATTCCAGCCTACACTCTTGGATCCTCTAATGCTAACTTTCTCACTCTACCTCTTTCTCGTCTATCTCGCCACCAACCTCTCTTGCCCTCAACCTGCCTCTGGTCTGGAACGCCCTCCCTCCTCATAACCGACAGGCACCCCCTTAGAGAAGCAGCGTGGCTCAGTGGAAAGAGCCCGGGCTTGGGAGTCGGAGGTCATGGGTTCGAATTCCGGCCCTGCCACATGTCTACTTTGTGAACTTGGGCAAGTCACTTAACTTATCTGAGCCTCAGTTACTTCATCTGTAAAATAGGGATTAAGATTGTGAGCCCCACATGGGACAACCTGATCACCTTGTACCCCCCCCAACACTTAGAACAGTGCTTTGCACATAGTAAGCACTTAACAAATGCCATCATTATTATTATTATTTTGCCTTCAAATCCTTACTGAAGCCACATCTCCTTCAAGAGGCCTTCCCTAAGCCCTCCTTTTCTCTCACTCCCTTCTGGGTCACCATGACTTGCTCCCTTTATGCATCCCCCTTCCACCCCCACATTACTTAAGTACATTTCTGTAATTTTATTTATTTATATCTGTAAGCTTGTTGTGGGCAGGGAATGTGTCCATTTATCATTGTATTGTACTCTCCAAAGCACTTACTACAGTGCTCCACACACAGTAAGCACTCAATAAACATGACTGACTGAATGAGTGAATATGCTTTATCCACTAGGCTATGCTGCTTCTCACTTGCCCTCTGTATGACCTTGGGTAAGTCACTTAAATTCTCTGGGGCTCAGTGCCCTCATCTGTAAAATGGACACTAAGTACTTGCCCTCCTACTTAGAATGGGAGTTCCATGTGGAACAAGGACTGTGTCTGACCTGGTTATCTTTTACCCATCACAGCAATTAGTACAGTGCTTGGAACCTATTAATCAGCCCGGATCCATCCTCTCCCCCTCCCCCGGTGAACTGAGTGGGAAAATGGACACACACCCCCCACGCCCCTGTGGAACTGACCCAACCTGGGCAATAATGCCACTCATCCTTCCACACACCCGAGACCTCAGTGTGGAGTGGCCTGGATTTTTTTTTCCTCCCCTTTCTTTCTTCTCACCTCCCAGCTTTCCAGAGTAGACCGATCCAGGCGGTCATCCCCACAGCCTAGAGGACACTAATCCGGATTCCTCCCCTCCCCCTGCTCTTGACAGCGAACTAGTCCAGGATGCCCTTCCTCTGCTCAAGAGGGGACTGGTCCCCCCACCCCCCTGCCCCCGGCACCCCCACCCCTCCAGCGGAATATATTGGACTGGTCTGGATTCGTTCTTCACCGCCACTCTAAAGAGATCTAGGCCTGAACACATCCTGCCCCCAGCTATATAGATTTACCCAAACCCACAGTGATTCCCCCTCCGCCTCCCAGGGTGAACCTCAACGTAGTCTAGCCTGTGCAGGTGTGCACATGTGCCCATGCACACGCACGTACACACACACACCCTTGCCAGAATATCTCTTACCTCGCCTACCCCCAAAGACACCCCTTCCCCAAAAGTTAAGTTTTTAGAATTCCTTCCCATCTGTCTCTGTCTCCACCTCTCCATGTTTCCGTCTGTTACCGCCTCTATCCCCATGCCCCAGGGGTGGGTGAGGGAAGCCCCCCCAACCCCATCGCATCCCCCCCCCTTTTCATGTGATTCTCAAGACCTCACCGTTTGAGGGAGGGGGAGATGGCAAATGGAGGAGCCATAAAGAGGAGGACCCGATTTCCAATCTGAACTTGTAGCATTTGTTCTGTATAGAGCACTGCCCCACCCCCCCCACCTCGCCCCGCTCTTAGAGTATTAGATGAGAATGAGAAATGTGACCTGATGCCCCAAAATAAAAGTCCGTGACCCCGCAGTCACCATCGCCTCATCGCCATGTTTCCCTCTTCTACCTTTCACGAGAATCCAGGCCTGGGAGTCGGAAGGGCCCGGGTCCTAATCCCAGCTCTGACACTTGTCTGCTGTGTGACCTTGGGCAAGTTGTTTCACGTCTCTGGGTCTCGTCTGTAAAATGGGGATGAAGACTGGGAGCCCTCTGTGGGACAGGGACTGCATCTACTACTCCAGCACTTAGTACGGTGCCTGGCACAGTAAGCGCTTAAACACCACAGTTATTATTCCTTCCCGTCTCAGAGCCACAGGCTGTTCCCCAAGAGATGGGCCAGACCCTACACACAGACCCCCTTTCACCATAAGTCGACCCCAAGTCCCTTCCAAGCAGGCCCTGACTTTATCTTCCTGGGCTGATAGCTGGAGGAGACCCTCCCTCACCTCCCCTCGCCACAGTCTCACCCCGAGTCCTGGGTTATGAGCCACGGACGGGCTCGGCCCCAGGACAGACTTTGGACCAGGCCCGATGTCACTACCAAAAGAAACTGCCTCAGTTTCTCCTCTGGAAAACAGGGATGCCATACCCGCTCAACCTCCTGCCGAGGTTGTGAACCTCGGGGTTTGACGGGGGCCGGGTCTGACCTCCTTATCTGGAATCTCCCCAGTGCTTAGCGAAGACCACGATGACTACTAATGACTACGATGACTTCTACGGAGAAGCAGCGTGGCTCTGCTGCAAGAGCACGGGCTTGGGAGTCAGAGGTCATGGGTTCTAATCCCTGCTCTACCACAGGTCTGCTGTGTGATCTTGGGCAAGTCACTTCACTGAGCCTCAGTTACCTTAACTGTAAAATGGGGATTAAGATTGTGAGCTCCACGTGGGACAACCCGATCACCTTGTATCCCCCCAGTGCTTAGAACAGTGCTTCTATTTATTTTATTTTGTCAATATGTTTTGTTTTCTTGTCTGTCTCCCCCTTCTAGACTGTGAACCTGCTGCTGGGTAGGGACCGTCTCTATATGTTGCCAACTTGTACTTCCCAAGCGCTTAGTACAAGTGCTCTGCACACAGTAAGTGCTCAATAAATACGATTGAATGAATGAATGAAATACCACAATTTTTATCATTATTACTTCTCTGTAGTAACTGATTTTTGTACCTCTCACCCCTGAATGTAACCAAACTCCTCTTAAGCCTGCCAATTCCATAGGGTAACACATTTCAAAAGCTTAGCCCCTGCTGAGGAACTTCTTTAATTTCTCTTGAAACTGCCCCCACCTCCACTCCACCGCACCCCCGACCCTTGACCTGGTGGGATTCATTCATTCATTCATTCAATCGTATTTATTGAATGCTTACTATGTGCAGAGCACTGTACTAAGCGCTTGGGAAGTGCAAGTTGGCAACATATAGAGACGGTCCCTACCCAACAACGGGCTCACAGTCTAGAAGGGGGAGACAGACAACGAAACAAAGCATATTAACAAAATAAAATAAATAGAATAGTAAATATGTACAAGTAAAATAGAGTAATAAATCTGTACAAACATATATACATGTGCGGTGGGGAGGGGAAGGAGGTAGGGCAGGGGGTTGGGGAGGGAGAGAGGATGGAGGGAGCTCAGTCTGGGAAGGCTTCCTGGAGGAGGTGAGCTCTCAGTAGGGCTTTGAAGGCATCTGAGGGACTGTGGTACTTGAAGAACCAGAATTCCACGTTCACCTTATGCACCCTTCATGATATCATAAACTTTGATCCTGTCTCCTGCATATCTTCTTTTTTGCCCACAATGGAGTGTCATTCTTTTAAGGCTGCCCTCCTATAGAGGCTTCTCTATCCCCACCTTTCAACTCATTACACTGTCTCCGATGTAAGTCATGAAAAGAAAAGCGGTGCCAGTTTTTTGCTACCTGAGAGTACCTTTTGCGACCCGGGTAAACTGAAAGATATGGACTCGCGTTCCGGTGCTTCCAGCATCAAACATAATTCCATAGAACACGGCATGATTGTCCATCTCTACCACCAGGTGATCCTGATGGACTCCCCATGGCCCAGCTGCAGTCTCTGCTATGCTGAAGATCGGTTGGGGAGCCCAACGCCATTTTACATACGCAACATAAATGAACAGACATACAAAGAGTCCCAAAGGGTAGGCAATTTTTGATATCTTCATGGTTTCCATCGATCAAGTATACAGTTTTTTCTGATGTCTTCAAGTGCTAGGATTCTGAAAAACAAGAAACATGAATTTCAAGCCAGATGACCATCAGCTAAAATGGAAAGTACAATAGCACACATCCTTCACTGCAGACAAATTGCATCTGAATTATTCTTTTTTCCTCTTGCCAAAATGTGCCTGCACTATTACATTCAATTCCATCATATGTATGTTTTCATTGTGCATTTTGGCTAAAATGCAGTCACAAAATTAAGGATTGTTCTTCAGTATCTAAAGAAATGGTTGTAGGCATATAGGCAGCATCAGAGTTTTTCTCACCCTAGGGTTCTTCAATAATGCAGACCCTCTGATATAAAAAAACTCAGAAGCACCCAGCATTTAGAAGTGCCCTGAGTCAGTACAAATGTGAACAGGAATTAAAAACATGAATAAAAACAACAGACATACTGAGCACACACTGAGCCCTGATGGGGTTTTTTGCCTGGAACACTCAGTTCTGCCAAGAGTGCAAATTTCAGCTAAAACATTCCAGAGAATGAGGGAACATTTATCAAACATGAACTTTTTTGGAAACAACACACTTAGGTATTGGAAGAAATGGTTTGTGCGCACATGCATGGCATCGGAACAGACAAGTACAGGCTCTCCCCAGGAGGATGTGTGTGCAATCTGTTTGCCAAAAATGTGGATGTATTGTGGGATTTGTTTTCCACACACTCAAATAAAACTTGTCGGTGTCCTGTTCCAGAACTAACCCCAACACGATGACAGGTAATTTAAGAGTACACTCCCCAATGGCCCGCTCCCCTCCACTACTCCTAGGGACTTTCCTGATGCCCATTTACAAGTTTCTGCAGTACTTTTTTTTTCTTGTAACCAGGGACTTGCACAACTCCAGCTCAACCTGTGTGCGCTGCCATCGCCGCCACCACCACCATTTCCAGCTGAAAGGGGGAAGGAAAGTGTTATGGGGCTCCAACAGGCTAAATCTCCCAGTCTGGCCTAGGGTCTGAAGGTTCTTGTGAGCAGGACTTGTACTGTACTCTCCCAAGCACTTAGCTCAGTGCTCTGCACACAGAAAGTGCTCAATAAATAGCACTGGTTGCTCCAAATGACCGTGAGCAGTCGGTGCAGCTAAGAATTTGCCTGTCAGCTTTTCCTGCTACAGGAGATTGATATGGTTCAGCAATTTCCCATAAGTCACCCTCTCTCCTCCTCCCATCCCCCACCAATGCTGCAGAGAATTGGGGCTGGAGAGAAGATGAAGCACGACTGCAGTTAATGAATGGGAAGTTGGAGGCCATGGAATGGAAGAGGCTGAAAGGGTTTCTCTAGCTTCAGCAGAAGGCAGCACTGTACTAAGTGCTTGGGAGAGCACAATACAACATTAAAGAGTCACATTCCCTGCCCACAACGGGCTTACAGTCTAGAGTGGGGGGATACAGACATACATAAACAAATAAAATTATAGATATGTACGTAAGTGCTGTGGGTCTGGAAGTGGGGAAGAGCAAAGGGAGCAATCTGGGCAACACAGAAGGGAGTGGGAAATGAGGAATGCCCTCCCTCCTCTAATGTGACACAAAACCACTCTCTCCACTTCAAAGCCTTATTGAAGGCACATCTCCTCCAAGAGGCCTTCCCAGGCTAAGCCCCACTTTTCCTCTTTGCCCACTCATCCCTATCACCCTTTGTTTCTCCCCCCTTTTAGACTGTGAACCCACTGTTGGGTAGGGACTGTCTCTATATGTTGCCAACTTGTACTTCCCATGCGCTTAGTACAGTGCTCTGCACACAGTAAGCGCTCAATAAATACGATTGATTGATTGATTGATTTGTTCTCCCCCCCCCCCATCCCCAAAGCACTTATATATCTGCAGTTTTATTTATTTGTCTTGAGGTCTGTCTTCCCCAGTCTAGACTGTGAGCTCATTGTGGGCAGGGAATGTCACTGTTTACTGTTGTATTGTACTTTCCCAAGCACTTAGCATAGTGCTGTGCACACAATAAGCGCTCAAATACAACTGAATGAAGGAAAAGTGGGGCTTAGTCTGGGAAGGCCTCTTGGAGGAGCTGTGCCTTCAGTAAGGCTTTGAAGGACGGGGAGAGTAATTGTCTGTCAGATTTGAGGAAGGAGGGAGTACCAGGCCAGAGGCATGACGTGGGCTAGAGGTCGGCAGCGAGACAGGCAAGATAGATGTTAGCATTAGAGGAATGAAGAGTGCGGGCTGGGTTGTAGAAGGAGAGATGCAAGGGGAGGTAGGAGAGGGCGAGGTGGTAGGATGCTTTAAAGCCAATGGTGAGTTTTTGTTTGATGTGGAGGTGAACAGCCAACTTTCCCGTCACTGTGGATGGCACTAATAATAATGACAGCATTTGTTAAGCGCGTACTATGTGCAAAGCACTGTTCTAAGCACTGGGGAGGATGCAAGGTAATCAGGTTGTCCCACATGGGGCTCACAGTCTTAATCCCCATTTTTTACAGATGAGGTAACTGAGGCACAGAAAAGTTAAGTGACTTGCCCAAGGTCACACAGCTGACAATTAGCAGAGACAGGATTTGAACCCATGACCTGTGACTCCCAAGCCCGTACTCTTTCCACTGAGCCACGCTGGCATCCTTCCCATCTCACAAGCCCACAACCTTGGTGTCATCCTTGATTCCGCTTTCTCATTCACCCCATACAACCAAACTGTCACCAAAACCTGCCAGTCTTACCTTCACAACATCACCAAGATCTGCCCTTTCCTCTCCATCCAAACCGCTACCTTGTTGGTACAATCTCTCATCCTATCTCGACTGGATTACTGCATCAGCCTCCTCTCTGATCTCCCATCTTCCTGTCTCTCTCCGCTTCAGTCTATACTTCACTCTGCTGCCCGGATTATCTTTCTACAGAAATGCTCTGGCATGTCACCCCCCCTCCTCAAAAATCTCCAGTGGTTGCCTCCCAACCTCCACATGAAGCAAAAACTCCTCACTATTGGCTTTAAAGCTCTCCATCACCTTGCTCCCTCCTACCTCACCTCCATTCTCTCCTTCTACAGCCCAGCCCGCACACTCCGCTCCTCTGCCTGCTAACCTCCCCACTGTGCCTTGTTCTTGCCTGTCCCGCCGTCGACCCCTGGCCCACATCCTACCTTAGCCTGGACTGCTCTCCTTCCTCACCTCCGCCAAACAAGCTCACTTTCCCCCTTCAAGGCCCTATTAAAAGCTCACCTCCTCCAGGAAGCCTTCCCAGACTGAGCCCCCCTTTTCCGCTCCTCCTCCTCCCCTCCCCATCACCCCTACTCCCTCCCTCTGCTCTAACCCTCTCCCCTCCCCACAGCACTTGTGTAGATATGTACATTTTTATTCTATTCACTTTATTAATGACATGTATATATCTATAATTCTATTTATTTATATTGATGCTATTGATGCCTGTCTACTTGCTTTGTTTTGTTGTCTGTCCCCCCCCACCCCCTTCTAGACTGTGAGCCCATTGTTGGGTAGGGACTGTCTCTATTTGTTGCCAAATTGTACTTTTCAAGCACTTAGTACAGTGCTCTGCACACAGAAAGCACTCAAGTACGACTGAATGAATGAATGAACCACTGGAGTTTTTCGAGGAGCGGGGTGACATGTCCTGAATGATTTTGTAGAAAAATGATCCAGGGAGCAGAGTGAAGTTTGGACTGGAGTAGGGACAGACAGGAGATTTATGAAGTAATCCAGGTGGGTTAGGATGCATGACTGTATTAACACGGTAACAGTTTGGATGGAAAGGGTGGGTTTTAGGTTTGTAGTGAAGGTGGGACCAACAGGATTTAGTGATGTTAATGAGGATAATGACAAGATTATGGGCTTGTGAGACATGAAGGATGGCAGTGCCATCTACAGTGTTGGGAAAGCCATGGAGAGGACAGAGTTTGGGTGGAAAGATAAGGAGCTCTGTTTTGGACATGTTAAGTTTGAGGTGATGGGAGGAGATCCAAAGAGATGTCTTGAAGGCATGAGAAGATGTAGAGAGGTAGAGAGATCAGAGCTGGAAATGTAGATCTGGGTACCATCCGCATAGAGGTGGTAGTTGAACCCAAGGGAGCAAATGAGCTCTCGAAGGGAGTGGGAAGTTCCCTATATGGAGGAATGAAACTTCTGTGCTACAGAAAAACTGGATGTGTTCCAATTTGGCCTTCTTCCAAGATTATTTCTCATCTTAATGTTTGCAATTCATCTGTTGAAAAGTCCTTGAACAAAGAACATTAACCCAAAGCAGGACTCAATTTTAAATGCTGCTTTTTAGGGCACTCCTACAGATAGATTTGTTATACTCATAGAGCATTTTACAAAGAAGGTAATAATACATTCATTAGCCCATAACAATGTGCTATAGACCCATCCTTCTCTAGGTGATAGCAACGTCATAAAATAAATAGTACTCTTTCTTATTAGATGAGCAAAATACATTACTGGCTCTGCTGAGTGGCGATTTGAAGGCCAGTTAAACTACAGGGAGATGTGAGCACAGACATACAAGGAGAAGATGTGGAAGTCCCAGACACAGATGGGGTGATGGTTGGGAGGATACTCCCTCTTTGGGTATTAATGACTATTTTTCCCTGAGAATTTTCCCTGAGAATTTAATGTCTTGGGGGGGTTGCATCCACAGTAATTATTCATTTTTATATATTCCTGCCTAAAAACAAAGATGTCCTTTCCTTGTAGACAAGGATGTGCTGACTAGACCAGGAACCATTTCAGAAACAGATTTTTATATATGACAATTACCCTGGTTCTTTGCTGTTCCAACCAGCCTTCTACGGATAGGCATACTGGAGTGAAGATTTTGCTCTCACAAGCAGGCAGTTTGGAAAACTACCCCTGAGGTAGTCTAAGGTTTTTAACCATTTACCTTATTCTAGTGCAATGCCTGCAGAATATAAGAAAACCATAGTTGAAAGTTGAATAGAAAGATAGAAATTTATTTGAATCTGTTTACTCTTAAAGAAAGCACTGCGGTGGGCTGCCCGCCTTGCTTCACAAAACCCAGTTTGTCAACAAATGGCCAGGCCTATGTTGAGCCACAAAAGAACTCCCCAAGCCCTCCTGGGTGATCAGAAGGCTTGGAGTCTCAGGTTTTTGCCACTTATACTCCTTTTCATTTTCTCCCAAGGAAGAAAAAGTCAGCCCCAAACTCTTTCCCAGACACAAAATGTGTACACTTCTGTTGGCTCATTGTGGTCAATGCCTACCAGATGTCCTGTACTGTACTTCCCCAAGCGTTTAGTTCAGTGCTCTCCCCACAGCAGGCATTCGATAAATGCCAGACGGACTGATCTCATCCGAAACGCTCCACACAAATCCACAACTTGCACGCAACCCCCTACATTCACTCACTCCATTAAATTAGCAGAGGTGAGCCCTGGGGTGGGGCTGCCTCAGTTTATGGGCCGCCCCGGGGCCCTCAACGTGGCAAGGGGTGTGGGCAGGCTCAGCAGCTGGCTCGGCTGGATTGGCCCTCTGCCTTAATCCCACAGCTGAGTTTGAGTTTGAGCTGGCTTCCTTCTGGGGGTGGGGAATCATCATCATCATCATCATCAATCGTATTTACTGAGCGCTTACTATGTGCAGAGCACTGTACTAAGCGCTTGGGAAGTACAAATTGGCAACATATAGAGACAGTCCCTACCCAACATTGGGCTCACAGTCTAAAAGGGCTCACAGTCTAAACCCTTCTGGTTTTGCCCCCAGCCATGAAGGAGACCTTCAGCTACTAAACCAGTACCTGTTCCCCCCAGGGGCGGGAGGCTGGGTTGGGGTCAGCTGTGTGACTTTGGGCAAGTCACTTAACTTCTCTGTGCCTCAGTTACCTCATCTGTAAAATGGGGATTGAGACTGTGAGCCCCCCATGGGACAACCTGATCACCTTGTAACCTCCCCAGCGCTTAGAACACATAGTAAATGCTTAATAAAATGCCATTATTATTATTAGGGAGGAGGATGGGTGGGGTGGGGTGGGGGGGCGGCCTGGCAACGGGATCCAAGAGAAGAGAACGACTCCTGGGGGAGAAGCGGTTGCTAAAATGGTTCGCCTTCATTCATTCATTTATATTTATTGAGCGCTTACTATGTGCAAAGCACTGTTGTAAGCACTGAAAGCCTTGTGCCCTGCTGGGGCGGGAGGGCTCACTCTACCCTGAAGTGGGGGCGGGACGGAGGGAGGACCCACTATCCCGGCAGGCGGCTGTGAGGCTAGGGCGGCCTTCAATCAATGGCATTTATTGAGCGCATACTATGTGCAGGGCACTGCGGTAAGCGCTTGGGCGAGGCCAATCCAGAGAAGCAGCGTGGCTCAGTGGAAAGAGCACGGGCTTTGGAGTCAGAGGTCATGGGTTCAAATCCCCCATCCACCAACTGTCAGCCGTGTGACTTTAGGCAAGTCACTTGGGAAGCAGCGTGGCTCAGTGGAAAGAGCCCGGGCTTTGGAGTCAGAGGTCACGGGTTCGAATCCCGGCTCCACCACACGTCTGCTGTGTGACCTTGGGCAAGTCGCTTCACTTCTCGGAGCCTCAGTTACCTCATCTGGAAAATGGGGATGAAGACTGGGAGCCCCACGTGGGACAACCTGATCACCTCGTATCCCCCCCCGGCGCTTAGAACAGTGCTTTGCACATAGTAAGCGCTTAACAAATGCCATCATCATCATCATTCTCTGTGCCTCAGTTCCCTCCTCTGTAAAATGGGGATGAAGACTGTGAGCCCCCACACGGTTTGGAAAAATATGATAAATATGTGCTAAATAAAATAAATATGTAAATATGTAAATAAATATGTGATCACCTCGTAACCTCCCCAGCGCTTAGAACAGTGCTTTGCACATAGTAAGCGCTTAACAAATGCCATCATCATCATCATTCTCTGTGCCTCAGTCCCCTCCTCTGTAAAATGGGGATGAAGACTGTAAGCCCCCACACGGTTTGGAAAAATATGATAAATATGTGCTAAATAAAATATGTAAATAAATATGTGATCACCTCGTAACCTCCCCAGCGCTTAGAACAGTGCTTTGCACATAGTAATAGCTTAATAAATATTATTATTATTATTATCCAACCGAATTAGCAGACACCGTTGCCTGACCCGAGGGGACTTACACTGTAAAGGGGCTGGCCGACGTTCCCTCCAGCTCCCTCTTCCAAAGGCCGGGGCGGGTTGGCCGCTTAGGCGGTACAAGCCACCCTTGTTCCACTTCCTGGCGGGTGGGCACGACCCTACCGGCCACAGGGAGTCCCGGGGCTAGCGGGGGCCACGCACAGGTAGCCACCGGGCTACTAGGCCGCAGAGCAGGCCCAGGCCCCTCCCCTTGCGTGTACGCCAGGCATTGACGAGCAGGGGAGGAGGTGCCCAGCTGCGCGGCCGCAAGCGATTCCTGCCTTGCTCCTCCTCCTTCCTCCTCATCCCAGGCCGAGTGTTTGGGGGCGTTCAGCCGGCCTCCCCCCCTTCCTCGGGTCCTACATTCATTCACTCGATCATATTTTTTGAGAGTTTACTCATCATCATCATCAATCGTATTTATTGAGCGCTTACTATGTGCAGAGCACCGGACTAAGCGCTTGGGAAGTACAAATTGGCAACACAGAGAGACAGTCCCTACCCAACGCTGGGCTCACAGTCTAAAAGGGGGAGACGGAGAACAGAACCAAACATACTAACAAAATAAAATAAATGGACTAGATATGTACAAATAAATAAATAAATAGAGTAATAAATATGTACAGACATATATACAGGTGCTGTGGGGAAGGGAAGGAGGTAAGATGGGGGGGATGGAGAGGGGGACAAGGGGGAGAGGAAGGAAGGGGCTCAGTCTGGGAAGGCCTCCTGGAGGAGGTGAGCTCTCGGCAGGGCCTTGATGGGAGGAAGAGAGCTAGTTTGGCGGATGGGCGGAGGGAGGGCATTCCAGGCCCGGGGGGAGGACGTGGGCCGGGGGTCGATGGTGGGACAGGCGAGAACGAGGCCTAACGGTGAGGAGGTTAGCGGCAGAGGAGCGGAGGGTGCGGGCTGGGCTGGAGAAGGAGAGAAGGGAGGTGAGGTAGGAGAGGACGAGGTGATGGACAGCCTTGAAGCCAGAGCACTGTACTAGGCGATTGGAAAGTGCAGTTCAACAACAGAGACCATCCCTGCCCACAAGGGGCTCGCAGTTTAGAGGGAATTCACTCACTCCCTTCAACTCATTCCCCAGCGGCCTGGTAACCCTTGACCCTGGAGTGAGGATGAGACAGTCATCTTGATCGTGGCTCGAATTCAATCGTATTTATTGAGCACTTACTGTGTGCGGAGGATCCCGAGACCCACCTTCCCCGCCTTCAGAGAGCTGACACGAAGGGACAGAAAAACATTGTTTGTAAATGGCCAGAGAAAAAGTAAATATGTAACAAGAATTACAAATATATCTGGGTGAAATAGTTGAATAATAATGATAATAATTATTGTGGTATTCTTTAAGCATACTCTGTGCCAAGTACTGCATTAAGCAGTACTTGTAACCTGTATATATATATGTTTGTACATATTTATTACTCTATTTTACTTGTACATATCTATCCTATTTATTTTATTTTGTTAGTGTGTTTGGTTTTGTTCTCTGTCTCCCCCTTTTAGACTGTGAGCCCACTGTTGGGTAGGGACTGTCTCTATATGTTGCCAATTTGTACTTCCCAAGCGCTTAGTACAGTGCTCTGCACATAGTAAGCGCTCAATAAATACAATTGATGATGATGATGATCCCTGCCCACAAGGGGCTCGCAGTCTAGAGGGAATTCACTCATTCCCTTCAATTCATTCCCCAGCGGCCTGGTAACCCTTGACCCTGGAGTGAGGATGAGACAGTCATCTTTATCATGGCTCGAATTCAATCGTATTTATTGAGCATTTACTGTGTGCGGAGGATCCCGAGACCCACCTTCCCCGCCTTCAGAGAGCTGACACGAAGGGACAGAAAAACATTGTTTGCAAATGGCCAGAGAAAAAATAAATACGTAACAAGAATTACAAATATATCTGGGTGAAATAGTTGAATAATAATGATAATAATTATTGTGGTATTCTTAAAGCATACTCTGTTCCAAGTACTGCATTAAGCAGTACTTGTAACCTATATATATGTGTATATGTTTGTACATATTTATTAGTCTATTTTACTTGTACATATCTATTGTATTTATTTTATTTTGTTAGTATGTTTGGTTTTGTTCTCTGTCTCCCCCTTTTAGACTGTTAGCCCATTGTTGGGTAGGGACTGTCTCTTAGACTGTTAGCCCATTGTTGGGTAGGGACTGTCTCTATATGTTGCCAACTTGTACTTCCCAAGCACTTAGTACAGTGCTCTGTACACAGTAAGTGCTCAATAAATGCGATTGATTGATTGATTGCCAACTAGTACTTCCCAAGCACTTAGTACAGTGCTCTGCACGCAGTAAGCGCTCAGTAAATGCGATTGATTGATTGATTGATTAAGCACTAGGATAAAATAAACGCAGATGGGACTTATAGTCTAAATAGGAGGGAACAAATAATGGAACAGAAAAATACATTTACCTTTGTACATATATATACTGAGGATAGAAATAAAGTACCTAAATTGCTAAAAGTGGCTGTTGGGTTAAAGTGAAGAGAATGTTGGGAATTAATTGGGAGACTCTTCCTGAAGAAGTTGGGATTTTAAGAGGGCTTTAAAGATGGGGAGGAAAGTGAGAGTTGATGACACTAAGGCTTTTGGGATGAGCATGAGGGCAGTGTTACTGACAGAGGTAGAAAAGTTAAGAGAAGTAGATTTAGGAGGGAAGATGAGTAGTTTGGTTTAGTCATGTTAAGTTTTAAGTGCTGGTAGGATGTCCAATGTTAGCTGAGAGGTAGGGCCTGGAAAGGCAGTTGGGGAAGAAGAGGGAGGTGACGAGTCATCAGGGGACTCTGGGCAGATCCTAGAACCCTGAATGTTGTGGGGATCTTCAGACCACGTGGTTTCCAGCTCTGTTCACCCTACTCCCATCAGCAGGGAAATACTTTCTGAATGAGAGGACAGCAACACTAAAGGAATGAATGAAAGCAGCAGCTCCCTTTTTTATGTGGGTGAGGAATAGGGGAGAGTGTCCGGTTCAGGCTTCTGCACACAAACAGTGCTCAGTAAAAGTTATAGACTGATTGGTAGGGCTTTATGTGCTGTTCCCCCAAATGCTTAATCCCTCACCCCCAATGATCTGGCCACCTACTTCATTAGGAAAATTAACACCATCATGTCTCAGCTCCCCAAAATCATCCTTTCCACTCCATCTTGGCCCCCTTTACAACTTTCCCATCCTTCCCAGCAGTATTTTCGAAGATCTCCTGTCACCTTTCAAGTGCCACCCCCTTCACATGCACATCAGACCCCATTCCCTCCCACCTTATAAAAAATCTCGCCCCTTCCCTCCTCACCTCCTTAACTTCATTTTCACCGCTCACTCTCCAATGGCCTCTTCCTCTCTGCCTTCAAACAAGCCCACATCTCCCCCATCCTAAAAAAACCCTCCCTTGACCCCACAGCCCCCTCCAGTTATAGCCCCACCTCCCTCCTACCCTTCCTTTCCAAAATCCTGGAGCCAGTCGTCTACATTCTCTGCCTCGAATTCCTCTCCTCCAACTCTCTCCTGGACCCCCTGCTATTTTACTTCTTCCCCCTATACTCCACTGAAACCGCCCTCTCAAAGGTCACCATTGACCTTCTTGCCAAATCCAATGGCTCCTACTCCATCCTAATCCTCATCTACCTCTCAGCTGCCCCTGACTCTGTGGACCATCCCCTTCGCTTCAACACATTACCCAACCTTGGCTTCACTGACTCCATCCTCTCTTGGTTCTCCTCTTATGTCTCTGGCCATTCATTTTCAGTCTCCATCATGGGCTCCTCTTCCCCCTTCCATCCCCTAACTGTAAGGGTCCCTCAAGGGTCAGTTCTTGGTCCCCTTCTATTCTCCATCTACACTTACCCCTTTGGTGAATTCTTCACTCCTATGACTTCAACTACCATTTCTAGGCTTCAAGGCCCTCCATCACTGGCCCCCTCCTACCTCACCTCCCTTCTCTCCTTCTACAGCCCAGTTGGCACCCTCCGCTCCTCTGCTGCTAATCTCCTCACCATGCCTCGTTCCCTCCTGTCCCGCCGTCGACCCCTGGCCCACATCATCCCCCTGGCCTGGAATGCCCTCCCTCCCAACATCCGCCAAGCCAACTCTCGTCCTCCCTTCAAGACCCTACTGAGAGCTCACCTCCTCCAGGAGGCCTTCCCAGACTGAGCCCCCTCCTTCCTCTCCCCCTCCTCCCCCTCTCCACCACCCCGCCTTACCTCCTTCCCTTCCCCACAGCACCTGTATATATGTATATATGTTTGTACATATTTATTACTCTATTTATTTATTTATTTTACTTGTACATATCTATTCTATTTATTTTATTTTGTTAATATGTTTTGTTTTGTTCTCTATCTCCCCCTTCTAGACTGTGAGCCCACTGTTGGGTAGGGACCGTCTCTATATGTTGCCAACTTGTACTTCCCAAGCGCTTAGTACAGTGCTCTGCACACAGTAAGTGCTCAATAAATATGATTGATTGATTGATTGATTGATTGACAACCAAATCTATATCTCCTCCCTTGCTCTCCCTCCCTCCAGGCTCGCATCTTCTTCTGCCTTCAGGACAACTCTACTTGGATGTCTTCCCACCACCAAACATTCAACATGTCCAAGACAGAGCCCCTTATCTTCCTTCCCAAACCCTATCCTCTCCCTGACTTACCCATCACTGTGGATGGCACTACCATCCTTCCCATCTCACAAACCTGCAACCTTGCTGTCATCCTTGGTTCCGCTCTCTCATTTACCCCACATATCCAATCCATCACCAAAGCCTGCCGGTCTCACCTTTACAACATAGCCAAAATCTGCCCTCTCCTCTCCAACCACACCACTACCACGTTAGTAAAATCACTTATCCTGTCCTGACTGGGTTACTGCATCAGCCTCCTTTCTGACCTCCCAACCTCCTACCTCTCCCCTCTTCAGCCAATTCTTCACTGTGCTGCCCATATTGTCTTTCTACAGAAAAGTTCAGGGCATGTCCCCCCCCCCTCCTCAAAAATGTCCAGTGGTTGCCTATCAACCTCCGTATCAAACAAAAGCTCCTCACTATTAGCTTCAAAGTTCTCCATCATCTTGCCCCTTCTTACCTCACCTCCCTTCTCTCCTTCTACATCCCAGCCCACACTCTCCGCTACTCTGGTGCTAACCTTCTCTCAATTCCTCGTTCTTGCCTGTCCTGCCGTCAACCCCTAGCCCACATCCTACTTCTGGCCTGGAATGCCCTCCCTCCTCAAATCTGCCAAACAATTATACTTCCCCCCTTCAAAGCCCTGCTGAAGGCTCACCTCCTCCAAGAGGCCTTTTCCTCAGCTCCCCCTCCCCTCCACGTCCCCTCGACTTGCTCCCTTTGCTCTACCACCCTCACCCCACCCCACAGCACTTGTATATATATATATACATATCTATAATTCGATTTATTTATATTAATAACAATAATAATGATGATGGCATTTGTTAAGTGCTCACTATGTGCGAAGCACTGTTCTAAGTGCTGGGGGAGATACAAGGTGATCAGATTGTCCCCACGTGGGGCTCACAATCTTAATCCCCATTTTACAGATGAGGTAACTGAGGCTCAGAGAAGTTAAGCGACTTGCCCAAGGTCACACAGCAGACATGTGGCAGAGCCGGGATTAGAACCCATTACCTCTGACTCCCAAGCCTGTACTCTTTCCACTGAGCCACACTGCTTCTCGATCCTTGTTGCCTATTGATGCCTGTTTACTTGTTTTGATGTCTGTCTCCCCCCGAGACTTTATTGCTGAATTGTACGTCCAGGCGCTTAGTACAGTGCTCTGCACACAGTAATAGCTCAATAAATACGATTGAATAAATGAATGAATGAATATTGAGGAATCAATGAATCGTATTTATTGAGCACTTACTATATGCAGAGCACTATACTAAGATCTTGGGAGAATGCAATACAACAGAATTAGCAGGCATATTCCCACCCATTAATATGAATAAATAAGTAATTTATAATATAGAATTTAAGCTCACTTAGAACCGGGAACAAACCAGTTCAACAGGCTATTTCATAAGGAGATGGTGTAGGCTTCTCTCATTCATAATAAAATGACCATATTTTACTTTATCCTAAATTACAGAATGGCTTTGCCCGGTCACACAACGGATTGTATCAACTAGAGTCTTGCGTAGCGTTCTCTGTTGAGGCTGATGAATTTGGGTTTTTAACAGGGGGTGGCAGTATGCTGTCATGAACACAGCTTTTAGGTTCGGTCTATAATACTGCTCTGGACAAACTAAACGGCTTTAAAACAGTCTGCTATGTGACGGGTGCCTGCTTATTATACTACTAACTGTATCTGTTTCTTCAGGAAGCCCAAAATAAGACGATTTTATGCTAGGCTGTCTCCATTTCCTCCTCTCTCCAGTCTACTCTTGATGACTGGAAGAGCATGGTCCTGGGAATCACATTTGCCTGATTTGTGCCACTGGGCAAGTCACTTAACTACTTGGTGCCCCAGTTTACTCATTTGTAAAATGGGGATTCAATACCTGTTCTCCCTCCTATTTTGACTGTGAGCCCCATGTGGGACAGGGTCAGAGATTGTACCTGATCTGATTATCTAGAACCCACCCCAGCACTTAATACAGTGCTTGATGCATAATAAGCACTTAACTAATGCCACGATTTATTTATTTTATTATTTTTAGGTTAGTGTTAGATTCATCAGAAAAAGTCTTCGTGTAGCAGTGTATTCTTCTTGCTAAAGACAGTTGCTAAACTAGTCCAAATTCCCACCATTCCAGAAAGCCCCTGATATACATAACAAACCACCTTTCATAGTCATCGATGGTGAAATGTATGTAGCTTAAAACACCAAAGTTAACCTGTTCGTGGGTTCATAAAGATGACTCTTTGCTGTGCTGATGTGATTCCTACCTTGTAGTGTCCACCTCTGTTTTCAAATATGCCTCTTGGTCTCCCAATCTTCCTGAAGCCTCCACCTTCCTGCTGTGTGTCCTGCTGTTTTGCTAGCCTCTCTCTTCCAACAGTCTGCTGTTCAACTGGTGTCTGATTTTGCCCTTCTCTAAATCTTTCAAACATTTTTCTCCTCTTACTGCTCGTTAGTACCTCCTTTCAATTCACCATACAATTGCTACTTGAATATCCTGCTGTCACTCATTCTTCTCCCATATCCTGCTCAGTGGAGTTGTATTTCAGTGAGCATTGCATCAGTATTGATGAACTGATTGCTTTATTCTGATGGTGATAAAAATGATCAGATGTGCCACCTTCAAATATAAGTTGCTTAACCAAATCATTGTGGAGTAGACTTAGGGTCTCTGTGAACTTCTCAAAGTAGCCAAGTGTGCTTAGTAACACCCCTGGCATGTTGAAGTTGTCAGATGTTTGGTGAGATCTCCAAAAACAGTATAGAATCTTGGTGTTGTGACCTGCACATTTCCTGTGTCTATGTGCCACAAAGATAGCATTTATTGTGCTCCATTAGGTCTGAAGTCATATTGTATTCAATTGCTAAGATAGCATTTATTGTGCTCCATTAGGTCTGAAGTCACATTGTATTCAATTGCTACAGGTTCAGTTGCCTGTTCAGAGAGAGTCTGGCTGGAATCCTGTCAGCAATGAGATAGTACAGTCGTTTCCACAGTCAATTCTTTCTCCTTTCTTCTTTAACATAGTGATTATAGTCATAGAGTTGAAAGCATGTGACATTTCCTTGCTATTCCATATGTCAAAGAATTGCCTGGGTAGACATCCAAGCAATAAGGCCCTTCCTTGCTTATAGATCTAGTAATAATAATAATAATAATAATAATAATAATAATAATAACGATGATTATTAGGTTAGCAGGAGAAGCAGCGTGGCTCAGTGGAAAGAGCCCTGGCTTTGGAGTCAGAGGTCATGGGTTCAAATCCCAGCTCTGCCAATTGTCAGCTGTGTGACTTTGGGCAAGTCACTTCACTTCTCTGTGCCTCAGTTACCTCATCTGTAAAATGGGGATTAAGACTGTGAGCCCCAGGTGGGACAACCTGATCACTTTGTAAATTCCCCAGCGCTTAGAACAGTGCTTTGCACAAAGTGCTTAATAAATGCCATGATGATGATGATGATGATGATGATGATGATGATGATGATGATTATTATTAGAGAAGCAGCGTGGCTCAATGGAATGAGCCCGGCCTTGGGAGTCAGAGGTCATGGGTTCTAATCCCAGCTCTGCCGCTTATCAGCTGTGTGACTTTGGACAAGTCACAACTTCTCTGTGCCTCAGTTCCCTCATCTGTAAAATGGGGATTAAGACTGTGAGCCTCAAGTGGGACAACCTGATTACCTTGTATCCCCCCAGCACTTAGAGCAGTGCTTTGCACATAGTAAGCGCTTAACAAATACTATTATGATTATTATGATGATTATTATTGTATTTGTTTAGCGCTTACTATGTGTCAAGCACTGTTCTGCACGCTAGGGTAGATACCAGCGAGTCAGGTTGGATACAGTCCCTTTTCTACATGGGGCTCACAGTCTTTATCCCCATTTTACAGATGAGGTAACTGGGGCACTGAGAAGTTAAGTGACTTGCCCAAAGTCACACAGTAGACAAGTGGTGAGGCTGGGATTAAAACCCAGGTCCTTCTGATTCTCAGGCCCATGCTTTATCCACTAGGCCATGCTGCTGTCATCACAGCCTGGTGCAATACCATTTTTAATGACCCTGACTGTGATAATAACTCCCTCTTATACTGGAATTAAGACCAGATTTAATCAAATTCTTTAAACTTGCTGGGTATTATGTGGCTGTAGTCATCTGTCAGTTCCCATTTCTGGTTATCTTCATCATCAGTGGCATCACCAATACATACCTATTGAATGCAAAGCAGCATACTAAGAACTGAGAAAAAGTTCACAGATGAGAATTAGGTACAGTCCCTGGTCTTCAGGGGGCTCACAATTTAAAAATAAGGAGTGTCACCCATCATGCGGGGATGGTGATGGCGGCGGTTGTTCCGGATGGCCACCAAGTCGCCGGGTGACTCAAGAATTAGTCAGACAGCATGTGACTGCCGAAAGTTTTAATAAAGTTTTATTGGTAAGGCCAAAGACCGAATACGGGGTAACGTACCCGGCGGGCTCATTTCCTTAAGGGAAAAGGCCCCGAGTGCCCGATACAACAGGCTTATATACTGCTGTTGCTGATCACAGTGATTGGTAGATTTGAAAACAGTGGGGACTGAATTGGTGCAGATTTGGTACAGAGCTGGGCGGAGTTTATCTCCCTATTTGGTTTGGTTCCTGGACCCAGCCAGTGGGCTGCAGGGTCTAAGGCCCATACCAAATGTGGCAACAGGACCGCGTACATTCAAACAATATCTGGCAGGTATTTATTACCTGTCCTTCCAGATCATTCAGGCTTCCACATTCCATTTGTCCAATTGCTGCCACCCCCCTGCTCCTCCGTACCTCATTCTATCCCTCCTAGATTACTGTATAAGCCTCTTTGCTAAACTCCTAACCTCCTGCCTCTCCCCACTCCAGTCCATACTTTCATTCATTCATTCATTCAATCGTATGTATTGAGTGCTTACTGTGTGCAGAGCACTGTACTAAGCGCTTGGGAAATACAAGTTGGCAACATATCGAGACGGTTCCTACCCAACAGCGGGCTCACAGTCTAGAAGGGGGAGACAGACAACAAAACAAAACATATTAACAAAATAAAATAAATAGAATAAATATGTACGAGTAAAATGAATAGAGTAATAAATCCGTACAAACATATATCCAGGTGCTGTGGGGAGGGGAAGGAGGTAAGGCGGGGGGGATGGAGAGGGAGAGGAGGGGGAGAGGAAGGAGGGGGATGAGTGTGGGAAGGCCTTCCGGAGGAGGTGAGCTCTCAGTAGGGCTTTGAAGGGAGGAAGAGAGCCAGCTTGGCGGCTGTGCGGAGGGAGGGAGGGATTCCAGGCCAGGGGGAGGCCAAAGCAGCACCATCCCGGGGCGGAGGAGTCCAACATATTTCACTCTGCTGCCCGGATCATCTTTCTAAAGAAAAATTCAGGACATGTCCCCCCCTTCCTCAAAAATCTCCAGTGGTTGCCTATCAACCTTCATATCAAAGAAAACCTCCTCACCATTGGCTTTAAAGCACTCCATCACCTCGCTTCTCTCCTTCTACATCCCAGCCCACACACTTCACTCCTCTGATTCTAACCTTCTCAATGTGCCTCGATCTCACCTGTCTCACTGCCAACCCCTGGCCCATGTCCTGCATCTGGCCTGGAACACCCTCCCTCCTCACTTCCACCTGAAAATTACTCTCCCCTCCTTCAAAGCCTTACTGAAGGCATATCTCCTCCAAGAGGCCTTCCCAGACTAAGCCCCACTTTCCTTCATCCCCCACTCCCTTCTGCATCTCCCTGACTTGCTCCCTTTGCTCTTGCCCACTCTTCCAGACCCACAGGACTTATGTATATATCTGTAATTTTATTCATTTATATTGATGTCTGTTTATTTGTATCACTGTCTGTCTCCCCCGCCCCAGACTCACTGTGGGCAGGGATTGTCACACTTTATTGTTGTATTGTACTTTCCCAAGCACTTAGTACAGTGCTCTGCACCCAGTAAGCGCTTAATAAATACAGTTGAATGAATACCTTATTTGGCTGGCACAGGGGTGAGAGACCCCTTCTTCCACATTCGTGGCTTCAGTCACGGGGCGGTGCCCCTTCTGCATTTCCAAATTTCGCTTTGCTAGCTCAACAGTCATGAGATAGCATTTTAACCTTGAGGTGGTGGGTGGCCTGCTCACCATGGAACAATGACAGACACATTAGGAAAGATGAAATAAAAGCCTCCAAACAAACTGACAATCAGTCAATCAATTAATGAATCAATCATATTTATTGAATGCTTATTGTGTGCAAAGCACTATACTAAACACTTGGGAGAGTACATTATAACAATATGACAGACATGTTCTCTGCCCACGACGAGCTTACAGTCTAGAGGGGGAGACAGATGCCAACATAAGTAAATAAACTATGGATATGTACGTAAGTGCTGAGGGGTTTGGGTGGGGAATGATACAGGGAACAAGTCATGGTAACACAGAAGGGAATGGAAGAAAACAAAAATAGGGTTTACTTAGGGAAGGCCTCTTGGAGGAGATGTGCCTTCAATAAGGCTTTGAAGCAGGGAAGAATCATTGTCTGTTGGATATCAGGAGGGAGAGTTTTCCAGGCCAGAGGCAGGATGTAAGCAAAAGGTCGACAGTGAGGTAAACAAGATTGAGGTACCGTGAGAAGGTTAGCATTAGAGGAGTGAAGTGTGCAGGCTGGGTTGTAGTAGGAGAGCAGTGAGTTGAAGTATGAGGGTGCAAGGTGGTTGAGTAGGGAGTCTGTGCAGCTTCAGGCTGGTGGGGGTGCCTCCACACTACCCTGAAGGACTCCTAGGGACCAGCAGAAGGGAGGGAGGGAGGGTTGGGTGTGCCTACGGTGTCTCTGTGTCCATCTCGGAGGCCAGATCTTGCCTCTGGAATGGCTGAGTCAGCGGTCAACTGGGGACAAAATTAAACCTCCCCACACCCCTGGGTGTCCCCTTCCCTATTGCTGCTGGAGTCACAGGAGGTAGAGATGGAAGTTGAGTTGGGGAAGGAGAGTGGGGGAGAGGCTTTCAGGGTACTTGCCCAAGGGTGGCAGGCCCAGGAAAATGGCTCTTCTGTGCCCCTTAGTTCCAGTGGTGCAGGCCCCCTGTCTGGGAAGCCTCGGAACATGTCCACTATGGGTCATGGCTGTTCCCTCACAAAAGGAGGCAACAGGGTCTAGTGACAGGCCATCAGGCCTCTCACCCTAGCTCTATCACTAGCCTGCTGAGTGACCACCGGCAACATTTAGCTCCCAGGGTCTTGGTGTCCACATCTTGCGCCTGCCCCAGCATTAGCCACTTCCACCTGGAACAGCAGAAATGGAGGGGCTTTTCTCAGCTGTGGAACTAATAAAGGCAAATGCAAGAAATAAAGTGTATAAATAAGTATAAAGTAAATAAATACCTGCTTAAAGCTCCTGGCTGTCAAATATGTCCTCAGGCAAATTACTATTGCAATGATTGATGCTATGACTGTGGCAATGTGTGATCAAACACTGGAGAATGCCAGCGTGGCTAAATATGCACAATGAAATTACTGTTACATGGGTAAAATCATTAAATGGTGTTCAGTTTAGAAATACAGAACCATCCCTCAAAACTGTTAGCTCATTATGAGCAGGAAACATTTCTGCTAACTCTGTTGTATTGTACTCATCGTGCTTAGGGCAGCACCTGAACATAGTAAGCACTCAATAAATACCAATGATGATGATATTGCATGTACAATTAGATCAATAGAGGTTTTTGAAAGTCAGTAATTTTGATTTGTTCTGCTTCATTCATTCATTCATTCAATTGTATTTATTGAGCATTCATTCATTCATTCATTCAATCGCATTTATTGAACACTTACTGTGTGCAGAGCACTGTACTAAGCACTTGGGAAGTACAAGTTGGCAACATATAGAGACGGTCCCTACCCAACAACGGGTTCACAATCTAGAAGGGGGAGACAGACAACAAAACAAAACAAGTAGACAGGTGTCCATACCACCAAAATAAATAGAATTATAGCTATATACACATCATTAATAAAATAAATAGAGTAATGCATATGTACAAATATACACAAGTGCAGTGGGGAGGGGAAGAGTGTAGGGCAGAGGAAGGGAGGGGGGAGATGGGGAAGGGAGGAGGAGGAGAGGAAAGGGGAGGGCTCAGTCTGGGAAGGCCTCCTGGAAGAGGTGAGCTCTCAGTAGGGCTTTGAAGGGAGGAAGAGAGCTAGCTTGGCGAATGTGTAGGACATGGGCCAGGTGTCGATGGCAGGACAGGCGAGAACGAGGCACAGTGAGGAGGTTAGTGGCAGAGGAGCAGAGCGTACGGGCTGGGATGTAGAAAGAGAGAAGGGAGATGAGGTTAGGAGGGGATGAGGTGATGGAGAGCTTTGAAGCCAAGAGTGAGGAGTTTTTGCTTGATTCAAAGGTTGATAGGCAACCACTGGAAATTTTTGAGGAGGGGAGTAACATGCCCAGAGCGTTTCTGTACAAAGATAATCCGGGCAGCAGAGTGAAGTATAGACTGAAGCGGGGAGAGACAGGAGGATGGGAGATCAGAGAGATTATAATCCAGATTTTTGGCTGTGTGCTCTGGTGCTTGCATTTACAAGTAGGAAAAGCCCCATAGCCCAGTCCTAGGAATCAGAATCTACCAGTTCCAGTCAGTGTCCCAGATTCCTGAGGGGAAGATTGATCAGGACGCTGAGGCCTGAAGGGAAAGGCTCCAACCTTCAGAGAAGGAACAGCACAAGGATTACTTTCATAAATCTCCTCTTTATGAAAACAGTGCCTTTTCCAGTAGGAAGAATAACATTTCTTCACGATATCCATAAATTTCTACCAATAATTCAAAGATTTAATATGGTGAGGAATTCTTCTCTGAAAAACAGGGTCGGGTTAATTGCATTTTGCCAAGAGTAACATACACAAACTGAGGCCTTGGAATCTAGTACTGAATTCAGTTTTGTTTTGTTTACTCTGGGAAAAGGAAACCATTTGGTGTGAAGAAAAATGCTCATTCGCTTCATAAGCATCGAGATGACAGGTAATAAGATTTTGTGATATGTACGGGTATTGGAATGAACACTAACCCTCACTGTGAGTCTTCCAAGGGAAAGAAAACTTATCTAATCCCCACCTGCATATTCTTTTCCAATCAATTAATTGTATTTATTGAGCACTGACTGTGTGTAGAGCACTGTACTATGTGCTTGGGAAATTATACTACAATAGAATTGCTAGAAGTGATCCCTGCTTACAGTTAATTCTGCACTCAGACAGGGTTTTAAAAGTACTGTTACTATTAGGCCTACCCAACTCCAGCTTTCTTTGCGAGGTTCATAGGCACCAGCTCCATGTGGTATGGGAAGCCATGATCAATCAATCAATCAATCTTATTTATTCATCATCATCATCAATCGTATTTATTGAGCGCTTACTGTGTGCAGAGCACTGTACTAAGTGCTTGGGAAGTACAATTTGGCAACATATAGAGACAGTCCCTACCCAACAGTGGGCTCACAGTCTAAAAGAGTGGGCTCACAGTCTAAAAGTACTTACCGTGTGCAGAGCACTGTATTAAGTGCTTGGGAGAGTTCAATGCAACAGAGTTAGTAGACATATTTCTGCTTATGGGATTGAACCATGAGGGGGAGAAACCCCTAGCTTTGCCCCCCAGCTTTTGGAGCATGGTGTGTAGCTGAAGTTAGCTGCCCCAACTCACCCTGCCTCTTGGAGCTGGAGAAGGGATGAAGATAGGGCTCCATTTGGTGCCTTCTGGTTTTAGGCCCAAATCCCAGGTACCAAAGTTTCTCTCACTCACTGGACTTTGAGAACAAGCTAGAGGCTTCTCTCACCACTGGTCCTGGAGCCAGCCTCCCAGCCTCTAACAGCTGCCCCGGAAGCCTGGGGATCCTCTAAACGGGGGCTTAGGAAGTGCTGGGACAACTGACTAAACCCCGCAGAGCCCCAGTCCCCCACACCACTTCCTGCCCATTCAGGGCCTCCTATGACTTCTACGTCCCCACTATGTGTGTCAGTGGAGCTAGAATTCTGTGGAGGGCACAGCCACAAGTGAGGCTACAGGGGAATTAGTGTTATACACTCTTGTTTTATTTCCTGCCTTAAGCAGTATTTTAAAAAAATTACCCTTACCCATTTTCCACGCAAAATGCTATCCAAGTAATTGGACACTAATTCTTTCTCAGTTGATTTCATCTACATTTTAGGGATAAGACTACTGAATGAGGTTTTGCAAAGGAATGTGTCAGGGGCAAACCCAGGATTAAATTTAGACTTTTGACTCTAATTGTTAATAATAATGATCATAATTGTGGTATTTGTTAAGTGTTCACTATGTGCCAGGCACTATACTAAGTTTTGGGGTAAATTGGATTGGACACAGTTCCTGTCCCACATGGGCCTCACAGTCTCAATCCCTACTTTACAGATGAGGTAACTGAGGGATCAGAGAAATGAAATGACTTGTCTGAGGCCACACAACAGAAAAGTGATGAAGCAGGGATTAGAACCCGTGACCTTCTGACTCCCAGGACCATGTTCTAGCCACTACACCATGCTGCTTCTCTAAGTATTCGGGGTACAGTCCCTAAAAGGAATGTATTCATTCATCCATTCATTCATTCATTCAATCGTATTTATTGAGCACTTATTGTGTGCAGAGCACTGTACTAAGCACTTGGGATGTACAAGTTGGCCACATATAGGGACGGTCCCTACCCAAAAACAGGCTCACAGTCTAGAAGGGGAAGACAGACAACAAAACAAAGCATGTAGACAGGTGACAAGTCACCAGAATAAATAAAAATAAAGCTAGGTACACATCATTAACAAAATAAATAGAATGTAAATATGTACAAACATATTACATATATGTAATAAATCTGTACAAACATATATACAGCTGCTGTGGGGAGGGGAAGGAGGTAGGGTGGGGGGATGGGGAGGAAGAGAGGAAAAAGGGAGCTCAGTCTGGGAAGGCCTCCTGGAGGAGGTGAGCTCTCAGTAGGACTTTGAAGGGAGGAAGAGAGCTAGCTTGGCGGATGTGTGGAGGGAGGGCATTCCAGGCCAGGGGGAGGATGTGGGTCAGGGATCGATGGCGGGACAGGCAAGAATGAAGCACAGTGGGGAGGTTAGTGGCAGAGGAGTGGAGTGTGCTGGCTGGGCTGTAGAAGGAGACAAGGGAGGTGAGGTAGGAGGGGCCAAGGTGATGGAGAGCTTTAAAGCCTATAGTGAGGAGTTTTTGCTTCATGTGGAGGGTGGGAGGCAACCACTGGAGATTTTTGAGGAGGGGGGTGACGTGCCCAGAGCATTTCTGTAGAAAGATAATCCAGGCAGCAGAGTGAAGTATAGACTGAAGCGGGGAGAGACAGGAGGATGGGAGATCAGAGAGGAGACTGATGCAGTAATCCATTCGGGATAGGATGAGGGACTGTACCAACAAGGTTGCGGTTTGGATGGAGAGGAAAGGGAGGATCTTGGGGATGTTGTGAAGGTAAGACCGGCAGGTTTTGGTGACGGTTTGGTTGTGTGGGATGAATGGAAAAGCGGAATCAAGGATGATGAGAGATTGAACCAGAAAGGTAGCGGTATTCAACATTAGGAAGTGTTAGTAGGTGGCAAACAAGAAAAAATATAATGCCTTTAAGGACAGTCTAAAGGAATTTAGATTATTTTTTCTGAATAAGGGAATTCTCCAGAAGGATGAAAGCATGAGTTCAAATTTAACCAAGAAACCCTTAACCCTTAGGATATTATAGATACTCACCTACCTTAAATATAAACATTGGGTAAAACATTTTAGAGAACATACAAAAATTTTCTCTAAATGGAAACCCTGCTAAATGTTAATTCAGTATCAAATAAATAATATTCAGCAACCACTCATGCATGGTGCTGTTTAGAACCTAAACTCTGGTGTTAGGGGCTGCAAAAACTCTGTTCCCTTTTCACCCACTCAAAAGAAGATAGTGAAAATAAAATGATGTATGACATTATTCTTTTCCACCAGAGTTGAGTGATATGTGAGCCTTTGAGCACCTTCAAACCCCCTCCAACGTGGCTAAGAAACTCTTTTGTCTGATCCCAGAGTGCTCTGCGTGAGCCTGGGAGCTAGAGGACCTCAAGGTTCAGTTCTGGGTCCCCTTTTTTTCTCCATTTACACCTACTCCCTTGGAGAACTCATTCACTCACATGGTTTCTACTACCACTTCTACATGGATGATTCCCAAATCTGCATCTCCAGCCATGATCTCTCTCCCTCTCTGAAGTCCCTCATTTTCTACTGCCTTCAAGACACTCTACTTGGATGTCCTCCCATCACTTCAAACTTAACATGTCCAAAACAGAACTCCTTATCTTTCCACATAAACCCTGTCTTTCCCCTGACTTTCCCATCACTGCAGATAGACCATCATCTTTCCTGTCTCACAAGCCTGAAAACTTGGCACTATTCTTGACTCCTCTTTCTCAGTCAATCCATGTATTCAATCCATCACTAAATCCTGTTGGTTTGACCTACACAATATCACCAAAATCTGCCCTTTTCTGTCCATACAAACTGCTACCACATTAATCCAAGAACTTATCCTATCCCACCTTGATTTCTGTATCAGTCTTCTTGCTGACCTCCCAGATTCATTTCTCTCCTATTCCAGTGCATACTTTACTCTGCTGCCGGATCATTTTCCTACAAAAACGTTCAGGCCATGTTTCCCCACTTCTCAAGAAACTCCTGTGGTTGCCTATCCGCCTTCACATCAAACAGAAACTCCTCACCACGGGCTTCAAATTTCACATTTCACTCAACTCTGGTGGAAAAGAATAATGTCATACATCATTTTATGTTCACTATCTTCTTTTGAGTGGGTGAAAAGGGAACAGAGTTTTTGCAGCCCCTAACACCAGAGTTTAGGTTCTAAACAGCACCATGCATGAGTGGTTGCTGAATATTATTTATTTGATACTGAATTAACATTTAGCAGGGTTCCCATTTAGAGAAAATTTTTGTATGTTCTCTAAAATGTTTTACCCAATGTTTATATTTAAGGTAGGTGAGTATCTATAATATCCTAAGGGTTAAGGGTTTCTTGTTTAAATTTGAACTCATGCTTTCATCCTTCTGGAGAATTCCCTTATTCAGAAAAAATAATCTAAATTCCTTTAGCCTGTCCTTAAAGGCATTATATTTTTTCTTGTTTGCCACCCACTAACACATCACCTTGCCCCCTCCTACAACACCTGGCTATTCTCCTACTACAATCCACCACCCCGCACACTTCGCTCCTCTAATGCTAACCTCACTGTACCTCACTCTCACCTATCTCGTGGCCGACTTCTCGCCCACATCCTGCCTCTGGCCTGGAATCCCCTCTCTCTTCATATCTGACAGACAATTACTCTCCCCAAGTTCAAGGCCTTATTGAAGGCACATCTCCTCTAAGAGGCCTTCCCTGACTGAGCCCTCCTTTCCTCTTCTCCCACTCCCTTCTGCACTGCCTTGACTTGCTCCCTTTATTCATCCCCTTTCAGCCCTATAGTACATATGTACATATCTGTAATTTTATTTATATTAATGTCTGTCTCCCCCTCTAAACTGTAAGCTTGTTGTGGGAGGGGAGTATTCATTCATTGATTCATTCAATCGTATTTATTGAGCGCTTACTTTGTGCAGAGCACTTGTCATACTCTCCCAAATGCTTAGTACCGTGCTCTGCACACAATAAGCACGAGTAAATACAACTGACTGACCTGGGTGCTAATCCTGACTCTGCCACTTGTCTGCTGTGTGATTTTGGGCAAGTCACTTAACTTCTCTTTGCCTCAGTTACCTCATCTGTAAATTGGGGATTAAGACTGTGATCCTCATGTTTCCAACCTGATTATTTTATATCTACCCAAGTGCTTAGTTCAGTGCCTGGATGGAGAGGAAAGGGGAGTTTTTAGGTTTGTTGTGAAGGTGGGACAGACAGGATTTAGTGATGGTTTGAATATGTGGGTTGAATGACAGCTAACTACCCATACTCCACTTTGCTTTCAACTTCCATTTTTCATTAATCTAGCTTGTTTTCCTAAATCATACTTCAACCACATCCTTCCCCTGCCGTTAATGTCAGACATACCTTCCCCTGTCCTCAGTTTCAACCACACCCTGTTGTCAGTTAAGAAAACTGCAGCCACACTTGATTGGATCCTGTTGATGGTGTGAAAGAACACCACGCCCACCACACTCTCCTTCTCTGGTTGATGAGGTTGAGAAAGCCTGTAGGGTAACTGACTGTCCGTCCTCACCCAAAGAGATCCTGTACCTGTGCTGTGTTGCTATGACTTGGTTCTTTTGTTGGACCTGGCAATAGATGCATAGATAATTTTCCATGATTCCTTTTGCAGCATCTGCTCCAAAAGAGCCATTCTATTATTGAATGTAGCACAGCAGTTTCTCCCAGTTTTTAATTGAAATTCAGCATTGTCTAAGATTTTTGCTTTTCTTGCATCCTTAACGTGATTTTCAGCTTCTCCTTGCTTTTGATTGCCCAAAGCCAGTTCACCGTAGAGCAACTATTTTGGGTATCTTTGCTCTTCCTCTTGCTGTGCAGTAGGTTTTCCTCCCATGTTCCACCTAGTGCTGCTGGGTTGAGGTCGACAGCTTCAAGATTAGGAGATTGACTTCATTCCAAAACTACATTGATGTTGAATATAGCCTGTAAGGTAGCCAGTGAAACTCAAGGAATCGGTTGTGATCCTTCTGGGGTGTGAGTGTGTGTGCTTTCTACAATTTAATATCCTCTTCATCCTTAAGTTAAGAAGTTAAGAACCCAGAGTTAAGAAACCAGCTGTATCAAGCAAACTCAATCAGGTTACAGTGGAGAAACAGTGTTTGGCCTTGGGAGAACGGCAATTGCAAGCCCTGAGCATTTTTCAAGGAATGGATTTTCCAAAGGAAGAAATGCAACAGCTTGTTGTTTGATTGCGTTCCTGTGCCTACAGAAACAAGACTGACAGGAACAGTTGGGATTTTCTCTGTGCATAGTGAGAGAGCCCATTTTCCTCCACGGAATCTAAATTGCACACTAGCATTTTGGACTTGGGATACATTGTTTGTGACTTGGGGGAAGAATCAGCGTATTGAGCAGCAATTCTAACGCATGTTGGTTTAAGGGGGTGAGAGAGACGTGGCAGGAAACATCTGTCCATTGCCACTCTGGCAGAGAAATGCAAGGAATCCCTAGGGCACTTGCCAAAAGGATCCCTAGCAGGGAGTCCAAAGGGGAAAAATGGCTGCAGCTGCAGTTGGTTTGGATGAACAGCCCTGTCTGGCCTGTCCCTGCCCCAACTCTGAGGAAAACTGACACCCCTCCCCACCCCCGCTGACTAATGGGTTTTACATTTACCAAGCCAAAGAGCCCTAGCCCCATAACCTTCAATATTCATCTCTTTGATGAACAATTAGCCGTCTGCAGAACCACCAATCTGTTTTGGGGAGGGGACCCCTCTCTCAGAATACGCCCATGGGCACGCCAGTTAGCTCTGGTCTGGCTGCCTGGGGAATTAACTCAGTTCCTGGGATGGCTTTGGTTTGGGAGGGGAATGTAATGTTTATGAAATGAGAGGGACCCTTGAGGGCTGTGGCTGTTGTTCTCCCTGCGTCATTCTGGGCTGAGAGGGGAGGGAGGGAGGACACGCTGCTTTGTGAGTCCCACCCGGTCCATCATTTTCTCATGTCAGGAGCTGGCAGATGGAGCCAGGAGGATGGATCTGGCCACCCGTTGGGGGCGGAACAGCTTCCCCACCAATGCTGCACACTTGAGTGAGCCCATTGTCTGCCCAAAAGGCATTGCAACTGCCCAGGACCAGGCGGCCCGAACACAAAGGGACGAAGCGTCAGGGCCTGGGTGACCTGCCTGCTCAGCATATTGTTTAGGGGCAATTCGTCTGCACATTGGCAGTTTGTGAATTGTTCCTGTCATGAATTAGTTTCACTGCCCCCAAAACACAATAAGAAAGGGGAAAGGAAGACTCATGAATAAATAACGGGATGACACAGATATCCTAGAAGACCAGACCTCCAGAGCTGGCAGAGATCTGGAGAGGTCATCTGGTCTAGCTAGCTCTTGGCCTCCAGCCCCTGAGTAAGTGATCCATTCACAGCAGACTGCGTCCATCTTTCCTTCAAGTTCTCCAGGAGGATAAAGTTACCAGGTGATTAACACTGGAAAGAGCTCCCTAGATTTCACACCCTTACTGGGCAGGTGGTCTTTCCAGGGTTTAGTACCCTGACAGTCAGAAATTAATCAATCAATTAGTGATTCTTGAGCACTGAAACAGGTATGACCAGTGGTGAGATGCCAAAGCTGAGGAGATACAGGGATATATTGACTGACACCATACTATGAAAGACTTTTACTCATTACCAAATAAACTCTGTCATTCCACACAAATCCCCCTCACCATAGGTGAGGGGTGAGAACCCTACAATATACACCTCAACATGCCTTCCACCATCAAGGAGGAGGCCCTTCTAGACATCTTTTCCAAGAGGCCTTTCAATTAATTAATCAAACAAGTCAATCAATGGGATTGCATCTACCCATTCTGTTGTATTGTACTTTCCCGAGTGCTTAATACAGTGCTCTGCACGAAGTAAATGCTCAATAAATAGTTGATTAATAGGTTAATTAATTGTGCGCCTACTGTGTACGAAGCACTGTACGAAGCACTTGGGGAAGTATAACAGCATTAATAGATCTGATCCCTACCTGGAAGTTTACATATAGGATCTCTGGACACTAACTGGATAATAGGAAAGTTAACAAAACGTGTAAAAATATAACATATAATATATAAAGATACGTGTGTAAATAAATGCTATGGGGCAGAGGGGTTGTGAGTCCTTAAGCACTTAGGAGATGCAGCAGTGCTTAAATGGCAATTGGAGGGCTTAGAATCAACCAAGAAATTCCCCATCTTGGCCCCTCCTCTACCTGGATCTGAGAGGAGGATTCAAAGGTGCTGCTTCAACATTTAGATTATTGAGAGGAAAGCAACAGCTGCACCCCAGCACTGATTGGTTCCCCCAGCATGTCCTCTCCTCCTTCTCCTTCCCCCACAATTCCCAATCTTGTTATCCTCTCTCATCCACCCCACCTCGAGCACTCCTTTCCTCTCAAAATCCTCTGATGCCTCAGGCCTGTCCATTACCTCCCCACCTTGGTGAATTACTAGTACAATTAAATACCGCTATGGTTTGTGGAATCTCCACTACAACATTTGCAGACTTCTTCATCCTCGGCCTGTTCCTGACTCTCTCACTTCTCCTCCTTGCCAACCTGGAGACTTGGCTCTCCCTGATGACACTGTTTCCCTGGCTGCCCTCTCTCGAGGAGATCCCATCTTCTCCCACTCTCCCTTGCTCACAGGAAAAGGAGGTGGAGTAGGTTCTCTTCTTCCTTTATTCCCTTTATCCTTCCTTTATCCTTTATCCCCTTTATGTCTCCCCCGCCTTCATCTTGCTCTTCTTCCTTTGAATCCCACATCATCCATCTCTACCACCCTCTAACTACTACTTGCCCTTATCTACTGCCCTACTGGTCCCACCTCTACATTTCTTTCTGACGTTAATGTTTTTCTTGCCTTCGTGATGCTCTCTTCTCCTTCTCCCTTCTAATCCTTGGAGACTTTAACCGTCAGGTAAATGATCTCAGATGCTTGCTTTCTTTGTTGACAGTTTCCTTACCCCACCTCAGTCACTCACAAACAAGGACACACACTTGATCTCATCATCTCTGAACGATGTCTGGTCTCACCTCACCAACTCTCTTACCACTTTCCAAACCCAATTTCTGACCTGCCACTCTGCCCCTCAAATTTGATTCTCACTTGCCATCACAACCTCCTTACTCTTGATACACGCCACCCTATGCTAGGCCATCTCACTTCACTTGGACTCCCTTCCATTTCTCCCATCCCTCAACTCCACCTTTTCTGTCAACTTCAACTCCCTTGCCTCTCATCCTTTTGCCACTCTTGCACCTCAAATCCACCCTCCTGGGTTGGATTGCTGCCATAGTTGGCTTCCTCCAACTCCTCCACCTGGGAGGTTGAACACGGCTGATGGGCAGGAACCAGGCCAACTTCTCCCACTACAAATTCATGCATTAGTGCTTTAACTCAGCTGTTTTCTGCTTGACAACTCTACTGTTAGAGTTACTGTTACTCTAGACTGTAAACTCGTTGTGGGCAATGAATGTGTCCTCCTTCCCCATATCTATTGTTTCCTCACATCTCATCTCCCCATCAACCCCTCAACACTCTACTCATGTTTCCCAGCTGTCTCTGGAGAGGAGACTACCCATCTTCTCTATACATTCCCCCCCTTTACTTCTACCTGCAACTCTGACTTGATCCCTTCACTTCATAAAATCACTTACTCTGACTCTCTTCTTCTTCCTCCTTTTCATCTTCAATAGCTCCTTTCCCTTGGCCTTCAAACACTCACATGTCTTTCCCAATTTAAAAAATTCCACCTCTCGACTCCTTGGTACTTCAAGGTATGGTCTCATCTCCCTGCCTACATTCCTATCCAACTCCTAAAATGAATTATATTCCCCCACTATCTTCATTTCCTCTCCATCAGCTCTCTTGTTGACCTTCTGCAGTCTGGCTTTTGCTTCCTACTATTCACTAAGACTGCTCTCTCTAAGGTCACAGATGATCTCCTCATAGCCAAGTCTAAAAGTCTGTACACACACAAACCTCTTCTACACCATGTCCCCTGTCCAGCCTGAACAAATTCTCAGATGGGAGCTTAATTAATCACCTAACTCTAAATTCCTTTACATTCCTCATAAATGAAAATGGCCTAAAAAGGGATAAACATTTTATTCTGTTCCATTTATGCCTTGTATTGAGAATTGATAGGATATAATCCAAAAATTCATTTATAAGAGTATTAAAGGATAATTATGATGGAGTAAGTGCAGAGGTCAAATGGCTTTATGATAAGCATACCATAATATAAAGCTTGGACAAATAGACTAAAAATAAATCAGTAATAGAATACCCAGTATCACCCATTTGATTCTATTCAATGGGCAGGCATTTCTTTCATTCCTTTTCCATTTTAATAAAAAAAACTAACAATTCAGGCTCAGTTTGTTCATGGAAACAGAATAGTGATTCAGTCATAGCCAGTTAGCTAGTAGTAATAGTAATGTTACCTATCAAGAACTAAGCATTTGCAAAGGTACAACAGAAGCAAGAATCACATTTCCTGACTACACGTTAGATTGAAGTTGAAGGCAGACACATATATTTGATATTCTGTCATCAACCATGGAGAAGCAGCGTGGCTCAGTGGGAAGAGCACGGGCCTTGGAGTTAGGGGTTGTGGGTTCAAATCCCAGCTCCGCCAATTGTCAGCTGTGTGACTTTGGGCAAGTCACTTAACTTCTCTGGGCCTCAGTTACCTCATCTGTAAAATGGGGATTAGGACTGTGAGCCCCCTGTGGGACTACCTGATCACCTTGTAACCTCCCCAGCGCTTAGAACAGTGCTTTGCATGTAATAAGTGCTTAATAAATGCCATTATTATTATTATTAACCAATCAATCACTCAATCAATAGTGTTTATAGAGCTTCTAGCATGTGCAAAGTACTGTACTAAGAGCTTGGGAGAGTTCAATATAATTAAGAGACACAATGTCTGCCCCAAAGGAGCTTACAAATAAGGAGACAGGTGCATCAATCAAACCATTAATCCAACAGTGGTATTTCCTGAGCATATACTGTGTGCAGAGGCATATACTAAGCACTTTGGAAACTTGTATGGGCAGGCATGGTTCCTGCCCATAAGGAGCTTACAGTCCTGAGAAGGCCCAGACATTAAAATAAATTATGGATATTCGTTTAAGTGTTGTGGGGCTGAGGATGGGGTGAATATCAAGTGCATATAGGGTATAGATCCAGGGGTATAGGTGATGCAGAAGGGAGAGGGAGTAGGTGAAATGAAGGCTTAGTTGGGGGAGGCTCTTGGAAGAGATGTGATTTTAATAATGCTTTGAAGGTGGAGAGAGTTGTATACAAAAAGGGAGGGCATTCCAGGCCCAAGGGAGGATGGGAGCAAGGGGTCAACAGTGAAACAGATGAGACTGAAGTACAGTGAGTAGGTTGGTGCCAGAGGTGTAAAGTGTGTGGTTGGGTTGTAGGAGGAAATCAGTGAATTAAGAAAGGAGAGGGTGAGCTGATTGAGTACTCTAAAGAGCCTATGGCAAGGAGCTTCTGTTTGATGCAGAGGTGGATGGGCAACCACTGGAGGTTCTTGAAGAGTGGGGAGACATGGACTGAACGTTATTTTAGAACAATGATCTGGGCAGCAAAGTGAGGTAAGGACTGGAGTGGGAAGAGAGCTGGGAGGAAGAAGTTTATGTAAGATTAAATATGCAAAAGTGAAATGTGGGCAGGGAATATTATATTGCACTCTTCCAAGTGCTTAGTACAGTGCTCTGCACACAGAAAGCATTCAATAAAGGAAGCTGATTGATTGATTGCAATGGGCAGTTGTGAGTGTAAAATCACTGAGATGATGCAAAGTAGTTGAGATGTTGGGTGGGAGAGTTTAACCAGGGAGAAGAAAAACCTAATAGGGGAAAGTTTCCCATGAGATGTGGATTTCAGGAGAGCTTTGGAGATAAGTAGAGTCGAGATCTGGTAGATTTAAAGGAGGAGGGAGTTCCAGGCAGGAGGAAGGGTATGAATCGGGGTTTGGAAGTAGGAGAGTAGGGAACAAAGCAGTGAGACAGTGAATTTAAATGGAATGAAAAGTGGGGACTGTGGTGTAATGGGGAATAGAACTGAAGGAGTGCCTTAAAGCCCATGTCAGGAGTTTCTATTTGATATGGAGGAGAGGAATGTGTATTTGAGGAGAGAAATGTGTGGAACAATATATTAATAAAATGATCTAAGCAGCAGAGTGAAGTATAACCTGGAGCAGGAAGAGGCTGGAGGCAGGGAGATCAGTGAGGAGATTATGTCAGTAATCCCGCTGGTATGTGTCAAATATGGGGACCTGGGTTGTGTCCTTTTGGATGGAGAGGAAAGTGCAGATTTGGAAAGTGTGTGGAAAAAAAAATAACGAACGGATTTAGCAACAGTCTGAATGTGAGCATTGAAAGAGACTGAGAAGTCAAAGATGGGGCTTTGGAAACAGGGAGGATGGTGGTGGTGTCATTCATTCAATTAATTCATTTATTCAATCGTATTTATTGAGTGTTTACTGTATGCAGAGCACTGTAATAAGAGCTTGGAAAGCAGAATTCAGCAATAAAGAGAGACAATCCCTGGCCACACTGGGCTAACAGTCTTAGAAAGGGGAAGGCAGACATCAAAACAAGTAAACAGGCATCAATATAAATAAGTAGAATTATACATATAAACATATATATGTGTGCCATGGGGCAGGGAGGGGGGGAAGAGCAAAAGGGCGTGAGTCGAGGTGATGCGGAAGGGAGGGGAAGCTGAGGAAAATGGGGGCTTTGTCTGGGAAGGCCTCTTGGAGGAGATGAGCCTTCAGTAGGGTTTTGAAGGGGGGAAGAGTGGTTGTTTAGCAGATGTGAGGAGGGAGGGCATTCCAGGCGAGAGGAAGAATGTGGGCCAGGGGTCAATGGTGGGACAGGAGAGATCAAGGCACAGTGAGAAGGTTAGTATCAGAGGAGTGGAGTGTGCAGGTTGGGATGTAGGAGGAGAGAAGGGAGGTGAAGTAAGAAGGGGCAAAGTGATGGAGAGTTTTGAAGGCCAATAGTGAGGAGTTTTTGTTTGATACAGAGGTTAATAATAATGGCATTTGTTAAGCACTTACTATGTGCAAAGCACTGTTCTAAGCGCTGGGGAGGTTACAAGGTGATAACATTGTCCCACAGGGGGCTCACAGTCTTATTCCCCATTTTACAGATGAGGTAACTGAGGCCCAGAGAAGTTAAGTGACTTGCCCAGAGTCACACAGCTGACAATTGGCAGAGCCGGGATTTGAACCCATGACCTCTGACTCCAAAGCCCGTGCTCTTTTCCACTGAGCCACTCTGCTTCTCGTTGGAAGGCAACCACTGGAGATTTTTGAGGAGTGGGGTGACATGCCCTGAACGTTTCTGTAGAAAGATAATCTGGGCAGCGCAGTGAAGTATGGACTGAAGTGGGGAGAGGCAAGGTTGGGAGGTCAGAAATGAGGCTGATGTAGTAATCCAGTCGGGACAGGATGAGTGATTGTACTAACGTGGTAGTGGTTTGGATGGAGAGGAAAGGGTGGATCTTGGCAATGTTATGAAGGTGAGACCAGCAGACTTTAGTGACAGATTGGATATGTGGGGTGAATGAGAGAGCGGAGTCACAGATGACACCAAGGTTGCAGGCTTGTGAGACGGGAAGGATGGTTGTACCAGACAGAGCGATGGGAAAGTTCAGGAGAGGACAGGGTTTGGGAGGGAAGATAAGGAGCTCTGTTTTGGACATGTTGAGTTTTAGGTGGTGGGAGACATCCAAGCAGAGATGTCCTGAAGGCAAGAGGAGATGTGAGCCTGGAGGGAGGGAGAGAGAACGGGGCGGAGATATAGATTTGGGTGTCATCCGCATAGTTGAAGCCATCGGAGCTAATGAGTTCTCCAAGGGAATGAGTATAAATGAAGAAGGGGACCAAGAATTGAACTTTGAGGGACCCCAACAGTTAGGGGTTGGGAGGGGGAGGAAGAGCTCATGAAGGAGACTGAGAATGAACAGCCAAAGAGATAAAGAGGAGAACCAAGAGAGGACGGAGTCAGTGAGCCAAGATTGGATACCGTAATGAAGAGAAGGGGATGGTCCACAGTGTCAAAGGTAACTGAGAAGTCAAGGAAGATTGGATGGAGTAGGAACCATTGGATTTGGCAAGAAGGAGGTCACTGGTGACCTCTGAGAGTGTCAACTGTGATGGAATTGTTAGGCGAGAAAGAGGATTTGGAAGACAAGTGGAATTGCTCAGTTTTCAACATATTGAGCTTAAGGTGCCAGCAAGACATTGATGGGGAGTCATTCTAAAGACAAAAGGAAATGAGAGATTGCTGACTGGGAGAGAGGTCTGTGCTAGGTAAGTAGATTTGAGAGTCATTCACATATAGGTGGTGCCTGAAGTCATGGGAGTCAATGAGTTCCTCAAGGGAGTGAGTGTAAAAGGAAAAGTAGTGGACCTTGACACCCACATTTACAGTTGAGAGACAGATGAGGAGCCTGTGTAAGAGATTTAGAAAAGACAGCTGGAAGGGTAGGAGAGAATTGTGTTGGCAAATCAAGCAATCAATTGGATAATATTTATTGATAGTTTACAGTGTGTAACATTTAGGAGAGTGCAGTAGATTAGGTAGATAAGATCCCTGCCCTTAAAGAGCTTATTCTCTAACTGGGGAGGCAGATATTTAAATAAATTACAGGTAAAGGAAGCAACAGAGTATTAAGATATGTCCAAAAATGCTGAGGGGTCAAGGGAAGAGTGAGTATCAAAGTGCTTAGGGACAGATTTTAGAGATATTGGGATAGAACAGACAGGATTTGGTGACTGACTAAATATCTAGGTGTAGGAGGGAGGTGATTGAGGATAATGCCAAGAAAGAGGACTTGTGAGGCAGGGAGGAAGGTGGTGTTGACAATAGTGATGGAAAAGTCAGAGGGTGGGAAGATGAGGAGTTCAGTTCAGACCTGGTTGTGGTCCCAGTGTGGCATGTAGCTGGCTAACTTGGATGAAGACCACAAGCGCAGTTTACAGTGTGCTGTACCCATGCCCAGCTCCTTGCCTGTGGAATTCTGTGCCCCAACGGGAATATGATAGGAGAGACAAATAGGGCAAGTGGTGCTGCTCAATAATAATAATAATAATGATGGCATTTGTTAAGCACTTACTATGTGCAAAGCACTGTTCTAAGCTCAAGCCACTACCACTTCAATCAATCCCTCAGTGAAAGTTCTTCAACTTAAAGCCTCAGAACTTGGACTCACCAGGCATTCCTGATGGGAGATTCCATTGTATTGCAAGCATGTGCTAAGCGCTAAGGTAGTTATGAGATCATGTGACTGGAACACCGTGTGTGGTCCACATAGTGCCCACAATCTAGGAGGTGGGGAGAGCAGGTACTTTATCCCCATTTATCAGAAGTTGAAACTGAGGCCTAGAGAGGTTAAATGACCTGACTAAGGTCTCAAAGCAGACCATTAGCAGAGCTGGGGCTAGGACCTGGTCCCCCGATCTTTCCACTGTACCACCCCCTCCCTGTACAGAGCCTCTGGCAGATAATTTTGTTCTCCAGGTGCTTAGCATTTAGCTGTCTTGGTAGTTTGGAGGCCACTTTTCAGTGAAATGTTTGTATAGTCCGTGTGATCTTGGAGCACCAGCACAGTGCTCTATACACAATAAGCACCCCGAACAGTGTTCTGTGGATAGTGGGCACTCATCACTACAACCAGTAGGCACTCAGCACATTCCTTTGCCTCTAGTAGGTTGACACTTAGTTTAGATCACCAGGGTTTGCTGCACAGAAGAGAGTCTGCCCATCTCATGCCATTGAGACTCACACCAGTCCCTTCTTCTCCAGCTAAGAAGGTGAGGAAACAACTTCATTCATTCATTCATTCATTCATTCAACTGAATTTATTGAGCACATACTGAGCATAGGGCACTGTACTAAGTGCTTGGGAGAGTACAATAAAGCTATAGACAGACATATTCCCTGCCCATAATGAGTTTATACTCTAGAGACAGGGAGTCAGGCATCAATATAAATGAATTACATTATGAAACACTGGCAAGGCTCTGGCTGTGGCTGAAGCTACAGCTGTGACAAGACTATAAGCTCCTTGCTGTATTACACTCTCCCACGTGTTTAGTACAGTGCTCTGAATTCAGTAAATGTTCAATAAATATCATTGAATGGCTGATTGACTAATTCTTGGGACTCTTGGATTCTGAGCTGCAAGGAGCCCAAAACTCTCCTTCCCCAGTACCCTATTGTTTTTGTTGCATTAATTGTTGTCCTTGTCTTTTATATTGTTTTTGTACTGTTATTGTTGTCCATTGCCAACCTTCTCTCCCCTCCTTTCTTAAACTGTGAGCCCAGTGGGGGCCAGAGTTCATGTCTAGTAGCTATAGCAGCGTGGCTCAGTGGAAAGAGCGTGGGCTTTGGAGTCAGAGGTCATGGGTTCAAATCCCGGCCCACGGCCCATGAGAAGCAGCGTGGCTCAGTGGAAAGAGCGCGAGCTTTGGAGTCAGAGGTTATGGGTTCAAATCCCAGCTCTACCAACTGTCAGTTATATGACTTTGGGCAAGTCACTTCACTTCTCTGGGCCTCAGTTACCTCATCTGTAAAATGGGGATTAAGACTGTGAGCTCCCCCGTGGGACAACCTGATCAACTTGTAACCTCCCCAGTGCTTAGAACAGTGCTTTGCACATAGTAAGTACTTAATAAATGCCATTATTATTATTATTACAGCACTAAACACTTGCTGTGTACAAAGCATTCTACTAACTGCTGAGAAAGAATACACGGCTGAGACTTAAACAGTGTCCCTGACCCTCAGGACACTCAAAGGCAAAAAAGGGAGGGGAGAGAAGACTGGCGACACATCTGTAAGAAGCGAAGAAACAATATGTTGAATGCATTTTTTCCCACTTCCTAATACAGTACTTTGTATGCAATACAGTATAAAGTACTTTGTACAAAATAAAGTACTTTGTATTTTGTCTGCTACGTGACCTTGGGAAAGACAGTTAACTGATCTGAGGCTCAGTTACTTCATCTGTAAAATGGGGATTAAGACTGAGAGCCCTATGTGGGACAAGGACTGTGTCCAACCGAATTATCTTGCATCTAACCCAGTACTTAGTACAGTGCCTGGCATGTAGTAAACACTTAACAAATACCATACTAAGAGCTTGAGGAGACACAAGATAATCAAGTCAGACACTGTCCTGTCCCTCATGAGGCTCACAGTCTAAGCAGGAGGGAGAATAGGATTCTGCTTCTGTTCCTTTTTCTGTTTCTTTTTCTTTTTGTCTTTTTCTCTCTGTTTTTGACTCTCACCTTCCCTGCTTTTCTTTTTCTGTGTTTCAGTCACTGTGCCAGTTTCAGCCTGAATGTCTCTTGCTCTCCTCTCTCCCTTATTTCTTTCTTCTCCCTGCCCCCTCAGTTTCTTTATACCAACAACCCCCCACTGTGGAGCCACTCCACCTTGAGCTCCAGAGAAAGTGGTCCTTTTACTTGGAGGGACTGGAAGAAAGTACTGTCTAGGTAAACACTGAGAGGAGGAGAAGGAGTCCACTCTTTTTCTTCGGTCCCTGAAGGTGCTGTTAAAGAAATGGGATCTCAGCCCCTGCCAGCAGGCTATGATCCAGAATAGACATGGTGACATTTCAGCCCTTCTCTGACTGTTCTGCCTCTAAGAACCTTTTCCATTCCACTCCATTCCATTCCAACCATGAACTGGGGCCATTCAGCCTCTGAATTGGGGCTGGAGAGCTGATGAACAGAAGCTTAAGCACACAACAAGTTTGAAGATAGGTTGTGGGGCTGGTGGGGAGAGTGTGCACATGGAAAGACAGGACTTCAGGGATGACATTAAATCATCCACTGCCAACATGACACCACAGTTACTCTGCTCTTTGCAGGAGCTTGAGAGGCAGCTTGGAAAACAGCAATATGTTCTGGGCCATGTAATCACTGGAAAGAACACTTACTCCAGGGTTTGCTACAAATCCTTCTATTTGATTGTAGCAATCCCAAACAAATCTGCTGCTAAGAGGATGGTTATCAATGTGCAGCTGTTCAGTGAAAAATAAATTCCAAGACCTGGAATCCCTGCATAATCACTCTGACGGTGTTCTCTCTCCTACTTAGACTGTGAGCCCCGTGTGGAACCTGATTATCCTGTATCTGTCCCAGCACTAAGTACAGTGCTTGGTATATAGTAAGTGCTTAACAGATACTACAAATTAATTATTTCATTCATTTATTCATTCAATCATATTTATTTAGCACTTACTGTCTACAGAGCACTGTGCTAAATGCTTGAGAGAGCATATCAATATAGCAATAAGCAGACACATTCCTTGCTCACAACAAGCTTATAGTTTAGAGGGGGAAAGACAGACATTAATATAAATAAATAAATTACAGACATGTACATAAGTGTTGTGGGGTTGGGAGGGGGAAGAAGAAAGGGAGCAAGTCAGGGCAATGCAGAAAGGAGTGGAATAGGAAAGAGGGGGCTTGATTGGGGAAGGTCTCTTGGATGAGATGTTCCTTTGATAGGCTTTGAAGGAGGGGAAAGTAATTGTCGGATTTGAGAAGGAAGAGTGTTCCAGGACAGAGGCAGGATGTGGGCGAGGGGTCGGCAGCAAGACAGGAAAGATCAAGGCACCATGAGAAGGTTAGCATTAGAGAAGTGAAGTGTGCAGGTTGAGTTGTAGTAGGAGAGTATTGAAGTGAGGTAGGACGGGGCAATGTGATTGAGTGAATTAAAGACAATGGTGAGGAATTTTTGTTTGATACTGAGGTGGATGGGCAACCACTGGAGTTTTTTGAGGAGTGGGGTAACATGTCCTGAATGTTTCTGTACAAAAATTATCTGGGCAAATTATTATTATTATTATTATTGTTACCCAGGATCACTGCGAGACCATATAGATGGGAAAAAAAGGTGTTTTATCTCTGTTTAATGCACATGCACTACTATCCTTGTAGATGAGAGTTACAACTGCCCAGTGATGAGATGAGAGGTTTGGTTGCCTGTGCACGCACGCATGCACACACACACACACACACATACACACACACACCCTCTCAACACAAACTTGCATATATATAGATTGATGTCAAAGAAGAGGGGGGTTGGTTTCCCAGAAACACATACCTGGTGGCTTGATGGCCCAGTTCTGAGCTTCGTCTAGCAGCTGGCCCCATGCAAGAGGCCTCCCAGAGGCCTCCACTGTAGAAACCTTCATTTCCCCTTTTCCCACTCCCTTCTGTACCACTCTTGAACTTGGATTTGCACCCTTTATTCACCATATCCTCAGCCCCGCAGCACTTGTGTACATATCCAAAATGTATTTATTTACATTAATGTCCAACTTCTCCTCAAGACCATAAGCTCCCTGTGGACCGGGAATGTGTCTGCCAACTCTGCTATATTGTATACGCCCAAGTGCTTAGTAAAGTGTTTTGCACACAATAAGCGCTCAATCAATATGATTGATTGATTTATTCTTCTTTGCCATGCCCCTGCCTTGCTCTGGCTCACTGTGTCTCCTCTGCCCCTGACTCTCCTGCCAAGTTTGGTCTCAGGGTTATTCTGGCTGTAGCACTGGACCACACTTAAGGAAAAGAACTGCTGCATAGAGCTTTACATCAGGCTCCAAGGTCAGCTTCAGGCCTAAGGTAACATCAGGGAGAAGGAGAAAGGGTCCAGGCGGGATGAACGGAACCAAATATTCAGCCAGGGCCAACAGTTCCTGTTCTGGTTGGACCTGCAGAATGACACAGTCGAAAGGACCCAGCTCAGTACCTCCACTCTCCAGGAAGGGAGAGTCCAGCTCTCTCCCATTCTCTTTTCTAATTCTCTCCTTTGCACCATCTGAACCTGGAGAGCAGCTGGAGCCATACTCCATCTTTATGGACCATGTACCTCAACTTCCAAAAAAGGCCGCCTCTCCACATCATCTCCAACTATCACCAACACAGCCATAATCATTGGCATTTATTGACGGCCTAGTGGATTCAGAGCTCCATATCAAGGGCTTAGGAGAGTCCAGCAGAAGTAAACAATGAAGTCCCTGACCTCAAAGAACTGACAATCTAATGAGGAGACAGGAAGATTTAAATCACTCACCAATCTCTTTCTGCTTCACAGCAATAAGAGGACCACAGCTTGAACCAATCTTTGAAGTTTATTGTTTGCCCAGGCCCTGACCAGCCCCTGAGCAGGAAAGCCTCTCAGTCTTATGACAGAAGCCAGGATCCACACACCTCGATTTCTTTCACCTACCACACTTTGTAATTGCTTTGCAATATCCCCAGCACTTAAGCCTGTTGATTTGCATAAAGTAAGCACTTAATATATACCACTGCTGCTGCTATACTACTACTAATTAATTAATCAATTAATCAGCAATATTTTTTGAGTGGTTACTGTGTGCAGAGCACTGTTCAAAGTACTTGAGAGAGAACAACATACATAGTTGGTGGACATGTTACCTGCCCACGGTGAGCTTATTGTCTAGCAGGGGAGACAGACATTAATATAAGTAAATAAATAAATTTTGGATATGTACATAAGTGCTGTGGGGTTGAAATACTATAGTACTGTGTAGTAATGCTGTACTACCACTACTATTACTATTAATACTATTACTTCTACGACTACTCCTACTGCTACTACCCCTGAATAAGACCCGATTGGACAAATCGACTTTAAACTAAATTACCCCCTTCAACTCTTCCATCTTTTCCCACAGTATCTCAAGAGGAAATGCTACCTCCTTTCATCTGCACGTTTGACCATTTGACTGCATCCCACTGCACCTTATCAAAACACTTTACCCCTTTCTTTCTTCCCTCCCTGACCATTATCTTCAAACACTCACATTCCAAAGCTTCTTCCCCACTGCTTTCAAACATGATCATGTATCCCCTATCCACCAAACCCTCCTTTGACCCCCCATCACCCTCCATTTATCACCCCATCTCCCTCCTTTCATTCCTCTCCAACCTCCTTGAGTGAGTTTTCTACACCAGCTGACTCATTCATTCATTCATTCATTCATTCAATCGTATTTATTGAGTGCTTACTGTGTGCAGAGAACTGTACTAAGCGCTTGAGAAGCACAAGTTGGCAACATATAGAGACGGTCCCTGCCCAACAGTGGGCTCAGAGTCTAGAAGACTCCACTTCCATTCCTCCAGTTCTTTCCTTGAACCCCTCCAATCTGGCTTCTGCCCCCTTCACTTCACTAAAACTGCCCTTTCTAAAGTCATCAATGAACTTCTTGCCAAATCCAACAGCTTCTATTTCATCCTTGATCTACTCAACTTGTCAGCTGCCTTCGACAGACACTTTGGACCAACCCATTTTCCTGGAAATTTTCCAACGTTGGCTTCCCAGACACTATCCTCTCCTGGTTTTCCTCCTATATCTCTGGCTACTCATTTTCAGTGTCTTCCACAGGCTCCTCCTCTGTGGGAGTCCCTTGGGGCTCAGTTCTGGATCCCCTTCTATTCTCCACCTATACCCATTCCCTTGGAGACAGTGGACCATTCAAGGTAATGATAAGGTGGGGAGAAGGGGAGGAATAAATGTTTTTAAGAGGTGAGGGGGGAAGGAGGACTGCTACAGCCCAGCTCATAGTCTAGTAAACCTCACTGTACCTCACTTTCAACTCTTTCATCTCCAACTTACTGCTCACACCCTTCCTCCATGCCTAGAACTGCCTCAAACCTTCAAATCTGTCAGCCAAAGCTCTCTCCATATTCAAAGCCCTCCTGAAAACCCACTTCCTCCAGTCATTGTAATATCCTCGTTTCATTCATTCATTCAATCGTATTTATTGAGTGCTTACTGTGTGCAGAGCTCTGTACTAAGCACTTGGGAAGTACAAATTGGCAACATAATAATGATAATAATAATAATGATGGCATTTGTTAAGCACTTACTATGTGCAAAGCACTGTTCTAAGCACTGGGGGGGATACAAGGTGATCAGGTTGTCCCATGTGGGGCTCACAGTTTTAATCCCCATTTTACACATGAGGTAAATGAGGCTCAAAGAAGTTAAGTGACTTGCCCAAAGTCACACAGCTGACAAGTGGCAGAGCCGGGATGAGAACCCCTGACCTCTGGCTCCCAAGCCCGTGCTCCTTCCACTGAGCCACGATAGAGACGGTCCCTACCCAACAATGGGCTCACAGTCTAGAAGGGGAGACAGATAACAAAACAAGTAGACAGGTGTCAATACCATCAAAATAAATAGAATTATAGCTATATTCATTCAATCATATTTATTGAGAGCTTACTATGTGCAGAGCACTGTACTAAGTACTTGGGAAGTACAAGTCAGCAACATATACAGATGGTCCCTACCCAACAACGGGCTCACAGTCTAGAAGGGGGAGACAGACAACAAAACAAAACTTGTAGACAGGTGTCAAAATCATCAGAACAAATAGAATTATAGTTATATGCACATCATTAACAAAATAAATAGAATAGTAAATATGTACAAGTAAAATAAATAGAGAAATAAATATGTACAAATTACAAGTGCTGTGGGGAGGGGAAGGAGGTAGGTCGGGGGGATGGGGAGGAGGAGAGGAAAAAGGGGGCTCAGTCTGGGAAGGTCTTCTGGAGGAGGTGAGCTCTCAATAGGGCTTTGAAAGGAGAAAAAGAGCTAGCTTGGCAGATGTGTGGAGGGAGGGCATTCCAGGCCAGGGGAAGGACTTGGGCTGGGGGTCGACGGCGGGACAGGTGAGAATGAGGCACAGTGAGGAGGTCAGCGGCAGAGGGTGTGGGCTGGGCTGTAGAAGGAGAGAAGGGAGGTGAGGTAGGAGGGGGCAAGGTGATGGAAAGCCTTGAAGCCGAGAGTGAGGAGTTTTTGCTTGATTCGTAGGTTGACAGGCAACCACTGGAGATTTTTGAGGAGGGGAGTGACATGTCCAGAGTGTTTCTGTAGAAAGATAATCCAGGCAGCAGAGTGAAATATAGACTGAAGCGGGGACAGACAAGAGGATGGGTGATCAGAGAGGAGGCTGATGCAGTAATCCAGTTGGGATAGGATGAGAGATTGAACCAGCAAGGTAGCGGTTTGGGTGGATAGGAAAGGACAGATCTTGGCGATGTTGTGGAGGTGAGACCAGCAGGTTTTGGTAATGGATTGGATGTGTGGGGTGAATGAGAAAGTGGAGTCAAGGATGACACCAAAGTTACGGGCTTGTGAGACGGGAAGGATGGTAGTGCCGTCTACAGTGATGGGAAAGTCAGGGCGAGGACAGGGTTTGGGAGGGAAGATAAGGAGTTCAGTCTTCAACATATTGGATGTCTTGGTGAGCAGACATCCAGGTGGAGATGTCCTGAAGGCAGGAGGAGATACAAGCCTGGAGGGAGGGAGAGAGAGCAGGCGTGGAGATGTAGATTTGGGTGTCATGAGCATAGGATGATAGTTGAAACCGTGGGAGCAAATGAGTTAACCAAGGGAGTGAGAGTAGATAGAGAACAGAAGGGGATCAAGAACTGACCCTTAAGGAACCCCTACAGTAAGGGGATGGGAGGGGGAGGAGGAGCCCACAGAGGAGACTGAGAATGATCGGCCAGAGAGATAAGAGGAGAACCAGGAGAGGACGGAGTCTGTGAAGCCAAGGTTGGGTAGCGTGTTGAGGAGAAGGGGGTGATCCACAGTGTCGAAGGCAGCTGAGAGGTCAAGGAGGATTAGGATAGAGTAGGAGCTGTTGGATTTGGCAAGAAGGAGGTCATTGGTGGCCTTTGAAAGGGCAGTTTTGGTGGAGTGTAGGGGACGGAAGTCAGATTGGAGGGGGTCAAGGAGAGAGTTGGCATTGAGGAATTCGAGGCAGCGAGTGCGGACGACTCGTTCTAGGAGTTTGGAAAGGAAGGGTAGGAGGGAGATAGGGCGATAACTAGAAGGGGAGGTGGGGTCAAGAGAGGGTAGAGTAATACGTATGTACAGATATACACAAGTGCTGTGGGGAGGGGAAGGAACTAGGGCAGAGGGAGGGAGGGGGCGATGGGGAGGAGAGGAGGAGGAGAGGATAAGGAGGGGCTCAGTCTGGGAAGGCCTCCTGGAGGAGGTGAGCTCTCAGTAGGGCTTTGAAGGGACGAAGAGAGCTAGTTTGGTGGATGTGTGGAGGGAGGGCATTCCAGGCCACAGGTAGGATGAGATACTGAACCAGGAAGGTAGCGGTTTGAATGGAGAAGAAAGGGTGGATCTTGGTGATGTTGTAGAGGTGAGACCGGCAGGTTTTGGTGACAGATTGGATGTATGGGGTGAATGAGAGAGCAGAGTCAAGGATGACACCAAGGTTGCAGGCTTGTGAGATGGGAAGGATTGTAGTGCTGTCCCCAGTGACTGGAAAGTCAGGGAGCGGACAGGGTTTGGGAGGGAAGATAAGGAGCTCAGTCTTGGACATGCTGCATTTTAGACGGCAGGCAGACATCCAGATGGAGATGTCCTGAAGGCAGGAGGAGATATGAGCCTGGAGGGAGGGAGAGAGAGCAAGGGTGGAGATGTAGATTTGGGTGTCATCAGCATAGAGATGATAGTTGAAGCTGTGTTGTGGTATCCCAACAGTTATTGCTGTTGATCACTCTCCTCACCTACAATGCTCTAAATTTCCCTGACCCCACCAGTTAGCCCATCCCAGTCCTCCCCTCCCAACACACCTCCCCCCCCCCCACTCCTCCTCCATCCCCACCTCTCTCCCTGTTCCATCCCTGACATCCTGGCCCCGTGCCAACCCTCATCCCGCTCCCCCTGCATCAGCCCCTGTCAACTCACTCCCACCTAATCCTTCCCCACCCCTCTTACTGCCCCCTCCCCCAGGGCCCCCTTCCCCCATAGCCTTACAGCCAAGTGAGGTCTGTGGAATCCACGGTCCATCATGGGGAAGCTTCCCTTCATTCTTGATCTGTTCCTTACCCAATCACTCCTCCTCGCCTTCACTAAAACCTGGCTCTACCCAGATGACACGGTCGTCTCTGCTGCTTTCTCCAGAAGGGAGCCTCATCTTCACCAAACCCCCAAAGACTTACTGGGAAGGGGAGATGTTGATTTCTTTCTTACCTCAATGTTGCTTTCGCACCATTCCAACTCCCTCATCCCTTTCTTTCCCTTCCTTCAAAGCCCATATTATCTGCCTCTACCACGTAGTAGTAGTAGTAGTAGTAGTAGTAGTAGTAGTAGTAGTAGTAGTAGTAGTAGTAGTAGTAGTTGTTGTTGTTGTTGTAGTTGTAGTAGTTAGAGAAGTAGCGTGGCTTAGTGGAAAGAGCACGGTCTTGGAAGTCAGAGGTAATGGGTTCTAATCCTGGCTCTGCCACTTGCCAGCTGTGTGACTTTGGGCAAGTCACTTAACTTCTCTGTATCTCAGTTATTTAACCTGTAAAATGAGGATTAAGACTGTGAGCCCCACGTGGGACAACCTGATAATCTTGTACCTACCCCAGCGCTTAGAACAGTGCTTGGCACATAGTAAATGCTTAACAGATACCATCATTTTTATTATTATTAGTTGTAGTAGCAGTAGCAGCAGTAGTAATCAATGGAATTTATTGAACACTTGCTCTGTGCAGTGCACTGTACTAGGTATTTGGAAGAGTACAATACAACAGAGTTAGTAAGACACATTCCGTGCCTACAAGGAGGCTTACAGCTGAGAGGGGGAGACATACATTAAAACAATAGCCAAGCCTAATGGGCTCGACTATGCCCTAATCTTCCTTGACCTCCCAGCTGCCTTTGACAATGCTGATCACTTCCCATCATTCCCTACTCCCGAAAATGCCATCTCACCTTGGTTTCACTGACATGCTATTAACCTGGCATTCCATGTCCCTCTATGACCACTGCATCTCAATTTTATTCGCTGTCTACTCATTCATTCATTTATTCATTCATTCAATCGTGTTTATTGAGCTCTTACTGTGTGCAGATTACTGTACTAAGCGCTTGAGAAGTACAAGTTGGCAACATATAGAGACGGTTCCTACCCAACAACGGGCTCACAGTCTAGAAGGGGGAGACAGACAACAAAACAAAACATATTAGCAAAATAAAATAAATAGAATAGTAAATATGTACAAGTAAAATAGATAGAGTAATAAATCTGTACAAACATATATACAGGTGCTGTAGGGAGGGGAAGGAGGTAGGGTGGGGGGGAGGGGGAGGGGGCTTAGTCTGGGAAGGCCTCCTCCTCCTCCTCCTCTCATCCCCTGTGAGGAATCCCCTAGGATTCTGACCTAAGGCCCCTCTTCTCTCTCTAAACTCACTCTCTGGGGAAATTCATCCACCACTTGGCCTTCAGCTTCCAACTCTATGCAGATGATTCCCAGATCTACATCCCCCTCATCCCTGTTCTACTCTCTCATATTCTTCTTGGCTCCAGGACATCTCCACAAGGATGACCTGCCAGTACCTAACTCAGCAAGACTAGAATATCCCAAACCCACTTCTTCTCCTAACTTTCCTGTTACAGACTTCCCCAGCACAATTTTCCCTAAGAAGCCTGCAAATCTGGTGCCATCTTTGATTCCTTACTGTTAATTATTCAAACCATCTCTAAATCCTGAAACCATATTTCTCAGCTTCCCCCTTTCCTTTCCACTGAAATGGCTGCCTACCTGATTCAAGCTCTCATAACCTCCCACTTGGACTACTGCAGCTGACAATCTCCCTACCACGAACATTTCCACTTCTCAGTCCATACTGCTCTGTTACTATTGCTCATGTTCCTAATACATTATTCAGCATGTGTCTCTTTCCTCTTCATTCATTCATACAATCGTATTTATTGTATTTATAATCATATAATTGTGTTTATAATCAATTTGTACTTCCCAAGTGCTTAGTACAGTGTTCTGCACACAGTAAGTGCTCAATAAACACGATTGAATGAATGAATGAATTGAATGAATGAATATTGAGTCCTTACTGTATGCAGGGCACTGTACTAAACGCTTGGGAAAGTACAATACGACAATAAACAATGACATTCCTTCCCCACAACTAGCTCACAGTCTAGCGTGGAGGGAGACAGACATCAATACAAATAAAAATACAGATATGTACATAAGTGTTGTGGCGCTGGGAGAGGGGAAGAGCAAAAGGAGCAAATCAGAGCAACACAGAAGAGAGTGGGAGATGAGGAAAAATGAGGTTTAGTCTGGGAAGGCCCCTTGGAGGAGATGTGTCTTCAATAAGGCTTTGAAGCGAGGGAGAGTGGTTGTCTGTCAGATAAGAGGAGGGAGGGTATTCCAGGACAGAGACAGAATATGGGCTGGGGGTCAACAGCGAGACATCCCCGAGAGATCGAGGCACAGTGAGAAGGTTGGCAGTAGAGGAGTGAAGTGCATGGGCTGGGTTGTAGAAGGAGAGAAGTGAGGTGACGTAGTAGGTACCTGCCCCAACGATATCTGTTGCATCTGGAGAAGTGGTGCAAAACTCCGTGTCGATAGCACATTACTGGGGTTCGAAAACATGAGCTGGATTAGAAGGGGACGGAGCTTTATATTTAAGGAACAGGATAGCTAGGCGGAGCCGATGGAGGTGAACCACGATGAACGGGTCGTCCCCACCGAGCACTTTGACCTCTCCCAGGAGATGGAACATCTCACACTGGACTCCGTGAAGCCCAAAGGCCGGGAGGTGGAGAGGCACCTCACCTCGCCCATCATCGACATTGGCCTCGACATGAAAAACATCGCCTTCGAGAGGTTTAAAGCAATGCTGTGGATGTGTGAAGAATTCCCTCTGTCTCTGGTAGAGCAGGTGACTCCATCTCTCTTCTCTCTTCTGTTTCATCTCTCTCTCTCTCCCCTTTGTCTCTCTCCATCTCTCTGCTCACTATCTTTCATCTCTCTCTGTCTCTGTCCATCTCTCCTCTCTGTTTCATCTCTCTCTCCCCCTTGTCTCTCTTCATCTCTCTTGCCATCTCTCATCTCTTCTCTCATCTTTCACCTCTCTCTCACCTCTTCATCTCTTCCCCCTCCATCTATCTCTGTCTCTCTTCTCTCTTCTGTTTCATCTCTCTCTTCCCTCTTTGTCTCTCTCCATCTCTCTGCTCTGTACCTCTGATCTCTCTTCTCTCATCTTTCACCTCTCTCTCACCTCTTTATCCCAGACTGAGCCCCCTCCTTCCTGTCCCCCTCCTCCCCCTCCCCATCCCCCCCCGCCTTACCTCCTTCCCCTCCCCACTGCACCTGTATATATGTATATATGTTTGTACATATTTATTACTCTATTTATTTTACTTGTACTTATTTATTCTATTTATTTTATTTTGTTAATATGTTTTGTTTTGTTGTCTGTCTCCCCCTTCTAGACTGTGAGCCCGCTGTTGGGTAGGGACCATCTCTATATGTTGCCAACTTGTACTTCCCAAGCGCTTAGTACAGTGTGCTGCACACAGTAAGAGCTCAATAAATACAATTGAATAAATGAATGAATGAGGGGGCAAGGTGATGGAGTGCCTTAAAGCCAGTGGAGAGAAGTCCAGTGGTTAGCCTTTCTTCTCATATTAAAACACTCCATAATCTCTCTCCCTCTTATATCTTATCTTCTCCCACTCCATCCCAGCTCTCTTTTTTTGTTCCTTTCAAATTAACTCTTTCACCATGACTTCCCCTCAATCATCCCATCCCGATCCTCTTGCTCATGCCCTTCCTCTTACCTGGAACTTCCTTCCCCTTCAAATTTTCCAGACCACAACTCTCCCCTGCTTCCAAGCCTGTCCAAAATCAGGGTAGGCTTCCCATAGAGGGTGGAATTTGGGGAGGGCTTTTACCAACTCAGATTGCAACAAAGCAACAGTTACCTTTAGCACCTAAGTTTGACAGTCACCGGCTCCACTTGGGGATTTACCCAGTTCTTCAATAGCTTGAGAATTGTATTCCGGCCAAACTCCACCATAAAGAAAACCGTCACCAATTCTAACACTGGGGACATAGATATATGCACATGCTCACAAGACATTCTTCTGAAACTAAAGTTCAGTGTATCCTCGAAAGCACATTCCTTAATAATAATTCCCCAACAATGTCCTAGTCAAAATGCAGAGTGAAAACATTTGTTAGAGAACTGAGTGTATATTAATTTACTAATGCTGTTTATTCCATGAGAGTTTTGTTAGGAGAAGCATTGTGGCCTACTGAAAAGAGCTGGATTGAAGGTCTGGGTGTCAGGAGACCTGGGTTCTAATCCTGGTGCTGCCATTTACCTGCTGGGTTTCCTTGGGCAAATCACTCAATTTCCCTGTGAAATATCTGTTCTCCCTCCTGCTTGGACTGTGAGCCCTGCTTAGGGTAGGATTGTGCCTGGTCAGTTTGATTTGTAATAATAATTATCATTATTATTATTAATGATAATCATTATTGTTATGGTATTTGTTAAGCAAATACCAGGCACTGTACTAAGTGCTTGGGTAGATATAAGCAAATTTAATTGGACACATTCCCTGTCCCATGTGGTGCTTATGGTCTTGATCCCCATTTTACAGATGAGGTAACTGAGGAACAGAATATTTAAATGACTTGCCCAAGTTACACAACAGACAAGTGGCAGAGCTAGGATTAGAACCCATGACCTTCTCACTCCCAGGTCTGTGCTCTACCCACTACACCATACTGCTTCTCTTATTTACCTCAGTGCTAAGCATATAGTAAGTGTTTAACAAATACTACATTTATTTGATATTGCGGAGAGGAGATATTTTCTCCAGAAGAATAAAAGCACCCAGAAGAGACCACTGGGAACACCAGCCAGGAGATCCAGGGTCTCAGAGTAACGTGGTATGGAGTTGGGGTTTAAAGATGATGCTAAAGTGGATTGCGGGGAATGGGATGTTACTAAGCTTTGGTGGAGGGAGGATATGTAGAATTTTTTTATGGTATTTGTTTAGGCGTTTATTATGTGCCGGGCACTGTACTAATAGCTGGAGTAGAAACAAAATAATTGGGATGGATACAGTCCCTGTACCACGTAGGGCTCTCAGTCTTAATCCCCATTTTACAGCTGCGGTAACTGAGGCACAGAGAAGTGAAATGATTTGCCCAAGGTCATCCAGCAGAAAAGTGGCAGAGCTGGGATTAGAACCCAGGTTCTCTGATTCCCAGGTCTGTGCTCTTTCTACTAGGCCATGTTGCTTCTCAGAAATTCATTTTTTTCACATCTTCTGCTTCTGTTACTTTCAGCACCTTAATAATGATAAAGTTATCATTATACTGTAATTGGTATTTATTAAGCATTTACTCTGTGTCAAGAACTGGGGTAGAAGATAAACAAATTGGACACTATCCCAGTCCCTGTCCCAGTCTAATGGGAAAGAACAGCAGGTATTTTATTCCCATTTTACACATGAGGAAACTGAGTCCCAGAGAAATTAAGTGATTTACCCCAGGACACACAGCCAGCAAGTGGTGCAGCTGGGATTGAAACATAGGTCCTCTGATCTACAGCCTTGTGCTCTTTCCATTAGGCATTACTGCCTATCTTCTCTGGCAAAAGACCCCGATATTTCATTAAAATGCCTCTGCCGCCATGACTGCTTATTTCATTGCTAAAAGAGCAGACCACCAACTGCAGCCTCCCAGTTTATCAGTCTCCAATCTAGTCCCAGGGCAAAGGCTCTTCAGGCTCAGTGCTGCCGGGCTAAACTAAAGTGGTTTCCTGGGAGAAAATAAGAGGGGTCTGAACAGAAGGAAAAGGAGAGAGGGGGAAGAGGAGGGGAGAGAGGAGGAGGAGGAGGAGAGGGCATAAGAGGAAGAAAAAGAGAAAGAAATGAAGGAGGGAGAATGGAAAGGAAGGGGAGGAGAAGGGAGGGGAAAGAGGTAGAGGAGATGGGGAGAAAGAAAAGGGGGAAGGAGAATGACATAAAGGAGAAGGGTTGATGAGAAAGAGAGGAAAGGAGAAAGAGGAAGAGGAAAAGGAGGAGGGGGAAGAGGAGGAAGAGAAGAAGGTGGAAGAGGAGGAAAAAGTGGAAGAGGAAGACAAGAAAGCTGGAACAAGAAATTAGAACAAAAACCAATCTCTGATGTTATGCTCTTTGAGGGATTAACAATCTTGAGACCAGAGAATAGGCCTGAAAAAACTCTGAAAAATAATAAGTGGAGGAACATTTTCTGATTAATTTAATCCTTGATAATCCGATTTGATGAACATGCAGGAAGACATTTCTGAACTGTCAAGGTCCAGATGAGAAAAGCATGTGTGTGTGTGCTTCCATGTGTGTTAATGTGAACTAGTATGTCTCTGTGCCCCTATATATGTATAATGTGAATTGTGTGAATGTGAGTTTGTTGTGTGAATGTGGGTTTGCTGGATGAACATGAGTAGGCCATGTTCTGCGGGTGTGTTTGTGGACAGTTTTTAGACTGTGAGCCCACTGTTGGGTAGGGACTGTCTCTATATGTTGCCAACTTGTACTTCCCAAGCACTTAGTACAGTGCTCTGCACACAGTAAGCGCTCAATAAATACGACTGATTGATTGACATGTGTGAGTGAACTTATCTATTGCGCTGGGTGCATGTATCTGTGAGGATGTGCTGTCTGTGCAAGGAGTATCTAAGTGGGTACCTGAAGGTGAGTAGAATGTGCCTAGTATTGTGTGCGAAACGTATGTGAGGGGGGCAGGAAAGGAGGCTCCCTGGGGTGGTGGAGGGGGCTCTGTATGTCCCTCTTAAAGCAGGAATTGTTTACTCTGCTCAGTTGGAGATATATGAAATATTTCCTCCAAGTTTCATCCTCACTTTCCAGCAACTGTGTGCTTGGGCCTGGGTTCAAATCCCATCATCGCTAGCTCCCACGAGGTAGGCGCTCTACCTGCTATGGCGAGGGGTGGGTAGGGTAAGAACTGCAGGCCTCCCAGAGCCAAGCACAGCCCCCCAGCAGCAGTGTACTGATTTCTCATACTGGAGCAAATGACCAGAATGCTCTTTTTCTTTCTCCCCATCTCCTCTACCACTTCCCCCTCCTTTCTCCTCTTCCTTTCTCATTCTTACTCCTTCATCTCCTTCTTCTCTTTCTCCTTTTCTTCCTCTTATGCCCTTTCCTCCTCTCTCCCCTCCTCTTGTTCTCCTTCAGTTCAGACACTTTTTATGCCCCTTTGCTCCCTGGCAGAAGCCCACCTGAACCATACAGACACAAATCCACTCACACCCACCTGTGGAGACACAGCTACATCCCCTAGTCCACCCCTTTAGGCACCCAGAAACCACCAGATGCCCTGCCTGAGCAACTTTCCCTAGGCCTGTCCAGTACCCATCAAGCTGTGGATTCTGCCTTCAACAGGGATAGCAGGACGCTGGAGGCACTGTGTGCTGATCGCTCTCCTGGGACACCCACCATCATGACTGGCTTTGGACCCCATCCAACACCTCTAACTCTCCCAACGCAGTCCCCAACTTCCCCTCCAGTGACTTAGTTGGAACCACTTGCTCATCCATGGATCTGTTCAAATCCCCCTGGAATCTGCTGGCATTACCCATCCTGGCCACATGCCTACTTTTTTCCTTCCTCCTACCCCGGGATCTCAGCCATCCTCCCTTCGCCTGCCCTTGGGAATGCCAAGCCGCAGGCCTGTCCACTCCCCTCACCTGTCCGCCTGGCCTTTTCCCTTTCCCGGGATCCCTAAGCTCTGGGGAAATGGGGCCAGCAGGGTTTGAAAGCAATGAGAGTGATTATTTTGCTAATCTCAGGAGCCGTCTGCCCAGAGATTTGGGTCCTCCTCTAATCATGCCGAGTTAATACACAAGGCTGGTAATTCTCTTTAGGATGGGTGTACAGGCAGGTGGATGGACTGGAAGGCAGGCAGGCAATTTTAATCCCTTCCAGTGGGAGGCTAGGAAGTTTCAGGCCTGGAAGAGCTCCTGGAAGCAGTGGATGTCAATCAATCAATCAATCGTATTTATTGAGCGCTTACCGTGTGCAGAGCACTGTACTAAGCGCTTAGGAAATACAAATTGGCAACATATGTCCTTCATACGTGTGTCCTGGGGAGGCAGGGAAACTGTTGGGTAGGGGCAGGGGAAGGAACAGGGCAGTGACAGAGGGGCCCAGATGGGCAGGAATTGAATTGACTCTTGATCAGTTGCTTGAGATGACGAAGAGAAGGATATGGGGGAAAAAGGGAAGGAGGAGGAAGAGGAAAAGGATGAGGACCAAGAAGATTATGTTATATCTTCCCGGGCCTTAGAAAAGCCCTTGACATGGAGTAAGTGCTTAACAAATACCATAGATGATGATGATGATTACTGTTAAGGAGGAAGCCTGGTCCAGGTTGTGGAGGGGGAGGGAATGAGGAATAACTCGCCTGCAGGGTGGGAAGAAATGAGGGCAGGGGCGGAATAGGAGGTTGGCAGCTGCTACCTCCCGGGCCAGGGACAGTAGAAAGTCCCCTTCCCCCAGCATGTTGAATTCTGTGGAATCGTGGGGCGGGGGCGGGGGCGAAGAAGGGGGGGAGGGTTGGGAGGGGGCGTCCTGGGGGTGGGTTTGGCAGGGCCAGAGCAGGCGGGGGCGGTGACCGCTCGTTATCGGGCTGAAGGACAATCGGTGGCCGTTAATCCCCCAAGAATCGGGGGCGAGCGATGCCCCCTCCCTCGCCCCGTCCCCCGGGGTCCTCCCCGGAGCTGATTGGAGCCGGCCGCCCCCTCCCCACCCCGGCGGCTCCAAAACCCGGATAAAAAGCTCTTCCCCAAACTTGCCCCTTTCCATTCCAGCTGTTTGTGCTCTCGTCCGCCCGCCCCGTCTCGGGGCCCCCAGGAGGGAGAGGGCGCGGGCAGCGGGAGAGGGAGGGCACCGGGACAAGGACGCCAGCGCCGGGCGAGGGCGAGGGCGAGGGCGAGGGTGCCGGCCCGGGGCACCGAGAGAAGCGCGGGGCGATAACGGGGCGAGGGCGCAGGGTTGGGGTCAGGGCTAGGAGAAGGGGTGGGAAAGGGGCGAGGGCACGGGGCGAGGGGCGAGGGTGAAGGGGTGGGATCGGGGCGAGGGGCGAGGGTGAAGGGGTGGGATCGGGGCGAGGGCACGGGGCGAGGGTGAAGGGCGTGGAATAGGGGCGAGGGGCGAGGGTGAAGGGGTGGGATCGGGGCGAGGGCACGGGGCGAGGGTGAAGGGCGTGGAACAGGGGCGAGGGGCGAGGGTGAAGGGGTGGGATCGGGGCGAGGGCACGGGGCGAGGGTGAAGGGCGGGGAATAGGGGCGAGGGGCGAGGGTGAAGGGGTGGGATCGGGGCGAGGGTGTAGGGCGTGGGATCGGGGCGAAGGCAAGGAACGGAGGACGGGGGGTGGGATCGGAGCGAGGGCGCGGGGAGACGGCGCGGGGAGACGGCTCGGGGTGACGGTGAAGGGCGTGGGGTCGGGGCCAGGCCGCAGAGAACGGCGCGGGACCAAAGCCACACGGCGGGCGAAGCGGGGTCACGGAACCCAGATTGGGGCGTGGAGCTCGTGGGCAAGGCGTGGGGGGCGTGGGCCCGGGCCCGGGCCAGCAGAGGCGGTCGGAGCGATGAAGGTCCGAGAGACGGGCCGGGATGGGCTGGTCCCGGGGGCGGGGCCGGTGCCCAGCGCCCCGGCCGCTCACCAAGCCAGGCCCGGTCGGGGCGTGGCCCCGGGTCCCAGACCCAAGGGCTTCGCCATCACCGACCTGCTGGGGCTAGAGGCGGAGCTGCGGCCCCCGGGGCTCGGCTTCCTCTGCGGGTGGGCGGGCCGCAGGCCGGAGGCCAGGGACGGCCGGGGCCCGCTCCTCGCCGCCCCTCCGTCCCCTCCGGCCTCCCCGCCGCTCCCTCCCCGCCCGCCCCCCGGCTCCGAGAGGCTCCGGACGGCCCGATCCGGTAATCCCCGCCCGCCCCCCCGTGCCCTCGGCTCCTCGGAGGAGCGCCCACCTGCTCGCCCTCGCCCCACCGCCCCCCGACCCCCCCCCCCCCCCACGACCCCCGGCCCGCCTTCCTTCCGCGGCCCCTGGCGGAGTGACAGATCACCGTCCGGGTCCTAAACTCTCCCCGCCCAGGCCCGGCCCTCCTCCTCCCACCTACCTACCTACCCCTTCCCCCCCAGCTCTCGGCCACAACCCCTTCCCACCTAGCCCTCTCCCCAAGCCCCCCTCCCACTTGCAACCCTTCCCCATTTTAGCCCTCTCCCCCAGGGCCTCTCCCACCTACAACCCCTGCCCACTTAGCCCGCTCCCACCTGTAACCCTTCCCCATTTGAGCCCTTTCCCCGAGTCCCGCTTCCCCCTGCAACCGCTCCCCCCGACCTAGCCCTCTCCCCAAGCCCCTTTCCCATCTGCAACCCCTCCCCATCTAGCCCTCTCCCCAGCCCCACTCTCCACCCCCCAGCCCTCTCTCCCAGCCCCGCTTCCACCTGCAAAACCGTTCCCCATCTTGACCCTCTTCCCCAGCCCCACTCTCACCCACAACTTCTCCCCAAACTAGCCCTCTCCCCTAGCCCCACTCCCACCTGCAAACCCTCACCACCCCAAAAACCCTGTCCCACAACCATTCTCCTCTCCCTCAATCCCTCTGCTCTTCCCCAACGCAGTCCCACCAGGTACTCCTCCCACTTTTGTTCTATCCCACAACTCTTCACCCACCAGCAGACTCTTCTACCCTAACCCTACCTCTCTCCTCCAATCCACAATCCCCCTGGGGCTCAGGATTGTGTCTGGGGGTGAGGCCAGCCTTAGAGAACTTTCCTGCCTACCCCAGCTGCTGCCTCCCCGTCTCCCTTCCACCACCTTTCCAGCCCCCTTCCCCTTTGGCATCCATAGTCCAGGAGCCCTCACCCTCCTTCACCTCTTTGCCCTCTCCCCGAGGTCTGCTTATTATATATCCCAAATCCCAGTCCAGCCACCATCTGGACGAACCCTCACCCACTGCCCCATCCAAGGCTTTCAGCTGTTCAGCTGTTGCTGTGTGAGACCCACACTCTCCCTTCAAGACCAGAGCAAAGAGGCATGGCCTGGGGGGGGTGGAGGGTGGGGGACGGGATGGCTGAGGAAGACGATGTGGGCAGGCAAAGCAGAGGGAGAACACAGAGATTATTAACCATTGACTCTGTTCCACCCACCCGAATGCAGCAAGACAGACCCAAGGGAAAAGGAAGCAGAAGTAGCATGCCTAGTGGAAAGAGCAGGGGCCTGAGAGTCAGAAGGACCTGGGTTCTAATCCCAGTGCCGCCACATGTCTGCTATGTGACCTTGGGCAAACCACTTCACTTCTCTGTGACTCAGTTATCTCATCTGTAAAATGGAGATTAAGATTGTGAGCCCTGAGTAGGACAGGGACTGTGTCCGACTTCATTGGTTTGCATCTACTCCAGTGCTTAGTACAGTGCCTGGCACATGGTGAACACTTAACAAATACCATAAAAAAGGGAGGGCCACCCTCACTTTCTCCCCCCAGGAAGTCCCTAGATACTGGGGATTTGGGATGATAGCTGTAGGCAGAGCCCTGGACCTCTAGATACTCAACGGTCTATGCACCCCTGTATGAGCATACAACTGAGAGAGATGGACCCAGCAAGCATCTTTCAGTCAATCAATTGTACTTATTGAGCATTTACTGTATGCAGACCATGGTACTAAGTGCTTGGGAGAGCACAGTATAACAATCTAACAGACGCATTCCCTGCCCACAGTGAGCAGTCTAGAGGGAGACAGACATTAACATAAATAAATTACAGATATGTATGTAAGTGCTGTGGGGCTGAGAGGGGGATGGAGATGTTCCCTCAGTCCTGTCCCCACCAGTAGCTCTCCAGAACCCTGCACTACACCCTGGACGCTGGTTTCATGGCGGTTTCTCCTCTCTCCAATGGACCAGATGAGGACAGCGACAGCCTCTCTGAGGACAAGAGTAGCCCAAAGATCCCTCCGGTTCAGGTCAAGACAAAGAAGCGGCGTCACAGGTAGGAGGGTTCTGCCAGTCAGCACATGTGGTGAGGGGGACAGAGAGTGTGTGTGTGTGTGTGTGTGTGTGTGTGTGTGTGAGAGAGAGAGAGAGAGAGAGAGAGAGAGAGAGAGAGAGAGAGAGATTTCATGGAAAAGATGGGGATAAGGTGGTGTTTACGTGGAGGACACATGTGAGGACAGGGAGAACATGTGTGGGAGGGTAAACATATGTGTGTTAATGAAGGAAGGTGGGACCAGTGAAGTTTGTGTGCACATGTGGGAGGACACACATAGGCAAAATAATAATAATTATTATTATTATAGTATTTGTTAAGCACTTACTATGTACCAGGCACTGTATTAATTGCTGGGGTGGACACAGTCCCTGTCCCACATGGGGCTCACAGCCTTAATCCCCATTTTACAGATGAGGGAACTGAGCCACCGAGAAGTCAAGTGACTTGCCTGAAGTCACACTGCAGACAAGTGGAGGAGCTAGGATTAGAATCCAGGTCCTTCTGACTCCCAAGCCCGTGCTTTATCCACTAGGACATAATGCTTCTTTAGGGGAGCATGGAAGAGACACGTGCACGTATGATAATAGGAAAGGTGGGGCAGGGGAGTGATAGCTGCATGTTCCTTGCTCTCGGCAGAACAGTGTTCACAGCTCACCAGCTGGAAGAGTTGGAAAAGGCATTCCATGAAGCTCATTACCCTGACGTTTTTGCCAGGGAAATGCTGGCAGGGAAAACCGAGGTCCCAGAAGACCGGATCCAGGTACCGTGCCCCAAACCACAGAGCCCAGACCCACGCAGAAGCAGGAGAGCCAGCAAGACAGTGCTCGTGGCAGCTCCCTGGCTTCCAGGGTACCCTGGGGCAGGGTCATTTTCCCTGTACTCTCCAGGGACTGTCTCGGCTTCCCTTGCTCCTGCCCCTGCCCCGTCCCTGACCTCAGTCCACAAATACAGCTCAGAGAGGCAGTGCCTCCTACTATCCCCCTGCCCAGCCAGCAATGCCCAGTCCATTCTGCCCATTCCACCCCAGGTGCCAAGCACCTTCACCCTAAGAAAATCTTTTGAACAGATATCCTAGGTTGGGACCCACTGTAACATGAAAAAACTGAGAAACATGGTTGTGGGAAGAGTTATAGGGATTCTTCATAAGGAGGAGCCGACAGTTGGGGAAAAAATGGGTTTGGTTGAGAGTTTCCTCTGCAAAATCCATCAGTCAGTAGTATTTATTGAGTGCCTATGTGGGCTCTTTCTTCCCTGTCCCGCAGTGTGATAAGCAGAAGATTAAAAGGAATAATATTTTGAACTTATGTTTGATGTTTCCTCCTTCCCTTTCTCCCCTCCTCCTTCTCCCTCCACTCAACCTCATTTTCCCATCTTCCTCACCCCTTCAACCTGCTCCAGGTCTGGTTTCAGAACCGAAGAGCTAAATGGAGGAAGCGGGAGAAGTGCTGGGGCCGGAGCAGTGTCATGGCTGAGTATGGGCTGTATGGGGCCATGGTGCGCCACGCCATCCCTCTCCCTGAATCAATCATGAACTCAGCCAAGACAGGCCTTGGGGGATCCTGCACTCCATGGCTTCTGGGTAAGAATTAAGCCTCCAACAGGGCTGAAAAACGGTGAGCATGTTGGATGCAGTTTTAGGAGTGTGGAAATGGAGACAGAGGAGAATGAGGTGTAGAGCAATTATCCAGTGATGTGTCAGTGAGATTCCTAAAACCTACCTAAGCTGTACAGATCAGCTTGCTCCTCCATCTTTTTTCTTTTTCATTTGGTATTTGCTAAGTGCTTACTATGTGCCAGGCACTGTATTTAGTGGTGGGGTACAGACAAGGTAATCTTAATCCCCATTTTACAGATGAGGTAATTGAGGCATAGAGGAGTGAAGTGACTTGCCCAAGGGTACACAGCAGAGAAGTGGTGGAGCTGGGATTAGAACCAAGGTCCTCTGACTCCCAGGCCCAAACTCTATCCATTAGGCCACACTCTTTCTCCAATGCCCCCCAGTAAGTGAAGGGCCTGGGTTCTAATCCCCACTCTGCCACTTCTCTGCTGTGTGACCTAGGGCAAGTCACTTAATTTCTCTGTGTCTCAGTTACCTCATCTGTAAAATGGGGATTAAGACTGTGAGCCCCTTGTGGGACAGGGACTGTGTCCAACCTGATTAGCTTGTATCCACCCCAGTGCTTAGAACAGAGCTTGACACATAGTAAGCACTTAACAAATGCCATTATCATTATTATTATTATTATTAATAAACTACCCAGCCTGTTTTCCTGTTTGCCCTGTCTGTGCGCCATCCTGTCTACTTGCTTGCCAAAGTGCAAATCAGTCCTAACATGGCCTTAAAGCCTCCAGAGGGAAGGAGAGTTGGGGGAGCCTGAGCAGGAAGATTCAGTGAGGATAATGACCTCCTGGGTTTGGGTTTGGAAGCTCCAGGGGCCCATCCAGGATGAAATATGGGGAGATCCAGTCCAGCCGCTGGTCACCCTGGATGAAGGGTCTTAGGGCAACCAGGCCAGCCTGGGACTCAGGAGCTCTGTCTCAAATGTGTGAGAGCGTGGCTTCTTTTGCTCTGGGATTAGTAAACAGGATGTGTTTTCTCATTTCAACTCCCAGCTGCTGACTCCCCCTCACTATCTCCATTCCCTTCATCCTCCCCATGCATCCTTGCATCCCTCCCCTCATCACTGTAACTCCAACAACCCCTTCCACTATCTGCTCCATCCCTCCTGGTCAGTGTGGGAAGCCGGCACCCAGAAGTCCCTCTACTGGATTCAGTTATGGGTGGCCCCGTAGTCTAGAGGTAAGTGATAGACCCTGACTACCAAAGTGGATGTGCTGCCCTCAAACCTGACTCTCCCAATGACCTTGGCTGCCCCTCATCATCATCATCAATCATATTTATTGAGCGCTTACTATGTGCAGAGCACTGTACTAAGTGCTTGGGAAGTACAAATTGGCAACATATAGAGACAGTCCCTACCCAACATTGGGCTCAAAGTCTAAAAGCCCTTCAACTCCCACCCTGCCAGAGACCACCCTTTTGGCCTGGCTCTCCAGCTCTTAGCTCTGGATCAGAAGCATCATGTGCTTGGGAGGGCCCAGCTAGATGGATGAGTTGATGAATGAGTGAATTCGTGGATGAAAGATGAATGAAGGGCCCAGCTTGCTGGATGAATGAGTTGTAGTGGCCATGGGGTCTCCCTCACTTGATCACCAGTTCGTGTCCTCAGCTGCCTCCTTGAGAGAAGTGTTAACACTAATAATAATAATAATAATATTTATTAAGTACAAACCATATTACAAAGCACTGTGCTGAGCCCTGGGCTAAGGTCTGGGGTAGGTACAAGACATTCAGATTCTAAGTAATCCCTGCCCAACCCAGGGCTCTTCCCCTGAAAGGGGCTCCTTAGTGCCTGAGTTGCTCCATTCTCTCTGTCAATCAATCAATGGTATTTATTGAGCACTTACTATGTACAGAGTGCTTGGGAGATTATAGTATAATAGAGTTGGTAAACACAGTCTAGGACTTTGAGGACCTTCAGTGAATCAATTGCTAAATAGCATTTATTGAGCAGTAGAAAGAGCTGGGAAGAACACTTGTCTGTTATGTGATCTTGGGCAAGTCATTTCACTTCTATGGGCCTCAGTTGCCTCATCTGTAAAATGGGGATTGAACTGTGAGCCTCACATGGGACATGGACTTTGTCCAACCCAATCTGCTTGCATCCACCCCAGCACTTAATGCAGTACCTGGCATTTAGTAAGTGCTTAAAAATTCCATCATTATTAAAATTAATAACGTTAGCCTGTCCAGAAATTTATGGGCACATTATACTGGACCCCTATCATGTGGAGTCCATCAGTCAGTCATATTTATTGAGTGCTTACTGTGTGCAAAGTGCTGTACTAAGTGCTTGGGAGAGTACAATATAACAGACATATTCCCTGACCACAACATGCTTACAGTTTAGAGGGGGAGACAGACATTAATATAAATAAAGAAATGAACACTGAACTGGATGCCAACTGTGTACAGAGCACTATATTGAGTGATTACTGCTGGAGTCAAATGTATCTGTAAGTCAATAAATCAATAATCACTTCTTATTGAGTGTCTCCTCTGTGCAGAGTACTGTACTAAACTCCTAGGAGAGTAAAAGAGAACAAGATAGAAATGATCCCAGGCTTCAGGATTTTGTAATCCAGCAGGGGAGACAAACACAAAATAAATTACAGACAAGAGGGAAAAGAGAAGAGAAAGTTGAATCTGTGGATGAGCTTAAACAGCAGAGTAGGTAAATTGACATAACACTTGAGTACCAATCTTACATATCCCACTACTTATGCCCTAACTTGTGCTTCATCCTATCTGCAATTTATTGCAGTGTCTGTCTCCACCACTGGTGGGTAAGCTCCTTGACGGCAAGGACCATATCCACTAATTCCAGGAGAGTCTCCCAACATCTTAGGGTAATACTTTGCAAGCAGTTGGTGCTCAATATGTCCAAGACTGAACTCCTATTTTCCCTCCCAAATCCTGTCCTCTCCCTGACTTTCCCATCACTGTAGACGGCACTACCATCCTTCCTGTCTCACAAGCCCACAATCGTGGTGTCATCCTCGACTCCACTCTCTCATTCACCCCACATATCCAATCCGTCACCAAAACCTGCCGGTCTCACCTCCACAACATCGCCAAGATCTGCCCTTTCCTCTCTGTCCAAACTGCTACCTTGCTGGTTTAATCTCTCCCGACTGGAGTACTGCATCAGCCTCATCTCTGATCTCCCATCCTCCTGTCTCTCCCCGCTTCACTCTATACTTCACTCTGCTGCCCGGATTATGTCTGTACAGAAACACTCTGGGCATGTTACTCCCCTCTTCAAAAATCTCCAGTGGTTGCCCGTCAACCTACAAATCAAGCAAAAACTCCTCACTCTCGGCTTCAAAGCTCTCCATCACCTTGCCCCCTCCCTTCTCTCCTTCTACAACCCAGCCCACACCCTCCACTCCTCTGCCACTAACCTCCTCACTTTACCTCATTCTCGCCTGTCCCGCCGTCGACCCCCGATCCATATCCTTCCCCTGGCCTGGAATGCCCTCCCTCCACATATCTGCCAAACTAGCTCTCTTCCTCCCTTCAAAGCCCTACTGAGAGCTCACCTCCTCCAGGAGGCCTTCCCAGACTGAGCCCCCATTTTCCTCTCCTCTTCCCCATCCCCCTGCCCTACCTCCTTCCCCTCCCCACAGCACTTGCATATATTTGTACATATTTATTACTGTATTTATTTTGCTTGTACATATTTGCTACTCTATGTTATTAATGATGTGCGTATAGCTATAATTCTAATTATTCTGATGATTTTGACACCTGTCTACCTGTTTTGTTTTGTTGTCTGTCTCCCCCTTCTAGACTGTGAGCCCTTTGTTGGGTAGGGACCATCTCCATATGTTGCTGACTTGTACTTCCCAAGCGCTTAGTGCAGTGCTCTGCACACACTAAGCGCTCAATAAATACGATTGAATGAATGAATGAATAAATAAATACTGTTGAATGAATGAATGAATGAATGCTCTGTGAAAAAATACTGCCCTGATCTATTGTGAAGGCGGGACAAAATTGCTGAGGTGGTAATTGGGAGTTGAAAAATGAATTGCAGAAGGTCTCCTGGGTCTGCCACTTTGGAGTCTTTAAGACAAGCTCTAGGGGGTTCCGCAGGGGACAGACATCCCTCCTTTCCCTTTTGGCCCTTTTTCTTAATCGCTTCCTCTCCCTATCCCCAGACCTGCACCGGAGGTCGACGGGCAGCCCCCACAGCCTGGTTTTGGGGATCCCCAAGGAAGGAGAGGCTAGGCAGGGGCCAGCAGGACAGGTAGTACACCACAGCAGCACCGGGCCAAGGGGCAGCGCTGAGGAGGCAGCAGCGATGGATCTTTCCAGCTCAGCGAAACTGGAGAAGCAGAAGCACTTTGAGCCGACAACCCAGTGGAGGCGAAGGATTTCTGAGAGATGCCCTGGTGAGGGTTACTGAAGAGGCCCAGAACCAGATCAGCATGGAGGGACAGAGATCACATCTGCCATTTCTCTTGAATAAACCCTTGAATAAAAGGAGCAGCTAGGACTTGCTTTGATCCAGGACAGATAACAGACCAGTAAGCCATTCTATTTCAGTTGGCAGGCTGCTCATTTTTCAAATGATAAAAATGATGGCCTATGTTTCGTTCTAAATTGGAAAGAGTTAATGAAGAAATTTCAGCTAGTTAAAGAGTCATCTTTGTGATTCGGGTTTAGTTGGGTAAGAGGCAGGGAGAAGGGAGGAGGAAGAGAGAGAGAGAGATAGAGAGAATGAGAGAATGAACCAACAAAGTTGCAGAGTTTTGGCTGCCTCCACTACTGATTCCTGATTCTGTCTAATTTTCAGAAAATCAATGGAATAGGTTAAATCTGCCCCTTTGCAGAGTCCCTGTCTGGACTGGTGAGGAAGTCGGCTCTCTCAGAAACAGGACAGCAGTTAGAGATCCTTCTCAAAGGATTCCATGCTTCATTTCTTCTGAATCTGAATTTAGAAACATGTTTGTCTTGGAATCCTGCTGTAGTGCTTGAAGGGGTAGGCCACACAACAAGGAATACAACTCAAAACATGTACCAAAAACAAGCTACACTCACCACTCCTTGCTCAACTAGGGTATTTTGTGAAACGACACAAGAAAATATTTTGAAGACATGTCTTAAAACTGTATTATGAGGAGGGCCTTAGGTCTTGGTCTTTTTCTATTGGCTTGAAGAGCACTTTAGATATTTGCATTTTCTGAATGTTTCCTTTCCTCTGTTTTGTTTTCCACTTATTTATTATTCATTCATAAATAAACACTATGCATAAAAAATTTGCTTTCCAATGCTTAGTTTCTAGTCCACTTTTCACTTTATCAGAGACTAGGCTGAAGGTGTGGCTCATTAGAAGAGGCTCATTAAGGTTGGCCCACAGGTGACTCTCCCTCCAATCCCATTCTGGCTGCAGGAACTCCAGACCAGAGAACTGGGGGACACCCAGAAGTAGCTGCTAGCTGTGTCCCTTGCAGAGTTTACTAACTCTGTTGTATTGGGCATTCCCAAGGGCTAAATACTCTGTCCACAGTAAATACTCAATAAATACTGTTGATTGGATAATTGGGGCTAAAAACAGTCCTTTGCTGCCCCTGTAATAATATTAAGCAGCAGCATGGTATAATCAAAAACCAATCACCTGGGGCAGATGCTCAGCCATTGGTCTGGCCTGCCAGCCTAACTTTTTGCTGTTATCCAGCCTTGCACTTCCACCTTGGTTCAAGTATCAGCCATCTCCTCTTCTCACTGCCCCAGAGTCTCCTCTCTCTCTTCTGAGCCCCCACTCTTCCTTCTCCCTTTGGCTTTAGGTGGTCATGAGAGGTTGGAAAACCACTGGTGGGCGGCCTCTGTCAGCAGTGGGCTGGGAGGCCTTTTGTCCAAGGGGAGAAAGGGAAGGAAATGGGAACCGGAGGCAGGACGACCTCCGCTGTGATCGAGGGGAGTCTTCTCCCCGCTCTCCTCCCTGCTGTCTTTCTGGGCCCTGTGGCTTTGCTCATCTGAACGCAAAGGTGGCTGTGGAGGTCGGGGAGAAAGAAAGTGAGGGAAAAGAAGAAAGTGGGGGAAGGCAAGTCTTCCTCCTCCCCCGAGTGACACTCCGAAGAGAGGTGCCCCATGAATAAAGTACTTCCGGCAGGCAAGTGTCACGTTTACGATATTTAAATATCAAACCCACTTTTCCCTTTCTATGCAGTGTCAGCTAAGTGAACACTACTGACCAAGGAATCAACTAGGTTTCTCCTGGAGATGAAGAGTTAAGGGCGGGGCAGCGATAAATAAGCATCTATTTGTGTTAATTCCTGCCCTGGAGAATGGGCTAACTGAGGCTGGAAAAGATCATGCCCCCCCCACCCGTCTTCACATCCTCTTCAGTAACTCTATTACGGACTCCAACAATCCAGTTTTTGGCTCTTTCACTCGACAGAGATTGCCTTCTAAGGTCACTAAGATCAGCAGTGATCACTTTACAGCCAGATCCAATGAGCTTTGCTCTGCCCTAATCTTTGCCTTTGACACTGTGGTTCTCTTCCTCCTCCTTGAAACACTACCAAACCTCAGTTTTGCAGAAAAAATATTAACCTGGTTCTCCTTCTTCATCTCTGACCACCCCTTTTCAGTTTTGTTGGCTGGTTCCTCTTTCACCTCTCATTTTTAACTATCGGTAGTAATAATTGCTCTTGCCCCTCCTTAATCTCTCCCCATTCTGGCCCCCTCTTCACCTCTCCCATCTTTTCCAGCAGTATCCCTAGATGGGATCTCCTGACTCCCCTCAAAAGCCACCCCCTCCACCTGCGCATCCTACCCCATTCCTCCACACCTTATCAAAACTCTCATCCTCTCCCTTCTTCCTTCCCTAAATGGTTCACTCTCCAATGACTTCTTCCCCACTGCTTTCAAACAAGCCTGTATCTCCACTAAGACAAGCAGCGTGGCATAGTGGAAAGAGCACGGGTTTAGGAGTCAGAGGATGTGGACGCTATACCAGTTCTGCCACTTGTTTGCTGTGTGACCTTAGGCAAGCCACTTAGCTCCTCTGTGCCTCTGTTACCTCATCCGTAAAATGGGGATTAAGACTGTGAGCCCTATTTGGGACAACTTGATTACCTTGTATTTACCCTAGCACTTAGAACAGTGCTTGGCACATAGTAGGTGCTTAACAAATGTTATAATTATTATTATTATCCTAAAAAAGCCCTCACTTGACCTGACAGGTCCCTCCGGTTATCACCTCATCTCCCTACTACCAATACTCTCCAAACCCAGTGTTTCAAATTCCTCTCCTCCAATTCTCTCCTTGACCCCCACCTGTCTGGCTTCCATCCCCTTCACTCCAAAGAAACCACCCTCTCAGAGGTCACCAATGATCTCCTTCTTGCCAAATCCAAAAGACCTCTACTCCATCTCAATCTCCTCGACCTCTCAGCTGCCATCAACACTGTGGACCATCTGCTTCTCCAGGAATGTGATTCACCGACTTACTGACTGATGCAGAAACAATAAAAATGGCATTTGTTAAGTACTTGGTTTTACTGACTCTGTCCTCTCCTGGTTCTCCTATTATCTCTCTGGCCATTCATTCTCAGTCTCCTTCATATGCTCCTCTTTTGCCTCCCACCCCCTAACTGTAGTGATCCCTTAAGGTCTTGTTTTCTTTTGTTTTTAGATGGTATTTGCTAAGCGATTACTATCTTCTTCACTGTTCTTCAGTTCTGGGTCTCCTTCTGTTCATCTTCACCCATACGCTTGGAGACCTCATTCACTCCCATGGCTTCAACTACCACCTCTATGAGGATGATACCCATCCACATCTACATCTCCCATCTACCTCTCCAGACCTGATCTCTCACCCTCTCTACAGTTTTGCATTTCCTCTTGCCTTTATGACATCTCCATTTGGATGTCCTCCCATCACCTCAGAACTCCTTATCTGCCCACGAAAACCCTGTCCTCTCCCTGACTTTCCCATCACTGTAAGATGACACCACAATCCCTCCGGTCTCCCAAGCCTGTAACCTTGGTGTTATCCTTGACTCCTCTCTCTCATTCAATCCACATATATATTCCATCACTAAATCCGTTGGTTCAATCTTTACAACATCACTAAAATCTGTCCTTTCCTCTTCTGTGCAAACTGCTACCACGATAATCCAATCATTTAACCTATCCTGACTCGATTACTGTATCAGCCTCATTGCTGACCTCCCAGTCTCCTGTCTCTCCCCACTGGACACTCTGCTATCCAGATCATTTTTTCAACAAAAACGTTCAGGACTTGTTTCCTCTCTCCTCAAGAACAGCCAGTGATTGCCCATCCATTCATTCATTCATTCAATCGTGTTTATTGAGCACTTACTGTGTGCAGAGCACTTGGCAACAACAGAGGCATCCACCTCTGCATCAAACTGAAACTCCTCACCATTCGCCTTAAAGCATTTAATAACCTTGCCCCCTCCTACCTCAGCTCATTACTCTCCTACTACAACCCAGCCCACACACTTCACTCCTCCAATGCCAACCTTCTCACTGTACCTCAATCTCATCTTTCTCACCACTATCCTCTCACCCACATTCTGCCTCTGGACTGGAATGCCCTCTCTCTTCATATCCAACAGATGATTACTCTCCCCTCCTTCAAAACCTTATTGAAGGCACATCTCTTCCAAGTGGCCTTCCTAAACTAAGCCCACCTTTCCTCTTCTCCCACTCCCTTCTGCATCACCCTGACTTGCTCCCTTTCTTCTCCCCCCTGCCCCCCCAGCCCCAGCCTCAGAGCACTTATGTTCATATCTGTAATTTATTTATTTGTATTGATGTCTGTTTTCCCCTATCTAGACTGTAAACTTGTTGTGGGCACAAAGTAAGTGCTCAATAAATACGATTGAATGAATGAATGTTCATTCTGTTTATGAGAGTCTGTTTATAATAATAATATTGGCATTTGTTAAGTGCTTACTATGTGCGAAGCACTGTTCTAGGCACTGGGGAGGATACAAGGTGATCAGGCTGTCCCACATGGGGCTCACAGACTTAATCCGCATTTTACAGATGAGGTAACTGAGGCACAGAGAAGGTAAGTGACTTGCCCAAGGTCACAAAGCTGACAATTGGTGGAGCCAGGATTTGAACCCATGACCTCTGACTCCCAAGCCCGTGCTCTTTCCATTTAGCCACACTGCTTCTCTGTTTATTGTTGTATTGTACTCTCCCAAGCACTTAGTACAGTGCTCTGCACACAGTAAGCATTGAGTAAATACGATTGAATGAATGAATGAATGAATGAATGAATGAATACTTCCTATGTGCCAAGATAATCAGGTCAGACGCAGTCCTTGTGCCTCAAGGGGCTCACAGTTTAGGTAGGAAGGAGACCATGTATTGAAACCCATTTTACAGATGAAGAAACTGAAGTCCAGGGAAGTTAAGTGATTTGCCCAAGGTCACTCAACAGGCAAATGATAGAGTTGGGGTTAGAACCCACATCTTGTCTCCTAGGACTATGTTCCTGCATGTAGGCCACGCTGCTTGCCTCCCTTTTAGGGCTCAGGAACTCTTTTCCAGGAAATAATTGTCTCTAGAACATCTAGAACATCTAGACTGTTCTAGAAAACCTCACCTTCTAGTTATCGCCCCATATCCCTCCTACCATTCCTTTCCAAACTCCTTGAACGAGTTGTCTATACGCGCCGCCTAGAATTCCTCAACAACAACTCTCTCCTCGACCCCCTCCAGTCTGGCTTCCGTCCCCTACATTCCACGGAAACTGCCCTCTCAAAGGTCACCAATGACCTCCTGCTTGCCAAATCCAACGGCTCATACTCTATCCTAATCCTCCTCGACCTCTCAGCTGCCTTTGACACTGTGGACCACCCCCTTCTCCTCAACACGCTATCTGACCTTGGCTTCACAGACTCCGTCCTCTCCTGGTTCTCCTCTTATCTCTCCGGTCGTTCTTTCTCAGTCTCTTTTGCAGGCTCCTCCTCCCCCTCCCATCCTCTTACTGTGGGGGTTCCCCAAGGTTCAGTGCTTGGTCCCCTTCTGTTCTCAATCTACATGCACTCCCTTGGTGACCTCATTCGCTCCCATGGCTTCAACTATCATCTCTACGCTGATGACACCCAGATCTACATCTCTGCCCCTGCTCTCTCCCCCTCCCTCCAGGCTCGCATCTCCTCCTGCCTTCAGGACATCTCCATCTGGATGTCTGCCCGCCACCTAAAACTCAACATGCCCAAGACTGAACTCCTTGTCTTCCCTCCCAAATCCTGCCCTCTCCCTGACTTTCCCATCTCTGTTGACAGCACTACCATCCTTCCCATCTCACAAGCCCGCAAACTTGGTGTCAGCCTCGACTCCGCTCTCTCATTCACCCCTCACATCCAAGCCGTCACCAAAACCTGCCTGTCTCAGCTCCGCAACACTGCCAAGATCCGCCCTTTCCTCTCCATCCATACCGCTACCCTGCTCATTCAAGCTCTCATCGTATCCCACCTGGACTACTGCATCAGCCTTCTCTCTGATCTCCCATCCTCGTGTCTCTCTCCACTTCAATCCATAGTTCATGCTGCTGCCAAGATTATCTTTGTCCAGAAACACTCTGGGCATATTACTCCCCTCCTCAAAAATCTCCAGTGGCTACCAATCAATCTGCGCATCAGGCAGAAACTGCTCACTCTGGACTTCAAGGCTCTCCATCACCTCGCCCCCTCCTACCTCACCTCCCTTCTCTCCTTCTACTGCCCACCCCACACCCTCCGCTCCTCTGCCGCTAATCTCCTCACCGTACCTCGTTCTCGTCTGTCCCACCATCGACACGCGGCCACGTCATCCCCCGGGCCTGGAATGCCCTCCCTCTGCCCATCCGCCAAGCTAGCTCTCTTCCTCCCTTCAAGGCCCTGCTGAGAGCTCACCTCCTCCAGGAGGCCTTCCCAGACTGAGCCCCTTCCTTCCTCTCCCCCTTGTCCCCCTCTCCATCCCCTCCATCTTACCTCCTTCCCTTCCCCACAGCACCTGCATATATGTATATATGTTTGTACATATTTATTACTCTATTTATTTATTTATTTATTTTACTTGTACATATCTATTCTATTTATTTTATTTTGTTAATATGTTTGGTTTTGTTCTCTGTCTCCCCCTTTTAGACTGTGCGCCCAATGTTGGGTAGGGACTGTCTCTATATGTTGCCAATTTGTACTTCCCAAGCGCTTAGTACGGTGCTCTGCACACAGTAAGCACTCAATAAATACGATTGATGATGATCTAGACTGACCCTTCTGGTCCAGAGGACCAGGCTCAGGTGAGTGGGTGGGGGATCTCTTGGCAGGAGGCTTCCAGGCCTGGGAGCTGCTCTGTTACTGCTGTGTTACTGGAGTGAAGCAGGGACTTTTGACCCTTGGTTCCTGTGAAATCCTCAACTCTTCCAGTAGTGGGGAGGAGAGGGTCACTGGGAGGCCAAGGGAATGTCTGTGCGGCCCGACTGAGGCAAACCCAGATCCTGGACTTGGGCCCCTGGATGAGGGGCCCAGGCCTGCTTGTTCTCCATGGGAAGAATGCTGAATGGAGCCAGAGCCATCAGAACAGACTGGGTTTCCCCCAACAGTTCCCCCTCCAACTCCAGAGCCAAACCTGTCAGCACAGACCTAAGAGACCAGGATGAAGTTCTGCATCTGCTGTTATCAGTGGAGATACAGGCAGGAGACAGGACCAAGGAGTTCCCCACTCCCTACCCCGTGTTGATCCCCGTGCTATTATTTAATAATAATAGCAGTGGTATTTGTTGAGCACTTACTATGTGCCAACAAGTAATTCTGACTGGATTACTGCATCGGCCTCCTTTCTGATCTCCCATCCTCCTGTCTCTCCCCGCTTCTGTTTATTCTTCATTCTGCTTCCCGGATTATCTTTGTACAGAAATGCTCTGGGCATGTCACTCCCCTCCTCAAAAATCCCCAGTGGTTGCCTATCAACCTTCGCATAAAGCAAAACCTCCTCACTCTCGGCTTCAGAGCTCTCCATCACCCCTCGCCCCCTTCTACCTCTCTTCCCTTCTCTCTTTCTACAGCCCAGCCTGCACACTCCACTCCTCTGCTGCTAACCTCCTCACTGTGCCTCGTTCTCGCCTGTCCCGTGGTCAACCCCTGGCCCACATCCTACCCCTGGCCTGGAATGCCCTCCCTCCACACATCCACCAAACTAGCTCTCTTCCTCCCTTCAAAGCCCTACTGAGAGATCACCTCCTTCAGGAGGCCTTCACAGACTGATCCCCCCCTTTTCCTCTCCTCCTTCTCCCCTCCTCATCACCCCCACTTCTTCCCTCTGCCCTACCCCCTTCCCCTCCCCACAGCACTTGTGTATATTTGTACATCTTTATTACTCTATTAATTTTATTAATGGTGTGTACATAGCTATAATTCTATTTATTCTGATGGTATACATTCATTCATTCATTCAATCATATTTATTGAGCACTTACTGTGTGCACAGCACTGTACTAAGTGCTTGGGAAGTACAAGTTGGCAACATATAGAGACGGTCCCTACCCAACAACGGGCTCACAGTCTAGAAGGGGGAGACAGACAACCAAACAAAACATGTAGACAGGTGTCAAAATCGTCTGAATAAATAGAATTAAAGCTATATGCACACCTATATATGCACACATGTATACGTGCACACATATACATGCATATGTATTGACACCTGTCTACTTGTTTTGCTGTTCCCTTTTCTCCCCCTCCACCATTAAGCCCCTAGGGGAGACCCAGGAACTGTAGGGATTGTCACAGTGGAGGGAAAAGGAACTCTACAGATGGGACTTAGTTTATGTTTCTCTTACCCTCAGAGCAGACCAACTGGGAAGAATAAGATCCCAGCAGTTTTATATGTAGGGCTGGAAGACTGGGCTAGGCTTGTCAGAGATCTGACCCCACGAGGCATATTGTTGACTGCAAGGAAAGAGAGAACTAGTTCTGGGGGGGCCTGGCCAGCCGGTGCTGCCCACTCAGGGCTGCTATTGTCCCGCAGACAGTGTGACTCACTGAGTGGCAATTAGGTCGAGCTCAAGTGCCTCGACGGCCCACTTGGACGGCCCACTTGACAACCACCTCAGGGCGGCCCCCTTGGGAGATGGGGGCTAAGGCATACTCCCTGATCCCTCCCAGGAAGGGAATCTGGAGGCTCTACTTCCCTGAAAGGGATGATAGGGAAGGGATGGGCAGTGCACACTGACTCTGCCCATTTGATATGGGCTAGGGTTTGGCAGGTAGTGGCATTTATTGAGCACTTATTGTATGCAGAATATTATACTAAATGATTGGGAAAGTACAAATACAAGGATCTTACAGTTAAATTGGGGAGAAAGACATTAAAATAAATTACAGATGGGGAAACCTGCAGAAGATAAGATTATGCATAGAAGTGAAAAAGTTGGTGCTAGAGGAGCAAAGTGTGTGGGTTGGGTTGTAGTAGGAGAGCAGCAAGGTAAACTCAGATGGGGAGAGCTTATTCATTATCTTAAAGCTGATGGTAAGAAATTTCTGTTTGAATCTGAGGTGGATGGGTAACCATTTGGAGGCTTTTGAGGAATGGGGACAGGTGAACCGAAAGGTTTTTTTAGGAAGATGATCTGAACAGCAGAGTGAAGTATGGACTGGAGTGGGGAGAGACAGGAGGCAGGGAGGTCAGTGAGGTGGCCGATGCAGTAGTCAGGGTAAATTTTGATAATTGTTTGGATCAACATATTAGCAGTTTGAATGGAGAGGAGGGGGTGAATTCGAGAGATGTCATGAAGGTAGAACCAACAGGATTTGGTGACAGATTGCACAACTCTTTGTCTCCAGAAGTAATCCCTGGTTGGGGTGGGAGGGTGTCTAAGCTGGATACCTTCCTCAGGTCACCATCAGGGTTTCTTCTCCCAACTGTTCTCCCTCCTTTTCTCCATGAGAATGGCCTTCAAGTCTGGACCCCCAGACTTTGGACAATAGGAGATGGCCCCTTTTCTTGACTGTTTCTTGATCTGAGTTCTGACTGTGAAATTCACCTATGGGTGTGTAAGAGACACAGTCCCTACCTTCAAGGGGTGAAAATCTAATGAGGGAGACAAATAGAAGATGTGATAAAACTCTGTGGCTGTTGTAAATGAGATTATGGAAGGCTAAATAAACAAACAAATAAATATGTGTAAGTTATTGTACAACTTCTCGGGATTGCATCTGGAGAGTTTCCAGTGTCTACCAGTCTTTGCTATGGGAGGGAAAGGCAAGGTAAAATTTGAAGTGAATTGCTGTATTTTTTATGGTACTTGTTAAGCACTTATTGTGTGTCAAACACTGTTCTAAGTGTTGGGGTAGGTACAAGTTAATAATTAGGCCAGACATAGTCCCCGTCCCACATGGGTCTTACCGTCTAAATAGAAGGGACAAGAGGTATTTAATCCCCAGTTTACTGTTAAGAAAACTGAGGCTTAGAGAAGTTAAGTGACATGCCCAAGGTCACACAGCAAGCAATTGGCAGGGCAGAGATTAGAAACCAGGTCCTCTGGCTTCCAGGCCTGTGCTCTTTCCACTAGGCCATCCTGCTTCTCATCATTTGTTTCTCTGACATAACGTGTAACTTAACTTGTTCCCTTGATAATTCTCTGACACCTACCTGACGCCTATCAGTGGCCTCACAGGGAACCAATTTACATTGCTTAAAATCAGTTTGCAGTAAACAATGAATTTTAAAGCATTTTGAATTGTTCTCTTTAAGATGTTCATAAAAACTGCTATCAGGATTTCTACATGATCTTGTAAACAACATTCCTGGGAAAACATTATACTATCAAGAAATAAGTGTATCTCTTTAAAGAAAAGCTTCATAAGGAATGAGAAGCAAGGTGGCAAAAAAGAAAATGGCACCAAGCACTGAAAACATTAAACTTGCTAACATAACAAGGAACAGACTTTTTGTGTGCACAGTGTGGCTGGAACTGTTGTTCCTGTTTTGACTTTTCCAGCTACACACACGCTCATTAGTGAGTTTCCCTGTCAATGGTATCTTCTTGTAACATGGACAAATATACGTATACATAATATAGAGCTTGGCTCAGTGGAAAAAGCCCGGACTTTGGAGTCAGAGGTCACGGGTTAAGTTCCGGCTCCGCCATATGTCTGCTGTGTGACTTTGGGCAAGTCACTTAACTTCTCTGTGCCTCAGTTACCTCATCTGCAAAATGGGGATTACGACTGTGAGCCCGCCGTGGGACAACCTGATCCCCTTGTAGGCTCCCCAGCGCTGAGAACAGTGCTTTGCACGTAGAGAGCGCAAAGCGCTTAATAAATGCCATTATTATTATTATTATCTACATATGTGTATACACATGTATGTGTATACGAAATCTCACAGTTCTCCTATTCTTTCCATATTTGAAGGACTGCCTAGCCAAACAGCATAATTAAAATGTGTGTTGTAGACAAAATGACTGTGTTCAAGGAGATTTCAAGCAATAAGCAAGTAAAAAAAATCAAATAAAGAAGGCCAGCACAGAATGTTAAACAAAGTGAGGCAGCATTATGGTATAAGGCTTCTCACCAAAATGAAAGGCTGTAGTGGTGTAGTGCTGTCAGACTTTCTCTGTGATTGTGAGATCTCTCCACAGTCACTGCCACACTCCAACTCTCCACTCTCCACACTTCCATTGACATCATTTACCAGTTTTCTAATTCTACAAGGGAACCAGGTCTGAGTTCTGTTTCTAGAGTTAGGGTTAGAAGAGACAAGCTTAAAGTAGAAAGGTTGTTTGGGAATCTAGAATTTTGCATGTGGTGAAAGAGGTAATTTAGAGAATGTCCTATGGTGCTATTTCAACAGCAGGGAAAGGTAGATTAGGGGCAAGGTCTATGGATTGAGGAGGATGGAAACCAAATGACAGAAAATGAAAGAAGGAGAAATGAAAATTGAAGAATGATTTTTGTGTTTGAATTTGCAGGGAAAATGCCTTTGATTTTGAATATGAAATTGAATATAGCAGAGGAATTGGATGAGAGTAGGAATCAGAACTTTTCTTTTTCTTAATTACTGTGTCTCCAACAGGAAGAAAATCACATGGGGGAAAAATAAAAAGAATCTTTATGAATTTCCTCTGCAGCAAAATGAGCTATATGGTTCTAGTCTCAATTTCAATCCTTTGGAACTGGGATGGATTACTAGGAGTTTCTTGTGACAGTCAGTTAATTAATCATATTTATTGAGCACTTACTGTGTGCAGAGTACTGTACTAAGCTCTTGGGAGAGTACAATACAACAGAGTTGGTAGACACATTCCCTGCCCACAGTGAGCTCACAGACTAGAGGAGGGGGGCAGATATTAATATAAATCAATTACTGATATGTACATAAGTCCTGTGAGGCTGGTGTGGGGTGTGTGAATAAAAGGAGTAAATCAGGGCAATGCAGAAGGGAGTGGGAAAAGAGAAAATGAGGGCTTAGGGAAGGCCTCTTGGAGGAGATGTGCCTTCAGTAAGGCTTTGAAACAGAGGAGATAGTAATTATCTGTCGGACATGAAGAGGGAGGGTGTTTCAGGCCAGAGGTAGGACGTGGGCAGGAGTTCGGTGGTGAGATAGGCAAGATTGAAGTACAGTGAGTAGCTTGGCACTAGAGAAGTGAAGTGAGTGGGCTGGGTTGTAATAGGAGAGCAATGAGGTGAGGTAGGAGAGGGTAAGGTGACAATCCATGACAGATTGGGCTCCTGGAGATTAGGCAGCATGTCTATAGTGTATGATTGATAGATGATGCCTGGAGGTGGGTGATAGAGATCTCTTCTTCCATTGCAACCCATTATTGTCCACCCTGAACCCTGAACCCGAGGATTGTTCCAAGCCCCAAAAAGAATAACAGATGAGTGGGGATGGGAAAACTCTGCAATGGACTTTATCAAGTTGCAGAGCTCTGCAAGGGACTGGAGGCTGGGTGATAAAGTGCAGGTCCCACAGCCCACTGGTAAGTGTGAAGCTAATGCTGGTGCAGGGGTCAGTGAATCTTGGCTAAAATGGAAATTTCTTTTGGAGAATTCAGCTGGGAAAAAGATAAGTTCCTGGGGAAGACATGCAGAATGAAGGACTGGGACTCTGAACCCAAATAGGACAATGGTTCCTATCAGGAAGTGGCTCAGCATCCTGTAAGTGCCCTGATGTAAATGACCTTTGTGATCACTGCAGTGATCCCAGGAACAGCATCTGAGCCCCAGACAGTGTCAGGCAGTAAAGCTTGGCAGGTAGAGCACTGCATTAGGAGAGCTAAGACCTCCTGGATTCATCCCTTCCTCTCTACTCTCTACTTTCAAGGCATTATTATGGTCACATCCCCTCCCAACAGGCCTTCATTCATTCAATCGTATTTATTGAGCACTTACTATGTGCAGAGCACTTGGGAAATACAATTCAGCAACAGAGACAATCCCTGCCCACGGTGGGCTCACAGTCTAGAAGGGGGGAGACAGACATCAAAACAAGTAAACAGGAATCAGTAGTATCATTATAAATAGAGTTACGGATATATACACATCATTAATTAAAAAATAGAATTAAAATTATAAATATGTACATACATACACAAGTGCTTTGGGGTGGGGAGGGGGGTAGAGCAAAGGGAGAGAGTTGGGGCATGGGGGGGCAGGTGGAGCAGAGGAAAAGGGGGCTTAGTCTGGGAAGGCTGCCTGGAGGAGGTGTGTTTTCAGTAGGGCTTTGAAGGGCAGAAGTGTGCTAGTTTGGTGCATGTGAGGAGGGAGGGCATTCCAGGCCAGAGGTAGGACGTGGGCCAGGGGTCGACGGCGGGACATTTGAGAATGGGGCTCAGTGAGAAGGTTAGTACTAGAGGAGCGGAGTGTGCAGGCTGGGGTGCAGAAGGAGAGAAGGGAGGTGAGGTAAGAAGGGGCAAGGTGATGGTGAGCTTTGAAGCCAACAGTGAGGAGTTTTTGCCATTTTCATCTCTCTTTGGCTCGCTCTCCCTACCTCATCATCTGGATCTGCAGCCATCCGACGTTTGATATTCGCTTCACCCCCAACCCCACAGCACTTATGTACATATATTTGAATTATGCATTTTAAATTACTTATTTATTCATATTAATGTCTGTCTCCCTCTCTAGACTCAAGAGCAAGCTCACTGTGGGCAGGGAACACGTCTGCTAATTCAACTTTATTGTACTCTCCTAAGTGTAAGCACAGTGTTAAGTGTAAGTACGGTGCTCTGCATATAGTAAGTGCTCTATAAATACCATTGATTGACTGATACTCAAACAGCTGCTGCCAGGGCACAAGCTCTAGTCAAATTGCAGCCAGATTATTGGATCAGCCTCCTGGCTGGTTTCCCTGCTTCCAGCCTCTCCCTCTTTCAATCTGTACTACCCATTATGAATGAATCAACTCAAATTGTCACTCAGTACACATCTGTCCTCAAAACTCTCCCCTAGCTTTCTGTATCCCTCTACACCAAGCCAATACACCTCTGAAGGTTTCAAGGCTCTTCACCCAGTCCCCCTCCCTACCTTATATATTTGCTGTCTTCACTTGCTGATTCCCAAACTGCTGTCTTCCTTCCTCCCAAGCTAACCTTCTAACTGTACCTCACTATCAATCAATCATATTTATCAAGTACTTATTGTGTGCAGACCACTGTACTAATCACTTGAGCAGTGTACTAAGCACTGTCAATTCTCCAGCCTCTGATGCCTTACTCACACTGTTTCCTTGCTCCCATAATTCAACAGACCTCAGTGTACCCCCATATTCCAAGTCCTTCTGAAATCCTTCCTTCTCCACCAACAAGACTTTCCTGATTAATTTCCAGCTCCTCAAAATGTAACAATCATCAGCCATCCCTACCATATAGGTACTTTACCTATTACCATCCTCAGCACTTAGGTATATCATGTTTATCTTTTGACCATTCAATTATTTATTTTGATTATTCTAATCTAAAAATATTTTTTACCTAACACCCTAATTTAGTGAAAGCTCCTTGTGGGCAGGGAATATATCACTTCCTGGTTTGTATTTCCAAAGAGCTTTGTACATAGAGTATTGGATTAAATAAGTGTTGAGTAATTGCTGTTTTTATTACTACCACTACCTAGGTCTTAGGTTATCTGGGCCCTAGTGTCACACCTTGAGGATAAGAAATTCCAACTGACCATTCCAGACAGGGTGTGGGCAGGGCAATTGAGAGGATCTGTGAGAAAGAGATCAGGAATGGCAGGAGTAAGAACTTCAGCATCATGATCTTCGAATCCTGGATGTTACTTGTATTTTCAAGTATATCCAGGGCCTCACCTGATGACCCAAGCACTTAGTACAGAGCTTGGCACACAGTAATTGACTGACTGACTGAGGGCTGTATTTGCCGGGGCTATGGAGTGTGAGCTGTGGGCTGTGGTCAGAAAACTATTTTCAAGGTCCAATTCCTCATTTAGAGCACCCTAGTTTCCTCTTTGTCCCAGAGATTGTTCCCAGGCAACCAAGGCTCCAGCTCCAGCTCCCATCACTCCCCAGGCTCTGAGACTCTGGAGGACCCAGGAGACCTGGCTTGTCACAGAAAAACTGAGTCAAGACTGTAGGGAAACAAGGACAGCACAATCTAGAGGTAGAGGAGTTTGAGGATTGGTCTCTGACCTTTCCTCCCACTAAGGGCCCTGCTCCAGACATGCTCCCTTGCATGTCGGGCCAGAGATACAAACTGCTATAACACACACTCAGCATCTCCCTCACGGGACAGCCAGCCACACTTCCCTCCCCTTTCCCTGCCTAATCCCACCCCGCCCACTGGTACCAGCTCTTCTCTGTGCTAGAGGAGGCTCTATCCCATTCTGCTTTCTCCCTCTCCGAGGGAAAGAGAACAGTACCCAAAGCATGAAAACTCCAGAAAGCCTCAGGAAGATTGGTGGCTGCTGTAGTGGTTGCTGTCGCTATGGGAATGTCTTAGATTCTGAGCCATGAGGAGACTGAAATGCTGCTTCTCTAGTCACAGCAACCTAATGATTTTGTTTATATTATGCGTATTTGTCTGTGTTGTGCTTTATTATTTCTTCAATCCTGAGTGCCTGTCTCCAGTCTCTTCTCCTCACTTATACTTTGAAAATGTAAACCCCCAAGGGACAGGGATCATGTCTCATTCCCACCCGTGTATTCTCTCCCAGTGCTTATTTCAGTGCTCTGCACACAATAAGCGCATAATAAATACTGCTACTACTATTACTACTACTGCTACTATTATTACTGCTACTATGGAGCAGTGTTGTTTTTTTCAGTGGTATTTGTTAAGCACTTACCACGTGTCAAACACAGAATGCTGGGGTGGGGTACAAGTTAATTTGGTCAGACCCAGTCCTTGGCCCACATGGGGCTCACAGTCTAAGCAGGCAGGAGAACAGGTATTGGAACCCCCATTTTACAGTGAGGGACCTGAGGCACAGAGAAGCAAGGTGACCTGTACAAGGTTACACAGCAAGCAACTGGCAGAGCCAGGATTAGAACAAAGGTCCTCTGACTACAGCCTGTGCTCTTTCCACTGGGTCACGCTGCTACATGTTCCCACCAGGATGGCCCCAGGCTCCATTTCCTAGCTCACAGCACTAATCTCCTATTTTAGATTAATGTCCCAAACAAACTGGTTCTTTAACCCTCCTCCCCTTGCAGTTTTCCTCCTCCGGAATCCTTGGGGCAGATCTGGTCCTCTCTGAGTCCCCCACCCAAGGTCTCTAACCAGCAGGACAAACTGAAAATTGGCACCAAGCACATTGGCACCGAGCAAACCCAGAGAAAGGGACCCCATCGATACCCACCTGCCCCTCCCCACCTTAGGCATCCACCTACTGGCAGGCCAGTGACTCTGAAAAAAGGGATGGGGAGAGGGAAGTGTGGGTGAATCTCCTTCCCTGATTAAGGGGCTTTCTCTGATTAAACCCTGTTTTATAATAATAACGGTATTTGTTAAGTGCTTACTATGTGCAAAGCACTGTTCTAAGCACTGGGGGAATACAAGGTGATCAGGTTGTCCAGCGTGGGGCTCACAACCTTAATCCCCATTTTACAGATGAGGTAACTGAGGCACAGAAAAGTTAAGTGACTTGCCCAAAGTCACACAGCCGATAAGTGGTGGAGCCGGGATTAGAACCCATGACTTCTAATTCCCAAGCCCATGCTCTTTCCACTGAGCCACGTGTTTTCCGCTGCTTCCTCTCCCTTCTGCGTCGTCCGTGAATTTGGATCTGTGACCTTTGGACATTTGATAGTCGCTATATCTTCAACCCCACAGCGTGTATGCACAGATCTTTAAATGAAATATTATAAATTATATATATATATTAATGTCTGTCTCCCCCTCCAGACTGTAAGCATGTTGTGGAAAGGGAATTTGGTTGTATTGTACTCTCCCAGGTGCTTAGTACAGTGCTCTGCACACAGTAAGTGCTTAATAAATTCCATTGATTGATTGATTGATTGCATGGGGGCCAGTCCAGGTCCTTTTGACAAAATGGCATAGTGGATAGAGCATGGGCCTGGGAGTTAGAAGGTGATGGGTTCTAATCCTGACTCTTCCACTTGTCTGCTGTGTGACCTTGGGCAAGTCACTTCACTTCTCTGCCTCAGTTACCTCATCTGTAAAATAGGGATCAAGGCTGTCAGTCCCATGTGGGACAGGGACTGTGTCCAACTAGTTCAGTTTGTATCTTAATACAGAACCTGGCAAACAGTAAACGCTTAAGAAATACCGTAATTATAAGTGCTTAATACAGTGCTAAGTGCTTAGTACGGTGCTTTGCACACAGTAAGCACTCAATAAATATGATTGAATGCATGAAAATAGGCCCTCTAGTTGCTACCTGAGTTAAGTCCCTTTCCCTTGCTTGTGCCCTGGGGGACCAGAACGTTCCTGAGGGCAGAATGGTCCTGCAATCAACATTCATCTCTTCTCATCTTCCCCGAAGAAGTGTCAGCCCTTCCTGGCCCCCTATCTCGAGGGGTCTGAGCCTTCCACCCCTCCCGACTCAGTCAGGGTTAGGCTCAGGCTGGAGCCGAGCTGCGGTGGAGGGCAGAAGCTGGAAGCAGCTCAACTGGGGACAGCATAGGTGCCAGGAGGACAGACCTTCCTCTTCCCATGAAGGGTTTGGGTGGTCTTCTTTGAGGCCTGGATTAGGTGACCTTCCTAGGATCCTTCCTATTTAAGGTTCTGTGAGCTTATGGCAGTGCTTCAGAGAGGGTGGGAATAGGCCTTTGTCTAGCAGGGGTGCTATGGGCAGAACCAGGCCTGAGACCTGCAGGAGCTGCCCTGGCCCCAGCCTTTTGCTTTGGCTCTGTAGCCCCCAGGGGCCCCAGCTTCAGGGCTGGAAGTAAAAAAGGACTAGGGCCGGGACAGGGGCAGGGCCACGACACTTCGGTATGCCTGACTGCTCCGATAAGCCTGGGCGGTGAGCCTGAAGCCGGGTGGGGGTGGGAGCGAGAGCAAGATGTTTCAAACCTTGGCAGCGGCCGCGATGAGGCCCGCCTGGGGGAGGGCGAGGAGACCGCTCAGATTGCGGGATCGGACTGGAGGCTGAGTCCTGCCGGCTGAAAGAGCGGGAACAGCAGGCAACGTGGCACAGTGGAAAGAGCACGGGGCTTGGGAGTCAGAGGTCATGGGTTCTAATCCCGACTTCCCTCCCTCCTCCCATGTCTGCTGTGTGACCTCGGGCAAGTCACTTAACTTATCTGAGCCTCGGTTACCTCATCGGTGAAATGGGAATTAAGGTTGTGGGCCCTTGTATCCTCCCTAGCGGTTAGAACAGTGCTTCGTATATTATAAGCGCTTAACAAATGCCATCATTATTATTATCCCCAGCCCGACTGCGCCCCACCCGGAGCCCCGCCAGGTGCCCGCGGGAGCCGCCCGTGTAGCAGCTGGTGGCCTGCCGGGCACCCAGCAGTGGGGGCCAGGCTCAGGGCCGGGGGCTGGAGGGCTGGGGGCCGATTCCCTGCCACCCGACAATGGGGGGCAGCCCAAGGCCCCGTGCCACCGCCAAGCCGAACGAAAAGAAACGGCCCCGCTGGGGAGTGATTGAAAGGGGAACGGGCATAAGCGGCAGGGTACCCACGTCCAGACCGCTCCCCCTTGTTTCCCTTCCTGCTCCGGTGGCCGTGGTAGCGCTTCCCATCCCGCAGGGCTGGAAGTAGAGGGGGCGGGGGGGGCGCTGGGTCCTGGGGGCAAGAGAGGGGCACATCACGAGCCTGGGAGTCAGAAGTCGTGGGTTCTAATCCCGACTCCACCACTTGTCAGCTGTGTGACTTGGGGCAAGTCACTTCGCTGCTCTGGGCCTCAGCTACCTCATCTGTAAAGTAGAGATCAAGACTGTGAGCCCCAAGTGGGACAACCTGATAACCCTGTATCCACCCCAGCGCTTAGAACAGTCCTTGGCACATTGTAAGCGCTTAACAAATACCGACATTATTATTATTATTATATTACATGGACCACCTCGGCCTCCAGCCACCTCCTACCCCCAGGGTCAAGGGGGCAGCTGGACAGCCTGAGGACTCGGCAACCCCGAGGGTGAAACAGGCCGGAGAGGGCAGTTCGAGTTCCTCCTAATCATGTGCCGTCTGTGTCCACTCCTCCAGGGGCCCGGGGAACCGGACTCTTCCCCCCACCCCTCCCAGCTTCCCTTTACTGATCGGAAGGCCGCCCTGGCTCAGCCCTAACAGCTGCCTGTCCCGAACCATCATCATCAATCGTATTTATTGAGCGCTTACTATGTGCAGAGCACTGTACTAAGCGCTTGGGAAGTACAAATTGGCAACATATAGAGACAGTCCCTACCCAACATTGGGCTCATTCTAAGACCCCGCCCCTTGATGCCCCTCTGTAGAGGCTAGCGCACAGGCCTGGGAGTCAGAAGGTCATGGGTTCGAATTCAGCCCCCTCCACTTGTCTGCTGTGTGACCTTGGACAAGTCACTTCACTTCTCTGTGCCTCGGTTACCTCATCTGTAAAACGGAGATGAGGACTGCGAGCCTCATGTGGGACATGAACTGTGTCCAACCCGATTTGCGTGTCTCCACCCCAGCACATGGTACAGTGCCTGGCACATAGTAAGCGCTGGCACATAATCGTATTTAGTGAGCGCTTCCTGTGTGCAGAGCACTGGACTGAGCGCTTGGGAAGTACAAGTGGGCAATATGGAGAGACGGTCCCTACCCAACAGCGGGCTCACAGTCTAGAAGGGGGAGACGGACCTCAGCGCTTAGAACAGTGGCTGGCACATAGTAAGCGCTCAAAAAATACGACTGAATGAATGAATGAATATGTTTGTACATATTTATTACTCCATTTATTTATTTTACTTGTACCTATCTATTCTATTTTATTTTGTTGGTATGTTTGGTTTTGTTCTCTGTCTCCCCCTTCTAGACTGCGAGCCCACTGTTGGGTAGGGACTGTCTCCATATGTTGCCAGCTTGTACTTCCCAAGCGCTTAGTACAGTGCTCTGCACACAGTAAGCGCTCAATAAATACGATTGATTGATTGATTGATAATAACCGCAGTTATTATTATCATCTCTCTGGGGATGGGGGGCAGGAGTGGGGTAGCAGGGGCTGGAGGGCAGGTCGGCTGAGGGTCGGGGCAAGGGTAGGGCTAGCTTTGGGCCTCCCACCCCCACCCCGCCCCGTCCCAGGATGGTTGTTCCCCGGGGGGCGGGGGGCTGGGGCGCCCCCCGCCCCGCAGCCTGAGCCCGGGCTCCGTTTCTCGGCCGGGGGGCGGCGAGGGAAACTGAAACCGAAAGCCAAGCGGGCGTGAAGAGGGGCTGAACACTTCCTCTCCCCCTCGTCCCCCTCTCCACCCCCCCATCTCACCCCCTCCCTTCCCCACAGCACCTGTATATATGCTTGTACATATTTGTTACTCTATTCATTTATTTATTTTACTTGTCCATATCTATTCAATTTATTTTATTTGGTTAGTAGGTTTGGTTTTGTTCTCCGTCTCCCCCTTTTAGACTGTGAGCCCACTGTTGGGCAGGGACCGTCTCCATATGTTGCCAACTTGGACTTCCCAAGCGCTTAGTCCAGTGCTCTGCACACAGTAAGCGCTCAATAAATACGATTGATGATGATGATGATGATGATGATTGGAGCCCCCCTTGGCTCTGCCCGCCAGTTGGCTCCTCGGGTCCGGGCGGAGGAACGGGGCGGGGGGCGGGGTCGGGGTCGGGACCGGGGCGGGGATTGGCCCCACCCAGGCCGGGCCTCGCACTTCCCCGCTGTCCCTCCTGCCCTCCTGGTCGCCCGCGGACCGGGCCGGGCCGGATCGGCGATGGCCGCCGTCCTGCGGCTGGGGGGCGGGGGCGGGGGGCTGCGGCGGCTGTCCGTCCCGGGCCGGGGCCTCGGGCCCGCCGTCGGCCCCTGGCCGGGGCCCCCTTGGCTGGGGCCCCCGCGGCCGGGTCCCCCTTGGGCGGGGCCCCCGCTGTCCCGGCTGCGGGGCGGGCCGGGCCGGTACTTGGAGCAGCTGGAGCTGGCCGCCCGGGACCCGGCGGCCTTCTGGGGACCGCTGGCCCGGGGGACGCTGCGCTGGGACCGCCCCTTCCACACCGTCTGGGACGGCGACTTCGGCCGCGGCCGGGTGGGCTGGTTCCTGGGCGGCCGGCTCAACGTGTCCGGTGAGAGACCCCTCCCCGGGCACCCCCACCCAGCACTGACCGCCAGCCTCTAGCTCCCTGGCCGGAGGCCCCGGACCCCCCCTACGGCCCCCCCCGTCCCACCCCCCGTTACCCCTGCAGCCCCCAGGCTCGACCGCGGAGCCCCCCGCTCCCACTGTCCCGCAGTCACCCGCGGACCCCGGGCCCACCCCCCGTCGTCCACCCACCCCCCATCACCCACCTCCTTCCCTCAAAACTCCGGTCCGCTCGGCCCAGGCTTAGCCCCCGCGAGGTAAGGGGCACGGGGCTGGGCTGGGCTTGGGGGCAGGGACTCTGTCTGATTATATATATATAATATATATACATAATATATAATCATATATTATATAATTATATTATATATTATATTACATTATATTATATAATTATATAACATGATATATAATATATACATAATATATAATCATATATCATATAATTATATTATATATGATATTATATAGCTATATTATATCATTATATCAATTATATAATTTTATATAAACATATCAATATGATTATATCAATTATATAATTATATAACATAATATAATTATATAATATAACATATAATATAATATAATTATATTATACCATATAATTATATCAATTATATAATTATATATAATTATATCAATATGATTATATCAATTATATAATTACAGCAATATGATGGATTGATTGATTATTGTTATTTATTTATTTAATAGCTATATTATATAATTATATCAATTATATAATTTTATATAAACATATCAATATGATTATATCAATTATATAATTATATAACATAATATAATTATATAATATAACATATAATATAATATAATTATATTATATTATATAATTATATCAATTATATAATTATATATGATTATATCAATATGATTATATCAATTATATAATTACAGCAATATGATGGATTGATTGATTATTGTTATTTATTTATTTATTTTACTTGTACATATCTATTACTTGTACATATCTATTCTATTTATTTTATTTTGTTAGCATGTTTGGTTTTGTTCTCTGGCCTCCCCCTTTGAGACTGTGAGCCCACTTTTGGGTAGGGACTGTCTCCATATGTTGCCAACTTGGACCTCCCAAGCTCTTAGTACAGTGCTCTGCACATGGTAAGCGCTCAATAAATACGATTGATTGATTGATTGATTGATTGTGAGCCCACTGTTGGGTAGGGGCTGTCTCCATATGTTGCCAACTTGTACCTCCCAAGCTCTTAGTACAGTGCTCTGCACATGGTAAGCGCTCAATAAATACAATTGATTGATTGATTGATGGATTGTGAGCCCACTGTTGGGTAGGGACCGTTTCCACATGTTGCCCACTTGTACCTCCCAAGCTCTTAGTACAGTGCTCTGCACATAGTAAGCGCTCAATAAATACGATTGATTGATTGATTGATTGTGAGCCCACTGTTGGGTAGGGACTGTCTCCATATGTTGCCAACTTGTACCTCCCAAGCTCTTAGTACAGTGCTCTGCACATAGTAAGCACTCAATAAATACAATTGATTGATTGATTGATTGTGAGCACACTGTTGGGTAGGGACTGTCTCCATATGTTGCCAACTTGGACTTCCCAAGCACTTAGTACAGTGCTCTGCACACAGTAAGCGCTCAATAAATACGATTGATGATGATGATGATGATGTTAAAGCGCTTAGTACAGTGCTCAGCACACAGGGAGCACTAAAAAATCGTGACTGACTTGGCTAGGAGGTGGCTTCACCGGGGAGGGTCTCCTGAGCTGGCAGCCCTGGGCCGGAGGGAGAACTCTGGGAAGGAGAGTATTCATTCACTTGGTCAGTCAGTCGTATTTATTGAGCTCTTAATGTGCGAAGAGCACTGTACTAAGCGCTTGGAAGGTACAATTCGGCAACAGATAGAGACAACCCCTACCCAACAACGGGCTCACAGTCTAGAAGGGGGGAGACAGACAGCAAAACAAAACAAGTAGAGAGGCATCACTAGCATCAATATAAATACATAGATGCATGCATGTAGATATACAGACAGCAAAACCAAACAAGTAGAGAGGCATCACTAGCATCAATATAAATACATAGATGCATGCATGTAGATATACATACGTCATTAATAAAATAAATAGAATTCATTAATTCAATCGTATTTATTGATTGCTTACTGTGTGCAGAGCACTGTACTAAGCGCTTAGGAAGTACAAGTTGGCAACATAGAGAGATGGTCCCTACCCAACAGTGGGCTCACAGTCTAGAAGGGGGAGACAGAGAACAAAACAAAACATATTAACTAAATAAAATAAATAGAATAAATATGTACAAATAAAATAAATGGAGTAATAAGTATGTGAATATATACACAAGTGCTGTGGGGCGGGGAGGCAGGTAGAGCAGAAGGAGTATGGGCGATAGGGAGTGGAGGAGGAGCAGAGGAAAAGGGGGGCCCAGTCTGGGAAGGCCTCCTGGAGGAAGTGAGCTTTCAGTAGGGCTTTTAAGGGGGAAAGTGTTCTAATAATAATGGCATTTATTAAGCACTTACTGTGTGCAAAGCACTGTTCTAAGTGCTAGTTTGGCGGATGTGGGGAGGGAGGGCATTCCAGGTCAGAGATGGCACGTGGGCCAGGGGTCGATGGTGGGACAGACGAGAACGAGGCACAGTGAGGAGGTTAATGGCAGAGGAGCAGAGTGTGCGTGCTGGGCTGTAGAAGGAGAGAAGGGAAATGAGGTAGGAGGGGGCAAGGGGGTGGAAAGCTTTGAAGCCAATAGTGAGGAGTTTGGGCTTGATATGAAGTTTGATAGGCAATCACTGGAGATTTTTGAGGAGGGAGTGTTTCTATAGAAAGATAATCCGGGCAGCAGAGTGTAGAGTATAGACCTAAGTGGGGAGAGACAGGAGGTTGGGAGATCAGAAAGGATGCCAATGCAGTAATCCAGTTGGGTTCTAATCCCAGCTCCTCCATCATCATCAATCGTATTCATTGAGCGCTTACTGTGTGCAGAGCACTGTACTAAGCGCTTGGGAAGTACAAGTTGGCAACATATAGAGACAGTCCCTACCCAATTGTGGGCTCACAGTCTAAAAGGGGGAGACAGAGAACAAAACCAAACATACTAACAAAATAAAATAAATAGAATAGATATGTACAAGTAAAATAAATAAATAGATAAATAGAGTAATAAATATGTACAAACATATATACATATACATATACATGAATACATATACAAATAAATAGATTAATAGAGTAATAAATATGTACAAACATATATACATATATACAATATATATATATCCTCCACTTGTCTGCTGTGTGACCTTGGTCAAGTCGTGTCACTTCTTTGGGCCTCAGTTATCTCATCTCCCTCTGACGAGTTGAGAGAGTTGGGGTGGAGGTGGGGTTGAGCGGCGCTGGTGGGGAAAGGCAAGGTACAGGCCTTCTTGGGGCTGCCGTCACTATCCACTCTCTGGGTGCAACCAGCTTCCCCAAAATGATCGACAATGGCTGGACAAGCAGGGTTCAACTCTCTCTCTCCAAACTCGGAATTCTCCAGGGTCTCATCCACTGACCACCCCCCACTACCATCCCTGACCCCCAGTATCCGTAAACACCTATCCCTTGAACCCCAAACCCACTCTAGGGTTCCCTGATCCCAATCCCCCCATTCATTTATTCAACTATTTATTGAGCGCTTGCTGTGTGCAGAGCACTTTACTAAGCACTTGGGAGAGTACAATATAACATTAGACACATCCCTGCCCACAACTAGTTTACAGTCTAGAGGGGAGATAGACATTAATATAAATAGATATATACATACATACATAAATAACTAACAGATATATCCAGGTATATACATATGTGCTGTGGGGAAGGAAGAGAGGATGAATGAAGGAACAAGTATGAGTGGTGCAGAAGGGAATGGGAGAACAGGAGAGGAAGTCTCAGTCAGGCAAGGCTTCCTGGAGGAGATGTGCCTTCATTAAGGCTCTGAAATTCAGGAGAGCAATGATCTGTCTGATATGAGGAGGAGGGCATTCCAGGCCAGAGGTAGGAAATAGAGGAGAGGTTGACGGTGAGATAGATGAGATCGAGGTACAGTGAGAAGGTACCTCAGAGGAAGCAAGAGGAAGCAGAGGAAGGAAGTGTGTGGGCTGAGTTGTAGTAGGAGAGCAGCAAGGTGAGGTCGGAGTGGGCAAGGGTATTAAATGCTTTAAAGCTAATGGTGAGGAGTTTCTGCTCGATGCAGAGGTGGATGGGCAGCCACTGGAGTTTCTTGAGGAGTGGGGAAACATGGTCTGAATGTTTTTGAAGGAAAATGATTCAGGCAGCAGAATGGAGGATGGACTGGAGTGGAAAGAGACAGGAGGCAAGGAGGTCAGCAAGGAGGTTGATACAGTAATCAAGGTGGGATATTCATTCATTCATTCAATTGTATTTATTGAGCGCTTACTTTCTGCAGAGCACTGTACTAAGTGCTTGGAAAGTACAATTCAGCAATAGAGACAATTCCTGCCCACAAGGGGGTCACAGTCTAGAAGGGGGGAGACAGACATCAAAACCTTATCTTTCCTCCCAAACCTTGCCCTCTCCCTGACTTTCCCGTCACCGTAGACGGCATTACCATCCTTCCCATGTCACAAGCCCGCAACCTTGGTGTCATCCTCGACTCCGCTCTCTTGTTCACCCCACACATCCAATCCGTCACCAAAACCTGCCGGTCTCACCTCTGCAACATCGCCAAGATCCGCCCTTTCCTCTCCATCCAAACCGCTACCCTGCTGGTTCAATCTCTCATCCTATCCCGACTGGATTACTGCATCAGCCTCCTCTCTGATCTCCCATCCTCCTGCCTCTCCCCACTTCAGTCTATATTTCACTCTGCTGCCCGGATTATCTTTGTGCAGAAACGGTCTGGGCATTCATTCAATCGTATTTATTGAGCGCTTACTGTGTGCAGAGCACTGTACTAAGCGCTTATGTCACTCCCCTCCTCAAAAATCTCCACTGGCTGCCTGTCAACCTACGAATCAAGCAAAAACTCCTCACTCTTGGCTTCAAGGCTCTCCATCACCGCGCCCCCTCCTACCTCACCTCCCTTCTCTCCCTCTACAGCCCAGCCTGCACCCTCCATTCCTCTGCTGCTAACCACCTCACTGTGCCTCGTTCTCGCCTGTCCTGCCTTCGACCCCCGGCCCACGTCCTTGCCCTGGCCTGGAAAGCCCTCCCACCACACATCCACCAAGCTCGCTCTCTTCCTCCCTTCAAAGCCCTACTGAGAGCTCACCTCTTCCAGGAGGCCTTCCCAGACTTAGCCCCCTTTTTCCTCTCCTCCTCCCCACCCTCCGGCCCTACCTCCTTCCCCTCCCCACAGCTCCTGTATATATATTTGTATAGATTTATTACTGTATTTTACTTGTACATTTTTGCTATTTATTTTGTTAATGATGTGCATAAAGCTTTAATTCTATTTGTTCTGACGATTTTATCACCTGTGTACATGTTTTGTTTTGTTGTCTGTCTCCCCCTTCTTGACTGTGAGCCCATTGTTGGGTAGGGACCGTCTCCATATGTTGCCGACTTGTACTTTTCAAGCGCTGAGTACAGTGCTCTGCACACAGTAAGTGCTAAATAAATATAATTGAATGAACGAATGAAAAACAAGTAAATATCAACTATATTTATTAAATATAAATATCAAATATCAATTATAGTTATATACACATCAAAACAAACAAGCATTAGTATAAATAAACAGAATTATAGGTATGTACATATAAACACAAGTGCTGATGGGCAGGGGGTAGAGCAAAGGGAGAGTTGGGGCGATGGGGAGGGGAGCTGAGGAAAAGGGGGGCTTAGTCTGGGAAGGCCTCTTGGAGGAGGTGAGCCTTCATAGGGCTTTGAAGGGGGGAAGTGTGATTGGATAGGCTAAGTGGGTAGGAGAGGAGAGGAGAGGATAAGTGCTTGCATTAATGTGGTAGCAGTTTGGATGGAAAGAAAGGGGTGGATTTTTATGATGTTGTGAAAGTAGAACTGAAAAGATTTAGTGATGGCTATTGATGGACCCATCTCCAAGACCCCAACAGCTGACACTGTACAGCAAAACAATGGCAAGATGAGGCCTTCCCTAGGGAGAGAGGTTCTTTGTATCGAGGCCCTTAAAATGTATATTCCTGTTCCCTACCTGGTGGATATTTGGCCTTCAAAAAGAAACTTCATTATGTGGAGCTTTCTTTTTAAAAAAAAAAATAAAACAGGTTTGATGCTTCTGTAGTACTTTACCAAGGGTTTACTTAAAGTAGTATAGTGTGTCCTGAGAGGCAGTGGGCCTGGGTTCTAATAATCCTGAATCTGCCACTTGTCTGCTGTGTGACCTTGGGCAAGTTAATTAACTTCTCTGTTCCTGAGTTTCCTCATCTGTAAAATGGCCATTCAGTATCTGTTCTCCTTCCCCCTAGACTGTCAGTCCCATGTGGAATTGGGGTGGGGGCAGATGGTGTTCAACCTGGTACTCATTAAGCACTTATCATGTGCTAAGCATTGTACTAAGTGTTGGAGTAGACACATGATCCCAAGGGGGCCTCACTTTACAAGTAGGAGGGAGAACAGGTATTGAATACTCATTTTGTAGATGACTTGCCCAAGGCCTCACAGCAGGTATGTGATGGAGCTGAGATTAGAACTCAGGTCCTCTAACTCCCCGGTCTGTGTTCTTTCCACTACACCACACTGTTTCATATATCTTGTATTTGCCCCAGTGCTTGGCACATAGTAAGCACTTAAATACCGCTATTATTAGTACTGTGCATTGCACCCAGTGGGCACTCAGCAACATTACTTCTACTGATAAGACCTTGCATTTAAGAAGCTTTATTGTATGCTATAGAGAAACAGCGTGGCTCAGTGGAAAGAGCCTGGGCTTTGGAGTCAGAGTTCATGGGTTCAAATCCCAGCTCCGCCAATTATCAGCTGTGTGACTTTGGGCAAGTCAGTTAACTTCTCTGTGCCACAGTTACCTCATCTATAAAATGGGGATTAAGAATGTGAGCCCCCCGTGGGACAACCTGATCACCTTGTAACCTCCCCAATGCTTAGAACAGTGCTTTGCACATAGTAAGCGCTTATGCTTAATAAATGCCATCATCATCATTATTATTAATATTATTATTAAGTACCTAGTGTGTACAAAGCACTGTACAAAGCTCTGGGAAAAATAGAAGGTTGAGAATCCACACAACTGTAAGCTCCTTGAGGACAGGGATGGTGTCTACCAATGCTATTGAACTGTACATTCCTAAGTGCTTAGTAGACTCAAGTAGACTCTAGGCTGGGAGCTTGTTATGAGCAAGAATTTGTCTCTTTTTATTGTTTTATTGTACTCTCCCAAGCACTTAGTATAGTGCTCTGCACACAGTAAGCACTCAATAAATATGATTGAATGAATGGATATGCTTAGTACAGGGCTCTGCACACAGTAAGCACTCATTAAATACCATTGATTGGTTGAATTATATAAGATTCCGATCTTCAAGGGACTAACACTGTACGAATAAGTTTGATGGGGAGGGGACCAGTGACAAACACATAAAGCAATAAAAACACAAAAGCAACATAAAACACAAGGCAAAAGGGCACCGTGGCTAGAGGAGCAGTGTTTTAGACTCCTTGTGGGCCAGAGTCCAACAGTTGCAATAGTCACAGCCACAGTTAAAGCCTTCCCCATCTAGACTCTAAGTTCACTGTGGTCAGGGAATATGCCTGCCAACTCTGCTTTATTGTACTCTCCCAAGCACTTAGTGCAGTGCTCTGCACACAGTAAGCACGCAATAAATACCATTGATGATGATGGATGATTCTAAAGGTGGAGAAGACCTTGTGCTCTTGCTGCTGTTTCTTTTCCCTGCCAAGGTGGAGCAGAGAAGGAGCTGATGAAAAGTCCTGGAGGCATAGTGGCAGAGTTGGGATAGGGTAATCAATCAATCAATCAATTATATTTATTGGGCACTTACTATGTGTAGAGCACTGTACTAAGTACTTGGGAGAGTACAGTACAATACAATGGAATTTGCAGGCATTAGCGGACATGTTCCATGCCCATAACAAGCTTACAGTTAGAGGAAGGTTGCTCTTGCTGTGTTCATAGGTGTCAGTCCTGCTCTTTTTTCCACCATGAAAGAATCTCTCTTCCTTTCCTCTTTCTCCTTCCCATTCCAGACTGTGCTTCAAGATGTTGCATTGCAGCCTAGTGTCTGAGCACTGCACGTGGATCCTGTCCTTGCTACTGTCTTTTATGTGGAGGAAGCATTTGGCAGAAGTCTGGCTGATCCCTCTGAGCCTGGGTTCAGGAGAAGTTGGGCTCTGGGAAAGCAAGGTTCCTGGGGAGCCTGGGCCAGCAATGTCCCACAAAATTCCTCCCTGTTGAGGAGAACTTCGCCATAGCATTCCTTGCCTTTTGTCTGCCAAGCAATTCACCTACAGATTTATCTGGGACCCTAATGAGTTGGTACCTCTCCCTGACCTTGACCTTGACCTTGCTGGAAGTACAAGCCTGCTGTCCTACTAGTAGCAGGACTGGATTCATGTGGGGTTTGACTGGGCTCAGTCCCAGGACCAGTGGGCTCAGTACTGGTCCCTTGTGATGGGTGGCTGGCAGACAGTGCTGATAGGGTCCACAGTCATTGTGGGTTGGCAGACAGGGCTACCAACAGCTGATACCTGGAGCTGCTGGATGTAGAAGTGAAGACTCTCCTGGCGGTTAGAGAAATTCTCCCAACTCCTCTATTGATGCAAACTACGGCTGAGGTGGATAAGTGGCAGTGGCAGGGATAGATGGTGGGCAGCACTAGGTTAGGTACAAGATAATCAAGTGGGACACAGTCCATGTCCCACTTAGGGCTCTCAGTCTAATGAAAGGAGTCAATCCCCTCCCCTGTTGTCTGCTTCCACTCAGACAAAACTAGTTATAGGAGCTGGAGAAGTGAGTCGTCACCTGATTCTGCCATTTTCCAGTGCCCACACCACACCTTCCTGGGAGCAGCCGAGTCCTCAGGAGAAGACCCTGAAAGAACTTCGGTATTTCTCTTTCGCACCCCAATGATGGGTGCATGTGCTGGCCCCAGGTTAGAGAAGTGGTTGTGGGATGGAGGGGAAGGTGGGGAGTGAGGAACTGATGGCCAGTTTTTAAATTGCCCCTTTCCTGGACCAAACCTAGGGAGGTGCTGAACCCTGCAGCCAGGGTCTCCCAGGCTCAATTTGGGAAGACAGAAGTGAATCTACTCCAGGACCAGGCAATATGAGGACACTGAAAAATGAAAAAGAATAGATTTAATAGTGTATGAACTTGCCAGATCCAGATATGACATCAATCAAACATATTTATTGACCACTTACTGTGTGCAGAGCACTGTACTAAACACTTGGGAGAGTAAAATATAACAAATTTGGTAGACATGTTCCCTGTCCACAAGGAGCTTATAGTCTAGGAAAGGAGAGAGGCATAAAACAAATTATGGATATGTACATAAGTGCTGTAAGCAGCGTGGCTAGAGAAGCAGCGTGGCTCAGTGGAAAGAGCACGGGCTTTGGAGTCAGAGGTCATGGGTTTGAATCCCGACTCCACCACAAGTCTGCTGTGTGACCTTGGGCAAGTCACTTCACTTCTCTGAGCCTCAGTTACGTCATCTGTGAAAATGGGGATTAAGACTGTTAGCCCCACATGGGACAACTTGATCACATTGTATCCCCCCCAGCACTTAGAACAGTGCTTTGCACATAGTAAGCGCTTAACAAATGCCATCATTATTATTATTATGGTGAGGTGAATAAAAGGTACAAATCCAAGTGCAAGGGTAACGCAAAAGGGAGAGGAATTAGGGGAAATGTGGACTAAAGTCAGGGAAGGTCCTTTAGACTGTAAGCTCATTGTGGGCTGGGAATCTGTCTGTTATACTGATACTTTGTACTCTCCCATGGGCTTAGTACAGTACCCTGCATGCAGTAAACTCTGAATACAGTTGATTGAATGATTGGGAAAGGCTTCTTGGAAGAGATGTGATTTTAATAAGGATTTGAAGGTGGGGAGAGTGATCATCTGCTTGAATATGAACGGGGAGGGAATTCCAGGCCAGAGGCAGGACACAGGTGAGGGGGTGGTGGTGAGATAGATAAGATCGAGGTACAGTGAGTAGGTTGGCATTAGAGGAGCAAAGTATGCGGCTGGGTTGTAAAAGTGAGTCAGCAAGGTAAGATAGGAGGGGGCAAGCTGATTGAGTGCCTTAAAGCCAATGGTAAGGAGTTTCTGTTTGACACTGATGCACTGAGAAAGACTAGACTATTGATGAACAGCAGCTCGCAGAAGCAAGCACTGGATCGACTCAGGGACATCATTCCCTCTTTGAAACAGGTCTTGGGGACAGGATTTGCAATTGAATAATCATTAATAACAGTCCTTCCCATTTGTCCAGACCCCATAAGTGGCCACTGAATGGTGTTCTGCCTGCCCTGATGTAAAAGCACTTTGTCACCATCAAAAGGCCCTGCAGTAACGAACTGCGATGAAGGAAAAGAACATTTTGACAAAGATTTCGACAAATTCATAGCAGAAGTGTCAACATCAAATAACCAAATTATCATGGGTGAAGAAATAGAGGAAGAAGTAGGGGGTAGATTGTGGAGATTATTGAAATGTCATCTTTTCAAGATTCTCTTCTTGTCTATGAAGGCCATCTTCACTCAGGGCAGAAGTTTTCGGAGTGGTGCTGTTTATATTGGAGACTATGGTTCGTGTTTCCTGTTTTAACAGGTGTTTGTAATATTACTTCCAAGTTCCCCACAGGTGTCTTCGTTCTCAAGGATCCCAACATATTTAGTGGTATTTGCAGTTTTTATAATGGTTGTGTAGTCAATGGGAGCTTGGAGTTTATCAGACAATGGTCCTTATTGATATGGGCAGGGAATGTGTCTATATTATTGTTATTAGCACTCTCCCAAGTGCTTAGTACAGTGCTCTGCACACAGTAAGTGCTTGATGAATAAGATTGATTGATTGTCAGTAAGATGCCAGTTTTTAGGCCTTTTGTTTGCCTCTTGTTTGGCAAGCAGAAGGTGGTGTTAGTGTTGACAAGATGGTGTTTGGCACATTTGCTGAGTTAAACCATTGACGTTCAATTTGCCAATCCCATGAGGCTCAATGACTTCCTCCTATATTTTGGCCTACCTCCTAACTCGAGTTTTAAAACTGCTCTGTGTGACAGTGGAAATAGAGCCACGCCACTTACCTAGTGCTAATACCTTAGAGTGGAGGCAGTCAGCATATCCCCAGATTGCTTCAGGCTTAGCACCTAAGCCCTGTTCATGGGCCTGTTTTGTAGTTTGATCTGTATAATCTGTATGTCCTGTCACAGGGTTGGTTAAGACTGGGGAGCTTCAATGTGTTGAAGATACAGGTGTTTTAAGCCTCTGAATTGTGATGAGCAGTCATGACCACAATCGGGGTGCTCCTCTGGTGGAAAGCCTCCCATCTCTTCATCTGAGCACTTAGTACAGTGCTCTACACACAGTAAGCACACAATAAATACCCACTGATGATAAAAGCTCAGGACAAGTCCCTCTCCTGGGTTATTAGCACTCACCTGGCTTATTTCCTTTGACTTTGCGGGGCCTTTCTTGGCTTACTCTGCTGAAATACATCTGTTCTCTTGCCAGGACCTGGGACATTCTCACAGAAACTTTGCTCCCCAGGTAGGAAATCAATCAATCAGTCATTTTAATTGAGGGCCTACTCTGTGCAGAGCTCTGTACTTTGCATTTGGGAGAGTACAAAAGAATTAGAAGACTTGACTCCTGCCCTCAAGAAACTTACTGTCTAGGGGAAAAACAGACATAAACTAATTAACAGATAGAAGGAAATTGGAGCCCTGTGCAGGTGAGGGGGGACCTGATGAGCTTGGAGAGTTGGCTTATAAAATTTATAAAACATTGACCAAGCTCCAGTTTCCAAAACAAAAGTTCCAACTCCCTTATAGTCTAAGTTTTGTTTAAGTTCTGTTGCTCATTTAAATAGGTTATGCAGAAGTAACAAAATATTAGCCAAGCTGTGAGCATTCCACGTTTCAGTGGAATCCACTGAGGAACCAAAACAATTGTGCAGCACCATCCACTCAAGTTACTTTAATTTTCCCAGCCAGCTGGAGGCCCTCTCCCTCTCACTTTACCCCTACTACATCCTGGCCTCCCTTTCAGATCATGATCCCCAAGCTTCAAGGCTGTTCCAAGAGGCCCATGTGAGCAGACTTCACATTAAGCAGGGAATTCACATCTGGACCCTAGGTGCTGTGTCATCAAAAACACACTACACTTTCTCGGCATCCAGTTGCATAATGTATCTTTTGAATGTCCTCATCTCTGAGGTAGGCTAAGTATGTTGCCCAACTCTTCCTGGAAGCTGAACTTTCCTGGCTCATTGCCCTCTGCTTTGAGCATGGATGATTTTTCCCCTCTACCGGTCCAGACCCAGTCGGAGTTTTCCTTTGAATCTCTGGGAGCTTTCTTCCCGCAGCCATTGAGGTTGAAGCCCTTCTCTTCCAGCAAAAAAAAAACAGTTCTTGGTGCTGCTCCTCTCACTTTCCTGGGCTGGTCTCCCCTGTAGGCTGACCATGGGCATTCCAGGCCCTCTCCCCTGGCACCCCCCTGCAGTAGTGACCTGGGGCAGGGCTGACTCACCTCCACACTCCAGATGAAGTCATTGCCCAGCATCAGTGAACACAGGCCAAGTGTGAGACCCAACCACCCCCAGAAGACTCCCAGTTGTTCCCAGCACTTTGCCCAAAGTGGGGATGAAAAATCAAAGTCCTGGCAGCTTCTTTGATTCTTTATTTCTTCTTCTTTCTTCTCCTTCCTGTCTACCCTCCTATTCTCCCACCTCCTGCCTCCCCCCAAAGTGTTTTCAGGTGCCTGGTGCCTTAGGGAGCAGAGCAGGGTACTAATTGCCAGGGGGCACATTAGAGGTATGACCCCTGCTTTGATGACCAGGAAGTCATTTCTGGAGTGGGAACCTGTGTCCTGATTTTGTGAGGGCCTGGGCCGGGGGTTGGAGGAAGAGGTTCTGATGGGAGGAGAATGTGGGGGAAATGAGGAATGCCTCCCATAGGCCTGAGCTTTGGGCAATGGGGGAAGGTGGAGAAAGATGTCTTCTAATAGGGTGGGACCATGGCACTGGACTACCTCTTCTAAGACTGTCCAGTAGAGTCTCCAGCTGGCCTGAGAGAAGAGGTGCAGAAAAGCTGTCTCAATTGGCTTTAAGGGTAGGCAGGAACAAGAACTTTTTCTTTGCTAGGAAAAGGCCAGAAGTCTTCAGAAGTGACTGTGCTCCCCTCAAGGACCCCAGAGTCCAGGCAGTGACTCTCCCTTGGGCTTTGTCATGACCCCATAGTCAGAACTACAGCATGGGAAAAGTAGGTCAGGACAGGACACCTTCAATCTCCCTGGACAGAGGAGCCCAACTTCCTCCTGGAGAAGCGAGTGCTGCTCTGGAACTACTACTGTGAGTTTAGCGGGAGTCCCCCAGCAGGCTGAACCTTCATTTTAGCAGTTTACATCTCACTGAGCTCCATCTGGAGAGGGGTTAGAAGGGGACAGAGGCCTACCTAGATTTTATTCCAAATGTGAGCCCAGAACTCCTTCTCAGAGAGTAAATATGAAAACTTCCCAGTCAATTTCAGTCATCTATGAATACTGCTAAATTTCAGTTATTTTAGGCAGTCTCCTCACCCCTCCCGAAACCTGTCCCTGAGCAGAAATGGCAAACACAGCCCAGAGCTCAGTGTGTGAGGTGGATTCCCTGTCTGGAATGTTGTTAGAGGGATATTGGTGTGGCCTCAATAAAGTGAAAAAGAACATGCATGAAAATCATTCTCAAAACTGTACAAGCAGCAGCTTCCAAAGGGTCGATGAAAATAATCTTCTTAATGCACACATGCATCTTCACAGGCACATGCACATGTACATGTGAGAGGTGAGTTTTCCATTTTAAATGAGGATTTTTATGTTTCAGTAATCAGTCAATTAATTAGTAGTAGTTATTGGATGCCTGTCATTTGTAGAGCACAGTACTAAGCACTTGGGAGAGGGTATCAAAAATTAGTAGACATGATTTTACAAACTAGAGGCAGGGAGACAGGCACTAAGATAAATTATAGATTGGAGGAGGAAAGGAAAGGGGGAAGGTACATGAGTTCATGGTTGAGTCATAGGAAGAGTAAAATATGTTCATAAGTGTTAGGAGAAGTCAAGATTATAAGTGCTGAGGTGGCATTGAAGTGCTGAAATGGCAGTCCTAATGGGATATAAGCAGCATGGCTCCGTGGAAAGAGCCTGGGCTTTGGAGTCAGAGGTCATGGGTTCAAATCCCAGCTCCACTAATTGTCAGCTGTGTGACTTTGGGGAAGTCACTTTGCTTCTCCGGGCCTCAGTTACCTCATCTGTAAAATGGGGATTAAGACTGTGAGCCCCCCGTGGGACAACCTGATCACCTTGTAACCCCCCAGCGCTTAGAACAGTGCTTTGCACATAGCGAGTGCTTAATAAATGCCATTATTATTATTATTATTATATAAATTGAGAAGATTAGAAAATGATGAGGCCTCCTGGAAGAAGTGTGATTGCAGATTTTCACTAAGGATGGACTCCCAAATTTACTCTGTAGTCCTGACCTCTTCCCTCCTCCCTCTCATTTCCTCTTGCCCCCAGGACTTCTCTACTTGGATGACCCACCTGAATAGCAAACTCAACATGTCCTACTTAGACTGTGAGCCCCATGCAGGGCAGGATCACAATGCTAATTAACCTGAACCTACTCCAGCTCTGAGAACATTGTTTGACACATAATAAGTGCTTAACAAAATATCATTAAAAAAATCAAAAATTAAAATTCTTAACTTCACTCTTAAACTCTCCCCTTCTCCCATCGTTCCCAAAATGGGGTGGCCAGTCACCCAGTTTAACAGTAGCCAGAGCAGTTTTCAGCTGGCCTGTCACCTGCTTGATAGGGATTGAGATCTAGACACCTTTGATGTTTGGTATCATAATTTTCCTCCCTGAGCTCCCTCCCTGGAGATTAGCATCCTCCATGGCTCCCGCCACTGAGTTCAGTGGCTCAGGCCAGGTACTCGAGTTAACACAGATCTGGGAAGAGAAGGCAACAGCTCCGGACTAAGTGAGGGGGTCAAGTTACCCCAGAAACATGCTTCAGATATAGGAGGACATATGCTATCTGTCATTGAACATCATGTTACATGTTATATGTTGCCAACTTGTACTTCCCAAGTGCTTAGTACAGTGCTCTGCACACAGTAAGTGCTCAATAAATACGGTTGAATGTTTATTCTGCCAGCATCACGTGTATGATGCCATGTGCATTTGGTGTCATCCTCCACCTTTGCAGTTATTTAACTATTACAGCCAGTGATAAACCCTAAATCCTAAATCCTTCCAATTCTTCCTCCAAAACACCTCATGCGTCCATTGCTTCTTCTCCATCCAAACATCTATGATGTCAGAGTCCCCATCACAAATGACAGATTAGCATTGTCCCTGAAACTTCAGGACTGAGAACCAGTGCAGATCATCATCATCATCAATGGTATTTATTGGGTACTTACTATGTGCAGAGCACTGTACTAAGCGCTTGGGAGAGTACACTACAACAGAGTTGGTAGATACATTCGCTGCCCACAATGAGCTTACGGTCTAGAGGTGAATGGTTACAAATCCTCAAAAGAGAACATTAAAAGGAACCTACACACAAAATGTATAGATGAACATTGATTCTAGTGCTAGTGGCTTGCCCAGCACCTCTTGTACTCTATTGTCTCTACCCCTAGGGCGCTGAGTACAATGAATGAATAGGCAGTGAAGGGTGCAGCACATTGTGAAGTGCTGGGGTAGTCTTTGCCCACATTAGCTAGGTACATTTTAATAGTTGAGCTGGGTCTCTTGATTATCAGAGCAGCAGAAAGAAATCTGGCTCTCTGGTCCTCAAAAACCTCCAGTGACTGCCCAAATCCCTCAACATCAAAGGAAAATACCTAACCATTGGCTTTTACAGTTCTGTAGCAACTCCCTCCATTTTACAGTCAGCTCTCATTACTTGCTTCTTTCAATCAATCAATCAATCAAATTTATTTATTAAGCACTTACTGTGCTCCGGGCACTGTACTAAGCACTTGGGAGAGTATATGTGACTTTGTGTGTGACTTTGGGCAAGTCACTTAACTTCTCTGTACCTCAGTTACCTCATCTGTAAAATGAGGATTGACTGTGAGCCCCCCATGGGACAACCTGATCACCTTGTATCCTCCCAAATGCTTAGAACAGTGCTTTGCACATAGTAAGTGCTTAATAAATGCCATCATTATTATTATTATATAAAAGAGTTGGTAGATACATTGTCTGCCCACAACAAGCCTACAGTTAGAGGGCATATAGGAGATGGCATTTCTAGCTACTTGCAGGCTCACCTTCTAACTCTATCCTGTCCTGTTCTCATTCACCTCCAATCCCTTACTCATGCTATTCCTCAGGCCTGGAACTCCCTCCAGCTGAGGTCTGGTGGATTTCCACCATTTCTAGCCATCCTAAAATCCTATCTCCTCTAACAAGCCTTCCGTGATTAATTCACTACACTCAAGAGTTATTCATCCAATGGCTAAAGCTAGCAGATATGGATGGCTGTGGATGGCTGTATTATAGACAACTTAACACTTGTATATTTATGTATTTTCATTTGTACATTAAATTATCTATTCTGTTTCCTCTAGACTGTAAGTTTCTTGTGGGCGGAGTTTACCAACTCTGTTGCATTCTACTCTTCCAAGAGCTTTAGTAGAGTGATCTGCCCACAATAAGTGCTCAGTTAATACATTAACTGATTAGTTGATTCTGATTTCACTATTTGTAAATAATTTATGTGTCTCCCCTATTAGACTGTAAGTTCCTTCTGGGCAGGGAATGTGTCTTGTGCTTCTGTTCTCCTTTCTCAAGTGCTTAGCACAGTGCATCACTCTTAGTGAAGCTCAGTAAATTCCAATAATTCAATGAATGCATCATCAGTAGTACTTATAAGTGCCTACTGTGGGCAGAGCGTTATATTAAGTACTTGGGATGTTTGAGTTAGAAAATGTGATCCTTGTGCTCAAGGCATTGGCAATTAAGTTGGAGATACAAATTTAAAATAATTACAGAAAAGAAGGGAAATAGAATGGTCAAATGGATAGGTGATTGAATGCTTTAAAATAGCATATATGTCTCTAGAAAAATACAGAAGTGGATGTAACACAAAAAAACTAGTCAGTGAAAGAGATTGAGAAGGAGCAGCTGGAGAGGTAAAGGGAAAATCAGGAGAGAACTGTGTTGTAAAATCAAAGTTAGGTAGTGTTTCTGGAAAAGGAAGTGGTCTGCAGTGACAAAGGTATGTGAGACAAAAAAGAGGATTAGGATATAGTTTTGGCTGGGAACAGCTCATTGGTGGCCTTAGAAAGGATGGCTTCAGTGGTGTGGATAATAATAATAATAAGAAGAAGAAGAATTATGGTGCTTGTTAAGCACTTACTATGTGCCAAGCACAGTTCTAAGCACCGGGTAAATACAGGTTAACCAGGTTGGACATAGTCCCTGTCCTACAAAGAACTCACACTCTTAAGGGATCAGATTGCAGAGTGTTGGAGGAGAGGAAGTTTCAGGCAGCAGGTGTGTATACAGCCCTTTGGAGGAGTTTGGACAGGAATAGGAACAGGGAGATGAGGCGTGTGGAGCGAACCCAGGAAGACTTACAAACCATTCCTCGTACTAGTATTACTGCTCTTTCTCCTCCTCCTCCTCTGGGTGCCAGTGCACTGGCAGGTTGTGGCTGTCCCCGATGCAGTGCCTGGCCTCCTGCTGGGGCTTACCCGCACTTGTACTTCCCAAGTGCTTAGTACAGTGCTCTGCACACAGTAAGTGCTCAATAAATACGATTGATTGATTGGGGCTAGAGGGAGTATTGCAGATGCAGTGACCCTCAACTTCCAAGGAGAATCCTCTGAGGCAGAAACAGGATGGGGAGTTCCTTGAAGAGGCCAAGACCAATGCAGAACTAGACTTCCCCTTTGAACTGGCCACAGTGGGGAGCTGGACATAGAATAAGAGTGATAATAACAACAACAACAATATTCTCTCATTCTTCCATGTGTAGACAGCAGAGGCCCCAGGTGAACTCTCATCTGGCTTTCCAAGAGCCAGCCCTAGAAACTGGAAATTCTGGAAATTGGAAACTGGCATTCAATCATTGTCAATCAGTGGTATTTATAGAGCCTTTCTGTTTGCAGAAAACTGTACTAAGCACTTGGGAAAGTACAGTACAACAGAGTTGGTAGACACATTCCCTGCCCACAAGGAGTTTGCAGTCTAGAGAAGCAGCATGAGAAGCAGCGTGGCTCAGTGGAAAGAGCACGGGCTTGGGAGTCAGAGGTCATGGGTTCTAATCCCAGCTCCACCACTTGTCAGCTGTGTGACTTTGGGCAAATTGCTTCACTTCTCTGTGCTTCAGTTACCTCATCTGGAAAATGGGGATTAAGACTGTGAGCCCCACATGGGACAACCTGATGACCTTGTATCCCCCCAGCGCTTAGAACAGTGCTTTGCACATAGTAAGTGCTTAACAAATGCCATTATTATTATTACTAGAGGGAGAGACAGACATTAATATAAATGAATAAATTATGACCAAAAAAAAGAAGCAGGAAGTCAGCAAGAAGGCTGATCTGTTGGCTTGGATCCACCCCTTCCTCCCCCTTCTCTGATTGTTTCCCCAGGTAGGATCTGATTGGTGGGAAAATCTTCCTGTTGAATTTCCCACTCCACGTGATGAAATTCAGTCTGATTTTCAGTGTGGAAAGTGGGAGGTATAGTGGGCACTTAGCGGCCATTGTATCTTGTTTCTCATGACAGCAGGTGCTCTGTTTTCCAAGTCTCCTGACCAACAGTCTTGGGCTCTTTCTGTAGCAAAAGCAAAAACTCAACAAAAAGAGTTATCAGAAACTGGGTTGGGAGGGAGGAAGTGAGGGGTACACAGACTGGATGTGATCTCTGGAGTTTGGCATGGAAGGGAGAGAGGCTGGAGTTTCAGTTCGTTTTGAAGTTTTGAATAATAAACTGCCGACAAGTGGGAAGGAAAGCAAGGATTGGATCTGGCAGCGTTTCTCCTGCTTGCTAGTGTAGCTTTTTTCCTTGCTGAGAGCATATGGGGGAAAGCAGGGGGAAGTGAGCAGACTGGAATCCAGGCTTTCAGCTCCAGAAAAATTAGAAGTAAATGGGTGGACCTGTCCCCATGAAAATTGGGAGCAAATGGGTGGTCTCTGGGGATGCGGCTCTGTGACTGAGGGAGTCCCAGTCAGCCAGTCAGTCAAGTGTATTGAGCGCTTACTGTGTGCAGAGCACTGTACTAAGCCCTTGGGAGAGTAGATTATAACAATAAAAAGACACATTCCCTGCCCACAATGAGCTTACAGTCTAGAGTCCCACCTTATCTCCTCCCCCCTGCCCCACCGCCTTTTCGATAGCAGAAATCCCACTTCAGTAGACTTGGGGAAGAGAATAGTTGCTTTGTAAAGTTGCCTCTAATAAAGCTCTTTCTTGGGGAAATTGCCAAACGGGAATCTCAGTTCATGCAGTTGGAGTAGCTTCTTGGGGTTTTCCCCTGGTTCACCTGCCCCTTCTTCACTCCCACAGGGCATGAGGAGAGTAGAGGGCCCAGCAGTGTTCAGGCACTTGACAAATAGTAGGGGCCTGGTTGGCTAATAGAAGCAAATGGGCTCCCTCCCTTTCTTTCTCCCCATCCCTCCCATAAAGGGATGTTCATAATGGCAAAGGGGCAATAATAATAATGATAATAATGATGGTATTTGTTAAGTGCTTACTATGTAAGCACTCTTCTAAGCGCTGGGGCGGATACAAGGTCATCAGGTTGTCCCATGTGGGGCTCACAGTCTTCATCCCCATTTTACAGATGAGGTAACTGAGGCACAGAGAAGTGAAGTGGCTTACCCAAGATCACACAGCAGACAAATGGCGGAGCCGGGATTAGAACCCACATCCTCTGACTCCCAAGCCTGTGCTCTTGCCACTATGCGATGCTGCTTCTCTAAGCAAACTTCTCATGCTTCATCTCCTTCCCCGCTACGTCACTCCTTCTGCCCTTGACTATAGGTAACCCCAGTGGAGGGTGTGTTTGTGTGTGTGTGTGTGTGTGTGTGTGTGTGTGTGTGTGTGTGTGTGTGTGTGTGTGTGTGTTGTATGAACTGTGACTATTCGGTGAATACTCTAAAAGCAGGACACAAGCCCCCACAAAAGCCTCCATTAACATCTGAGGACAGAATAGCCCACAGTCATGGCAGGGGCCCAGAGAGCCGTGAAAAGCAGTTGGTATTGGCTAAGAACTAGGTGTCATTAGAAAGCTGAACAATCAAAATGGGACATTAGGGTTGCTTAGGTGGTAACCCAAAGTGGGTCCCTTCACATCATCCTGGGGCCTCATTCTCATCCTGCCTTTCTCCACCAGAGTGGGAAGGGTACAAATGGCAGTGACCTGCAGCCTCCACAAAACGCAAGGAAGGCTATGGTGGCTGCTGTAACTGTGGCGGTTACTACATGGACTCTGTTTGTGGACTCTGGCCCACAAAGTAACTATCAATCAATCAATCAATCAATCATATTTATTGAGTGCTTACTGTGTGCAGAGCACGTAGTAAGTGCTTGGGAAGTAGAAGTTGGCAACATATAGAGATGGTCCCTACCCAACGGTGGGCTCACTGTCTAGAAGGGGGAGACAGAGAACAAAACAAAACATATTAACAAAATAAAATAAATAGAACAGATATGTACAAGTAAAATAAATAGAGTAATAAATACATACAAACATATATACATATATACAGGTGCTGTGGGGAAGGGAAGGAGGTAAGGCAGGGGGGTGGGGGGGAGGAGGGGGGGAGGAAGGAGGGGGTTCAGTCTGGGAAGGCCTCCTGGATGAGGTGAGCTCTCAGTAGGGCTTTGAAGGGAGGAAGAGAGCTAGCTTGGTGGATGTTGGGAGGGAGGGCATTCCAGGCCAGGGGGATGACGTGGGCTGGGGGTCGACGGCGGGACAGGCAAGAACGAGGCATGGTGAGGAGATTAGCGGCAGAGGAGCAGAGGGTGCGGGCTGGGCTGGAGAAGGAGAGAAGGGAGGTGAGGTAGGAGGGGGCGAGGTGATGGACAGCCTTGAAGCCGAGGGTGAGGAGTTTCTGCCTGATGCGCAGGTTGATTGGTAGCCACTGGAGATTTTTGAGGAGGGGAGTAACATGCCCAGAGCGTTTCTGGACAAAGACAGTCAAATGCATTATACTTTCCCAAGTGCTTAGTACAGTGCACACAGTAAGCCCTCAATAAATACTATTGATTGATTGAGAAGCTTGGAACTCTGCTCCTGTAGCCCCTTCTGCTTTTTTGTTTTTCTTCTCTGGATTTATCCTTCTCTTTCGTATTGTTTTAGTGTTTTCACTGTTTCATCTCTCCTTGTGTGTGTTGGCAGTCCCTCCTCCCCCCATTTTAGTCTTAGATTGTGAGTCCCTTGAAGGTTGGGGACTGTGTTTGCTTCCCTCCAATGTACTCAGTTTCAGGGCTTAGTGCAATGCTTTGAACACAGTAAGGGCTTTATAAATACTATTGCTACTCTACTATTCTAGAAGACCTTTAGCAAGGCTGAGAGCATCCCTCTTTGTAAAAACTTAAGCCTGGAGAAAAGTCCAGAGCTGTCCATCTCCACGTGGGGGGATACAGGATGTTTGTGTTCTCTAAAGGATTTAAAAGGAGCCAAAGGTGTCATAGTTCACAAGCGACAAGAAACAAGGTCAGTGTCTTTGTGATAAAGGACAAAGTGTGAATAGCAGGAGGGAGCTTGTAGGGGCTGGGCTGGTGCTGGGAAGCCTCTTTCTCTAAGGTTTGGGGAGGGGGTGCCTGTTTCAGGGGACACTCGGTTGGCAAGGCTGCATCTCCCTAACCTCAGAGCTCAGTAGGAAGCAAAGAGGCTTTACTGTCCCCTCCCCTCTCCCCTCCCCTCCCCTCTCCCCCTACATCCTCTGGGACAACAGCCTACAGTTTTGAGCAGAGGGAATAACCCCTGATCGGGTACTTGGCCGCCATGGCCGGAGCTTACTTGCCAGCTCACTGGCTTGTGCAGGGGCAGACTGCCCGGCTAAAGGGGCAGCAACAACTACAGCAACCTCTGACTACACTGTACTGTATATAGCTCAGTGTTTAGCATATGGTAAGCACTTAAAAGATACCACAGTTATTATCAGTAGCAGTACTGACTGCAGGCAGGACCAGCTGTCTCTGTAGGTACCATTGCTTCATTTTGAGGGAAAGGATGGGGGAGCAAGTTGCAAGGAGTGAGCAGACTGGGCAGAGCTAACAAGGCAGACAGATCCCGTTTGAGATCTTTTCTTTTTCTGCTTCTCTTTTTTTCAGTTGTATTTGTTAAGCATTTACTATGTGCCAGGTACTGTACTAAGTGCTGGGGTGGGATACAGGCTAGTCAGTTTTGACACAATCAATCAATTGTATTTATTGAGCACTTACTGTTTGCAGAGCATTGCACTAAGCACTTAGGAGAGTACTTAACAAATACCATAAAAAAGAGGCAGGGAGGTCAGCAAGGAGGCTAATGAAGTAGTTAAGGTGGGGTAAGATAAATGCTTGGATTAGTGTGGTAGCAGTTTGGATGGAAAGGAAAGGGCAGATATTAACAGTGGTGTGAAGGTTGAACCAACAGGATTTGGTGACAGATTGAATATGTCGGTTTAATAAGAGAGATTAGTCAAGGAAAATGCCAAGGTTATGGGCTTGTGAGACAGGAAGGATGGTGGTACTCTCTACAGTGATGGGAAAGTCAAGGGTGGTGACAGGGTTTGGGTGGGAAGATAAGAAGATCTGTTTTGGAGTCATTAAGTTTGAGGTGTTGAATAAAGTTGTCCAGAAGGCAGAAGGAAATATGAGACTGCAGAGAAGAAGAGAGATCAAGACTGGAGATATTGATTTGAGAATCATTTACACAGAGGTAGTAGTTGAAGCCAAGTGACACAGACAATGACTCACATGGGACTCATAGTCTTAATCCCCATTTTACAGATGAGGTAATAGAGGCACAGAGGAGTTAAGTGACTTGCCCAAGGTACACAGCAGACAAGTGGTGGAGCCAGGATTAGAACCCAGGTCTTTCTGACATTCAGGCCTGTGCTCTATCCTCTAGGCCAGGCTGCCCTTTGGAAGTTCTTGAGTCTGGTTGGAGGATCTGGGGAGGTGAAGCTGCAAGTCCAGGTCAGACATCTGGGAGGAGATAGTGGCTTCACTCCTGACAGCTTGGGAAGCCAAGGTGCATTAACAATCAATGAATCATTAGTTAGTGCAGAGCACAGTACTTAGTGCTTAGAAGAGTAAAATACAACAGAGTTGGTAGACTCATTCCCTGCCCACAGTCTACAGACATTAAAATAAATTATGGATTTGTACGTAAGTGCCATGGGGCTAAGGGTGGAGTGAATATCAAGTGCTTTAAGGGTACAGATCTAAGAGCATGGGTGATTCAGAAGTGAGAGAGAGAGAGAGAGAGAGAGAGAGAGAGAGAGAAGAGGAAAAGGGATCAATCAGGGAAGGCCTCTTGGAGGAGATGTGATTTTAATAAGGCTTTGAAGATGGGAAGAATGGTGGACTGCTATATAAGGAGTAGGAAGGAATTCCAGTCCAGAGGGAGGATGTGGGAAAGTGGCCAGTGGTGAGATAGATGAGATTGAGGCACAGTGAACAAGCTGGTGCTAGGTGTCTGAGGTGTGAGGACTGTGCTATAGAAGGAAATCAGCCATATAACATAGGAGTGATTGAGCTGACTGAGGACTTTAAAGACGATGGTAAGGATGTTTGATGTGTTTGATCTTTTTGATGTGGAGGTGGAGGTTCTTGAGGAGTGAGGAGATGGGTAGCAGAGTCAAGTAAGGACTAGAATTAAGATCTTGATAGCAGAATGAAGCAAGGAACAGAGAGAGAGGAGGCAGGGATGTCAGTAAGGAAGCTGATGCCGTAGTCAAGGGGAGATATGTATGATAAGTACTTGGATCAACATGGTAGCAGTTTAGGTGGAGAGAACAAGACAGATTTTCGTCATGTTGTGAAGATAGGATTTGGCGACCAATTGAATATGTCCTGGAGTCATGCTGGAAAGTGGAAGGAAAATAAGGAGGAGTGCAGATGGGTCAGAGAGTGGTGGTCATTCATTCAATCATATTTATTGAGCACTTACTGTATGCAGAACACTGTACTAAGCGCTTGGAGAGTACAATTCAGCCACAAATAGAGACAATCCTTACCCAACAATGGACTCAGTCTAGAATGGGGGAAGGCAGACAACAAAACAAAGCAAAACAAGTAGACAGGCATCAATAGCATCTGTATAAATAAATAGAATTATAGATAATAGTAATAATAATGATGGCATTTGTTAAGCACTTACTATGTGCGAAGCATTGGTCTATAGATATATACACATCATTAATACAATAAATAGAATAATAAATATGTACATATATATACACAAGTGCTGTGGAGTGGGGAGGGGCGTAGAGCAGCGGGAGGGAGTCGGGACGATGGGGAGGGGAGGAGGAGCAGAGGAAAAGGGGGACTCAGTCTGGGAAGGCTTCGTGGAGGAGGTGAGCTTTCAGTAGGGCTTTGAAGGGGGGAAGTATGCTAGTTTGGTGAATGTGAGAAGGGAGGGCATTCCAGGCCAGAGGAAGGATGTGGGCCAAGGGTCGATGGCGAAACAGGCGAGAAAGAGGCACAGTGAGCAGGTTAATGGCAGAGGAGTGGCGTGTGTGGGCTGGGCTGTAGAAGGAGAGAAGGGAGGTGAGGTAGGACGGGGCAAGTTGATGGAGAGCCTTGAAGCCAATAGTGAGGAGTTTTTGCTTGATACGAAGGTTGTTAGGCAACCACTGGAGATTTTTGAGGTGGGTGGTGACATGCCCAGATCGTTTCCGAAGAAAGATAATCCGGGCAGCAGAGTGAAGTATAGACTGAAGTAGGGAGAGACAGGAGGTTGGGAGATCAGAAAGGATGCTGATGCGGTAATCCAGTCAGGATATGATGAGTGAATGTACTAACAAGGTAATGGTTTGGATGGAGAGGACAGGGCGATGGTCAGAAGTAGAAGGTGGAGAAGGGGAAGGGAGGGATGTGGCTGAGCAGCCAATTCTAGTCCCAAGATCCCTAGGCCTGCTGCTGATGGGTCTTGCTGACAGGCTGCCTGGTATCTGGTGGTACTGGGGTAGAAATGGGTCATTTTGGCTGCTAGAGAGTCTCATATCAGTCTGAAAGTTTCTGCTTGGGATTAGAAACGCTCCGTGCTTCCTGTGCAGAAATAATAGTTACAACATTTACTTACTGTGTGCTGAGCACCAGGGTAGATGAAAGTTAAGAGGTCAGGGACTGGCCCTGTCCCACACGGGACTCATGGTCTATCTTATCCCCATGGTAGAGATGGTGAAACTGCATCCCAGAAAGGTCAAGGAGCTTGCCCAAGCTGGCATAGTAGGTCAATATCAGCGCAAGGACTTGATCTCAGGTCTCCTGACTACCAGCCCCATACTCCTTCCAATAGGCCACGCTGTCTTGCAGCTCCCAGAGTGGATCACTGAGGGATCCCTGACTCCCTCTCTTGGTTCAGAATCAATGCTTCCCTCCCAACATCCCTGGAAACACAGATGTCACTTTCAAGCCCTAGGACTCTATGGGAGGAGCAGAGTTGGAGGAAGGCTGGGCATTCAAAATAAAAATAGTGGACATAAGGGAGTCTGGAGCTATAGCCATATCAGAAAGGCAGCTGAAATCCTCTTGCTTCTGCTGGCATTGACTGCTTGGGGTCTGCAAGCTCCTCTCAGAGGAAGACAGGGAGTGTTGCCAGCGGCATCCTGGAGTGATGCCCCATTGTGAACAGACCCACCCAATGACAACCTCTTCCTCGCAGATTTCTTATCTATAGAGAAAATATAACTATAAAACCTTTTCTTTTTCATCCAGTGAACTGCTTAGATCGGCACGTCCGAAGGTCCCCGGACAGAGTGGCTTTGATCTGGGAGAGAGATGAACCTGGAACCGAAGTGCGAGTCACGTACAGGTATAGCACTGCCTCCCTGGCATCTTTCCAGGAGGAGCAGCAGGTGATGACCATCTTTTGTGCTGCACCTGTTGCTTTTAGCTGGAGTAGGAAAGCCCCTGTTTGCACATTGACAGAAGTCTTCGTTGGGATTTGCCTGACTTTAACGCGCTTACCTCACGCCTCTGATTTCTAGACTGTCTGATTTAGCTTCAACATGTCGTCTTGGTTTCTTTCGAGGCCTGGAGAAAGGGTATGATGTGTCTGGGTGAGAGAGAGAGTGTGTGTGTGGTGTCTGGGTGAGAGGGGGGCGGGGGGGGGGGGGGGGGGGGGCAGTTCCCTTTGCTCCAGTAATACCTGAAGAGCCAAACAGTACATTTGACACCACCAGGACCTTTCTCAGGTCACAAGCTCCCAGGCTCTGGGATGAATGGACTGTGGACCTTCTCCTCTGGCCACCTCCACTGCTAAGCTCTCAACAATAGACCCTATGGGGAATCCTTTACTGGTTTGTTCATATTACACCGATCAAACTATTACATCTAAGCCCTTTTGGCCATCTCCTCAGTGCTCCTAATCCTGCACTCTGTGGGAACTGAGTGTCTGGGTTGAGATCTTGCCATTTTATGGCCAACTAGCCACTCCAGAAAGCACAGATGAAACTAGCTGAGTTTTTTCATAGGCCATCAGTGCAGACATTAGTGCAGCCGTATCACAATACTAGGAAGACAACAAACAGCACTGTAGATGTTAATCTTTCTTTTTAGGCTGACTTCCCTTTCTTTCCAGAGCCAGTTTGTTCAGTTGTCCAAATGCTGGGTTGGTCATGCTGTTACATCTCAACAACATTTTGCAAGAACAAGCTCCCCAAAGTAGAATAATTTTTCAGTGGCTTTAAATTCCACACCATTAAGGGATACATTGGGCAGCAGCTGTGGGCTTTGGCAGATTGATTGTCTGTCCAAAGCATTTGGCAGCCCGAGGAAAAGCTACAGTGAGCAATTATATGACTTGAAGGATGATGGCCACCAGTGCACAATCATCCATAAATGAGTCTTTCCCACTACTTCGTTTTTGCACAGTCACGCTAATTCAAGTCCATCATCTAGATGATACTGCACATAGATAGACCCCCACATCCTACCCCTTTGAACCTTATGGTTAAAAAGATCAGTCAGTGAAAAAAAAAGCTTTGGTTGATAACATTTATGAGAGCAAAAGGATCAAGAAGTAGCCTTGCTCCAGAATTCTTACCTTCATTCCACTGTAGAGTGGCTGTATGGTATTAACATAACAAATGTTTATGGATAGCGAGACTTGTGAAGAACAGCCAGCGGGTCATTATGATATATCGAGTTGCAAGTCTCACTGAGGTCTTCCTGTTCCTATCACTATAATAATAATAATTCTGGTACTTGTTAAGAGCTTACTGTGTGCCAAGCACTGCTCTAAGCACTGAGGTAGATACAAGTTAATCAGGCTAGACACAGTCCCTGTTCCATCTGGGGCTCACAGTTTTATTCTCCATTTTACAGATGAGGGAACTGAGATCCAGAGAAGTTAAGTGACTTGCCCAAGGTCACATGGCAGACATGTGGTGGAACTGGGATTAGAACCCAGGTCCTTCTGATTCCCAGGCCCATGCTCTGTCCACTAAGTCACGATTCATTCATCCAGTCATATTTATTGACTCTTTTACTGTGTGCAGAGCACTATACTAAGCACTTGGAAAACTACGATACAACAATAAACAGTCACATTCCCTGCCCACAACGAGCTCTGTCTACAGTCGGGGAGACAGGCATCAGTACAAATGAATAAAATTACAGATATGTACCTAAGTGTTGTGGTACTGGGAGAGGGGAAGAGCAAAGGGAGCAAGTCAGGATGACGCAGCAGGAAGTAGAAGATGAAGAAAAGTGGGGCTTAGTCTGAGAAGGCCTCTTGGAGGAGATGTGCCTTCAATAAGGCTTTGAAGGCAGGGGGAGTAATTGTTTATCGGATTTGAGGAGAGAGGGCATTCCAGGCCAGAGGCAGGATGTGGGCCAAGGGCTGGCAGCGAGACAGGCGAGGTTGATGGCGAGACAGGAGAGGTTGAAGCACAATGAGAAGGGTAGCAAAGTATGCGGCCTGGGTTGTAGATGGAGAGAAGTGAGGTGTGGTAGGAAGGGGCAAGGTGGTAGAGTGCTTTAAAGCCAAAGATGAGGAGTTTTTGTTTGCTACGGAGGTGGATAGGCAACCATTGGAGATTTTTGAGGAGTGGGATAACATTCATTCATTCATTCAATCGTATTTATTATCATCATCATCATCAATCATATTTATTGAGCACTTACTATGTGCAGAGCACTGTACTAAGCGCTTGGGAAGTACAAGTTGGCAACATATAGAGACAGTCCCTACCCAACAGTGGGCTCACAGTCTAAAAGGGGGAGAGAGAACAAAACCAAACATACTAACAAAATAAAATAAATAGAATAGATATGTACAAGTAAAATAAATAAATAAATAAATAAATATTGAGCGCTTACTGTGCGCAGAGCACTATACTAAGCGCTTGGGAAGTACAAGTTGGCAACATATAGAGACAGTGCCCTGTGGGGCTCACAGTCTAGGAGGGGGAGACAGACAACAAAACAAAGCATATTAACAAAATAAAATAAATAGAATAGTAAATATGTACAAGTAAAATAGAGTAATAAATCTGTACAAGCATATATACAGGTGCTGTGGGGAGGGGAAAGAGGTCGGGGGGGGGATGGGGAGGTAGAGAGGAAAAAGGGGGCTCAGTCTGGGAAGGCCTCCTGGAGGAGGTGAGCTCTCAGTAGGGCTTTGAAGGGAGGAAGAGAGCTGGCTTGGCGGATATGCAGAGGGAGGGCATTCCAGGCCAGGAGGAAGATGTGGGCCGGGGGTCGACGGCGGGACAGGTGAGAACGAGGCACAGTGAGGAGGTTAGCGGCAGAGGAGCGGAGGGTGCCGGCTGGGCTGTAGAAGGAAAGAAGGGAGGTGAGGTAGGAGGGGGCGAGGTGATGGAAAGCCTTGAAGCCGAGAGTGAGGAGTTTTTGCCTGATGCGTAGGTTGGCTGGTAGCCACTGGAGATTTTTGAGGAGGGGAGTAACATGCCCAGAGCGTTTCTGCACAAAGATGATCTGGGCAGCGGCGTGAGGTATAGACTGAATTGGGGAGAGACAGGAGGATGGGAGATCAGAGAGGAGGTTGATGCAGTAATCCAGTCGGGATAGGAAGAGGGATTGAACCAGCAGGGTAGTGGTTTGGATGGAGAGGAAAGGGCGGATCTTGGCGATGTTGTGGAGGTGAGACCGGCAGCTTTTGGTGACAGATTGGATGTGAGGGGTGAACGAGAGAGCAGAGTCGAGGATGGGTTGCGGGCTTGTGAGACGGGAAGGCCCTACTGGGAGCTCACCTCCTCCAGGAGGCCTTCCCAGACCGAGCCTCCTCCTTTCTCTCCCCCTCCTCCCCCCTCTATCCCCCCGCCTTACCTCCTTCCCCTCCCCACAGCACCTGTATATATGTATATATTTTGTATGTATTTATTACTCTATGTATTTGTTTATTTTATTTGTACATATTTATTCTATTTATTTTATTTTGTTAATATGTTTTGTTTTGTTCTCTGTCTCCCCCTTCTAGACTGTGAGCCCACTGTTGGGTAGGGACTGTCTCTATATGTTGCCAACTTGTACTTCCCAAGTGCTTAGCGCAGTGCTCTGCACACAGTAAGCGCTCAATAAATACGATTGAATGAATGAATGAATGAATGAATGAATGAATAGTGCCATCTACAGTGATGGGAAAGTCAGGGAGAGGGCAGGGTTTGGGAGACATGACCTGAACATTTCTGTAGAAAGATAATCAGAGCAGCCAAGTGAAGTATTAACACTTCTTACCCGTCCCCTTGAAGTGGCTTGCCCCAGATCATACAGCAGACAGGTGACGGAGCGGGGATTAGAACCCGCTTTGTTGGCTTCCAGGCACATGCTCTTTCCCCTTGGCCTTGCTGCTTTGGACAAAAAGACGAGGTCCTAGAACCCATGCAAGGGAATTGATTAGAGCAAGGGTGTTGGCACAGCTCCACCCACACCAAAAGTGTGTTGCTCCACCCCTGCCAAAAGTGTTCACTTTGGGGCCCAGAGTGCCACAAGTAGGTGGGCAGGAATGTAGCACATTTCAAGAGTGTGCAGTAGAACTAGGAGTCTCCAAGAGCCTCATTTTCCAGCTATTTTTCAGGATTCCAACTGAGCCTGTTTGCCACACAAGATGCCTTAGATGTTTCTTCCTCTGAAAACCTTCCTCACTGATTTCCTAAGCCCTAAGAAGAACTCCTCTACTTTTAGTCACTGAACCTTGCCCCCTCCTACCTCACCTCCGTTCTCTCCTTCTACCGCCCAGCCCGCACACCCTGCTCCTCTGGTGCTAACCTTCTCACTGTGCTTCGTTCTCACCTGTCCCGCCATCGACCTCTGGCCCACATCCTACCACTAGCCTGGAATGCACTCCCTCCCTCCTCACATTTGCTGAACCAGCACACTTCGCCCCTTCAAAGCCCTACTGAAAGCTCACTTCCTCCAGGAGGCCTTCCCAGACTGAGCCCCCCTTTTCCTCTGCTCCTCCTCCCCTCCCCATCACCCCAACTCCTTCCCTCTGCTCTACCCGCCTCCCCGCCCCACAGCACTTGTATATATATGTACATGTTTAAAATTCTATTTATTTTATTGATGTGTATATCCATCTATAATTCTATTTGTTTATATTGATGCTATTGATGCCTTTTTACTTGTTTTATGTCTGTCTCGCTACTTCTAGCCTGTGAGCTCGTTGTTGGGTAGGGATTGTCTCTGTTGCTGAATTGTACTTTTCAAGCGCTTAGTACAGTGCTCTGCCAGCAGTAAGTGTTGAATAAATAAGAATGAATAAATGAGTAAATGAACCCCCACCTTGGTGAGGTTTGAGGCACACATCGGGTCAGGGCTTGTAATTAAAACCTTCTGGATCCTATGAAACTAGCGGAAAAACGTGACTATTTTTAGAAATAAGCAAACAGTTGAGGGCTCAATCCACCTAGATATGTACTGGTATTTTTAGTAGTATTACTCATAACAATAGTAGTGGTAGTAATCAAAGCAGCGTGGCATAGTGGAAAGACCATGTGCCTGGGAGTCAGAGGACCTGGGTTCTGAAGCCAGTTCTGCCTCTTATCTGCTGTGTGACCTTGGGCCAATCACTTAACTGCCCTGTGCCTCAGTTCCCTTATCTGGAAAATGGGGATCCATCACTTGTCCTCCCTCCTACTTAGACTGTGAGCCCCGTGAGGGACTTGATTATCTTGTATCTACCTCAGCTCTTAACAAAAGCAACAATTATTATTATTATTATCATTATTATAATTAGTGGTAGTAGTAATAGTAATAGCAGCATTTAATGAGCATGACTTGGTACAGTGCACTGTATTAAATGCTTGGTAAGTACAGAATAAAGAAGTGATATAGTCCCCATGTACAAGGGGAGCATAAGGGTACAAAGGGAACATAAAACATAAAAATATTTACTGGAAGACCTGGATTCTAAATCTGACCCACCACTTGTCTGCTCTGTGTTCTTGGGCAAGTCACTTCACTTCTTTGTGCTTCAGTTACCTCATCTGTAAAACAGGGATTAGTACTGTGAGCCCCATGTAGGATATAGACTGTGTCCAACTTGATTCATTCATTCATTCAATTGTATTTATTGAGTGCTTACTGTGTGCAGAGCACTGTACTAAGCGCTTGGGAAGTACAAGTTGGCAACATATAGAGACGGTCCCTACCCAACAGTGGGCTCACAGTCTAGAAGGGGGTGACAGACAACAAAACAAAACATATTAACAAAATAAAATAAATAGAATAAATATGTACAAATAAAATAAATAAATAGAGTAATAAATACGTACAAACATATATACATATATACAGGTGCTGTGGGGAGGGGAAGGAGGTAAGGTAGGGGAATGGGAAGGGGGAGGAGCGGGGGAGGAAGGAGGGGACTCAGTCTGGGAAGGCCTCCTGGAGGAGGTGAGCTCTCAGTAGGGCTCTGAAGGGAGGAAGAGAGCTAGCTTGGCGGATGTGCGGAGGGAGGGCATTCCAGGCCAGGGGAGGTGACGTGGGCCGGGGGTTGATGGCAGGACAGGGGAGAATAAGGCACAGTGAGGAGATTAGTGGCAGAGGAGCGGAGGGTGCGGGCTGGGCTTTAGGAGAGAAGGGAGGTGAGGTAGGAGGGGGTGAAGTGATGGAGAGCATTGATGCTGAGGGTGAGGAGTTTGTATCTATCGCAGTGCTTAGTTCAGTGCCTGACACATAGTAAGTGCTTAACAAATACCATAAAAATTGAATGTACAATTGAATAGGCATGTACAAGAGTGCTGAGGGTGGGTATAAATAATTTTATAAGTGCTAGCATTGGCTGATGGGTTTATATGCTGTAAAGTGGTGGGAAATTAATCAGGAAGTTTGTTTAGAGAAGGTGAGATGTTGGAGAATTTTCAGTCAATCAATCAATCAATCAATTGTATTTATTGAGCACTTACTGTGTGCAGAGCGCTGTACTAAGCGCTTGGGAAGTACAAGTTGGCAACATACAGAGACAGTCCCTACCCAACAGTGGGCTCACTGTCTAGAAGGGGGAGACAGAGAACAAAACCAAACATATTAACAAAATAAAGTAAATAGAATAGGTATGTACAAGTAAAATAAATAAATAAATAGAGTAATAAATTTGTACAAACATATATACATATATACAGGTGCTGTGGGGAAGGGAAGGAGGTAAGACGGAGAGATGGAAAGGGGGACGAGGGGGAGAGGAAGGAGGGGGCTCAGTCTGGGAAGGCCTCCTGGAGGAGGTGAGCTCTCAGTAGGGCCTTGAAGGGAGGAAGAGAGCTAGCTTGGATGTTGGGAGGGAGGGCATTCCAGGCCAGGGGGATGATGTAGGCCAAGGGGATGACGTGGGCCGGGGGTTGATGGCGGGACAGGTGAGAACGAGGCACGGTGAGGAGATTAGCTGCAGAGGAGCGGAGGGTGCAGGGTGGGCTGTAGAAGGAGAGAAGGGAGGTGAGGTAGGAGGGGGCGAGGTGATGGACAGCCTTGAAGCCGAAGGTGAGGCGTTTCTGCCTGTTACGCAGATTGATTGGTAATCACTGGAGATAATTAAGATAATCAATTAAGCAATCATAGTTCTTGAATGATTACTGTGTGAGGAGCACTGTACTAAGTGCTTGGGAGAGTGCAATATAATTCTATTTATTCTGTTGACACCTGTCCACATGTTTTGTTTTGTTATCTGTCTCCCCCTTCTAGACTGTGAACCCGTTGTTGGGTAGGGACCATCTCTACAGGTTGCCAACTTGTACTTCCCAAGTGCTTAGTACAGTGCTCTGCACACAATAAGTGCTCAATAAATACGATTGAATGAATGAATGAATGAATGAATGAGTGAATGAATGAATAAATGAACAGATTTGGTAAACAAGTTCCTTGCCCTATAAGGAGAGTTGTGGCTTACCTGATTTGGGAAGAGAGGGAGTTCCAAGCTGGGAAAATCATGTGAGCAAGGTGGATATGGGAGAGTCAACAACAAGGAACAACTAGAAGGGTGGCTTGGGCAGAGTGTAGAGAGTGAGTTGGGAATAATAGATAAAGAGTACAGATATGTGAAGTTGGGTAAGTTGATGGAAAGCCTTGAAGCCATTTGTTAGGATTTTATATTTAATGTGGAGTGACACAGAAATCCAATGGAGGATTTTGTGGAGAAGAGAAATGTGGGCCTAACGTTATTCCAAGAAGATAATCTTTGTAGTATAAATTGGAGTGGGAAGAAGCTGAAGCCAGGGAGACAAACGCTTCCCTTCCTTCCTCTCCCCCTCCTCCCCCTCTCCACCCCCCCCCCGCCTTACCTCCTTCCCTTCCCCACAGCACCTGTATATATGTATATATGTTTGTACGTATTTATTGCTCTATTTATTTATTTATTTTACTTGTACATATTTATTCTATTTATTTTATTTTGTTAATATGTTTTGTTTTGTTCTCTGTCTCCCCCTTCTAGATTGTGAGCCCACTGTCGGGTAGGGACCGTCTCCATGTGTTGCCAACTTGTACTTCCCAAGCGCCTAGTACAGTGCTCTGCAAACAGTAAGCGCTCAATAAATACGATTGAATGAATGAATGAATGAACAAGTAAAGAGGCTGATGCAAAAATCTAGTCATGATATGACCAGAGCTTATACCAGTGATGGCAGCGGTTATTCCGGATGGCCACCAAGTCGCCGGGCGACTAAAGAATTAGTCAGCATGTGACTGCCGAAAGTTTTAATAAAGTTTTATTGGTAAGGCCGAAGACCGAATAGGGGGTAACACTCCCAGCGGGCTCATTTCCTTAAGGGAAAAGGCCCCAAAGACCGAATAGGGGGTAACGCACCTGGCGGGCTCATTTTCTTAAGGGAAAAGGCCCCGAGGGCCTGATACAGCGGGCTTATATACCGCTGTTGCTGATCACAGTGATTGGTAGATTTGAAAACAGTGGGGACTGGATTGGTGCAGATTTGTTCCAGATTTGGTGCAGAGCTGGGCAGAGGCTATCTCCTTATTTGGTTTGGTTCCTGGACCCAGCCAGTGGGCTGCAGGGTCTAAAGCCCATACCAGATATGGCAACAGAACCGCGTACATTCAAACAATATGTGCAACCTTTCCATGGTGCATGAGGGGCCCCCATCATTCCCCCCTCAAAGACATACAACCCTTATTCCTAAGGGGTTGCTGAGGGTCGATGGTCCGTCTTCTGGAATGGCTTCATGCTGACAGTGGGCGATGAACTCATAACTAGATGCATTCGGGGTCGTATGGGTGTACCGCAAACCGGCCGTGAGCTCAACGGTGAGATGGTGGTGGTGTCACGGTCGGGGTGATTTCTCGTAGAGCCTGTAAGATGGGGGCAGCGTCCCCCTCAGGTTCCTCCATTGACTTATGTCCCTTGGGTTGGTGCTCTTCCCCATGGAGCCAGAGGTCGCCGATTCGGTCACAGGTGTATTGTGAGGGAGTGTCCTCCTGGGGAGAATCAGAAAAATCTGGGACAAGAGGTGTCCTCGGTTTGGGTGCGGGCTGCCTGTCGAGCAGCTGAGTCCGCAAAACGATTTCCCTTGATTATTTCTGTATTCCCCTTTTGGTGTCCCCGACAGTGAATTACAGCCACTTCCTGGAGTTCCCAAACTGCTGCAAATAGCTGGAGGATTTCCTCTGCATGTTTGATAGGGGTGCCTCGGGCAGTAAGGAGACCTCACTCTTTCCAAATAGTCCCATGAGCATTTAAGACATGGAAGCCATATTTGGAGTCAGTAAATATGTTGATGCATCCCCTTTTCCAATTCCATAGCTCAAGATAGGGCTACCAGTTCTGCTTTCTGCTCTCCTGTACCGCTATGGCAGTGGCTACTACCGCATGGAGACATGCTGGCCAACCAGCGGCGATGCTATCCAACTACTTGGAAGAATACGCTACCGCGCAAAAGTCTGATCGCAAGGATTGACCTAGAACCGCAGCACAGTGGTGTCACTGCTCGTCTACATATAAAGCAAAAGGTTTGGCTAGGTCAGGCCAAACAGTTCCTGCTGATATAAACATGGTAGGGGGGCAGTTTGGAGACAAGATTTTGAAATGCCGTCGATCCCCACCACCCTTACTCCAGATGGATGGGTAGGACTGTGAAAACTGGGAAGGACAGAGTAGGTGGCTCCCGTAACAATAAGAAAATTTATAATCTTACCGGACATTTCTACGCTCAACCTGGGTTCGGCCATGGAGATGGTTCCTGCGGGGGCCTGGCCGTTCCCTGGGCTCCATCAGTCCCGGCTCTCGGACACGCCAACAACTGGGAACTGGCCAGCCTCGGGGTCGGCACTCGCCTCCAGTAGCGGGCAGTTCTGTTTCCAGTGCCTGTGTCCCTGGCAGAGGGGGCACGGTTCAGGTGGCTGGTGGCCGCGACCAGGCCTCCATGCCTGGGGGCACTTCTGAGTCCAATTGCCAGACTGGTGGCACACAAAACAGGGCTTCCCAGACCCTGGGCCACAGGCAAGCACCGTGGCTGCATCGGGCAACCTTCCAGGGTGGACCGACCCTTCGTCAGGGCCGCCACAAGTAACTGGGCCTGCTCCCTGCCCTTCATTTTTGCCCTGTGGTCCTTCTCATCCCAGGCTGCCTGGTCACGGTTGTTAAAAACTCTAAAGGCAGCCTCTAACAACTGATTCGTGGGGGTTTGTGGCCCCAACTGCTCCTTCTGTAATTTTCAGTGGAAATCTTCAGCCAATTAATAAAATACAGATTTAGAATGACACTTCCCTCTACCGAGTTGGGATCAAGCTGGGTGTACTTTCGAATCGCCTCCACCAGCCTGAGTCTAAACATGGCACGGTTCTCGGTAGAGTCCTGGGTCACAGCTCAGACCCGATCATAGTTAACTTGCTTCCTAATTCCTTTCTCCATGCCCGCCAGTAGGCATGTAATCGTATGATCCCGGAGCTGTCTATCAGTACTGTCTCCCTGATAATTCCAATCTGGTTTGGACCGAGGGACAGCTATCGCTCCCAGTGGGTGCCTCCCATGACTGTTCACGGCAGCTTCATCCCCGCCCTTTCAGCATAGTCCCAAACTATTCTCTTTTCCTCTACGGTCAGGCAGGAGGAAAGCAACAGATTAAGATCTTCCCATGACAGGTCGTACTGCAAAGTCAGGCTCCGGAATTTGTCCCGAAAGCGCGTGGGGTCCGCAGAATATTGTCCCAATTTCCCATTTTGCCATTTCCAATTCTCTCAAAGAGAAGGGAGCCTGTACCCGCACTATCTTTCCCCTCTCCCCTGCAACCTCCCTCAAGGGGAGTATCCTCCCCAGGTGCTGGAAGGGCTTAGGGCCCAGGAGGAGGTGGATTGGTATGGAGGAGGACATAACAAAAGGTTGGGCCCTGTAGTGGTGGTGATTCCCATTCCCTCACGGGGCTGAGTGGGGGCCAAAGGTACCTGAGATTCCCAGCCAGAGGGAGGGGGAAAGCCATCCTCCCCGGGGCCCCCTGCAGAGGAGAGGATCATCCGGAATATATCTGAGGAATCAGACCTTAGGGCTGGACCCCCTGGAGGGGCCCAGGAAAAACACATGCAGCAGTTTTTTCCTTCAGGGCTTTGGGACAAAGCCATAAAAGCTTGGACATAAGGGATTTCTGACCATTTCTCTAACCGCCTGCAATATAAGTCCAGCTGGAAAATAGTATTATAACTTACGGACCCATATTCGGGCCAGACCTCCTGATCCTCTAATTTATACTGAGGCCATTTTGTGGTACACAAGAAAATCAGTTGCTGTCATTTTAAATCGGCCAAACCAAAGTTGTCCTTATTCTTGGTGTTCAGCAGGCAACCCAATGGGGAGTCGCCTGGAATTGAGGAAACTTGTCCCATAACGGGTGAAAAACGTTCCTCCTTTGGGGTCCTGGAAAATATTTGTCTGAAGCCTGAGAGTGTTTCAAGGAGGAGGGAGTGGTTTTTAGGGTTTTCCTTATCAAAGGGCCACAGTCCAGGTCATTGTATGGTTTCAGGTTTATCTGTCCATATTAGCCCCCAGGCTGCCTGATCTGGGGCCCTGGCTCTGAGCCAGGAACAACAAGTCTCCAGTCCTGAGCAAGGCAAGGTTAGCCTGGTCCAATGTGAATCCAGCTGCCATACAAGGGGAGTGTTCATGGTTCCTGGCTCAGAGCCAGGGCGCCAGAGCAGGCAGCCTGGGGGCTAATATGAAACACTCTCAGGCTTCAGTTTTGCTGACACAAAACCAACCTGGTTCTCCTCCTACTGCTTTGCCCACTCAGATTCACTAGCTGGCTCCTCTTCTCCCTCTCATACTCTTACCACAGATGCCCCAGTTCACTTGTCTCAGTCAGTGTAGTCAGTGATCTGTTTCCAGTCTCATCACTATACCTAACCTTATGAGTGAATGAGTCCTGCATGTAAAACTCCTGAATGACTTTCCAATGTGTTGCCCTCCTACCCATCCATTCACTTATTGCGCTCAATGCCCAGTGGGAGAAAGTGGGTGAAAATGTGCAAACCACCACTGTTATCTTCAATGCATTCAGCAGGTTCTCAATACTGTGGCATGAACCACAACTGTAGTTTCCCAAGCACTTAGTACAGTGCTCTGCACACAGTAAGCACTCAATAAATACGATTGATTGATTGATTGATTGTGGGGATGGCAGTGTCTGTCAATCTCTGTTAATTCAGAGATAATAAGGAACACCTTTTCGCTAAGTTTCACCCAAACTCCAGAGCCCGCTGACCCTCACCTCACAGTTGTAGCCAGTTCTGCTCAGGGATTGTTCTAGTTTAAGGGGTAAGTCAGAACTTGGCCACAATCCTGTTTTGTTCTCTCTGTTTGGGACAGCCCTTCATCTCTGTTCCTGAGTGCAATGTTACTATGGGGTTAGGGTATATTTCTGCTGTTGACTTGCTAAGGCCTGAAATGCCTGCACTCATCAAATCTGACAGCCAGACCCCCTTTCAAAGCCTTATTGAAAGCACATCTCCTCCAAGAGGCCTTCCCAGACTAAGTCCCTCCTTTCCTCACCTCTCACTCCCTTCTGCATTGCCCTGACTTGTTCCCTTTGTTTTCCCCCCATTCCAGCACTAATGTACAAATCTGTAATTTATTTATTTTCATTGATGTCTGTTCCTCCGCCCCCCTCCCCCAACCTTCCCAGACTGTGAGCTCGCTTTGGGCAGGGAATGTGTCTGTTTATTGTATTGTACTCTCCCAAGCACTTAGTACAGTGCTCTGCACATAGTAAGCACTCAATAATTATGATTGAATGAATGAATGAATGGGGAGAGCACAATGCCAGTCACTGCTGATGTCCTTAACCCTTAACCCCTAACTTTGCTCCTCTGAAGGGAACTGGGTTCTGGAATTAGGTTCACTTGCTGAGACTCGAACTGGAATCCATGCCTTGGAGTCCTGGCCGTGACTAGAGTCTTAGCCTGTCCCGCCATCGACCCCCGGCCCACGTCATCCCCCGGGCCTGGAATGCCCTCCCTCTGCCCATCCGCCAAGCTAGCTCTCTTCCTCCCTTCAAAGCCCTGCTGAGAGCTCACCTCCTCCAGGAGGCCTTCCCAGACTGAGCCCCTTCCTTCCTCTCCCCTTCGTCCCCCTCTCCATCCCCCCATCTTACCTCCTTCCCTTCCCCACAGCACCTGTATATATGTATATATGTTTGTACATATTTATTACTATATTTATTTATTTATTTTACTTGTACATATCTATTCTATTTATTTTATTTTGTTATTATGTTTGGTTTTGTTCTCTGTCTCCCCCTTTTAGACTGTGAGCCCACTGTTGGGTAGGGACTGTCTCTATATGTTGCCAACTTGTACTTCCCAATAAGGGTTTCCATCACAGCCATCAAAATCACAAACACACACAATTTCTGGGAATTGTTTGGGAGGGTTGAAGTTTTCCAGTAGGCAGGAATAAAGGATAACTTCAAGAGCAGTATGGTCCATGAAGGACAGTGAGCTGTACATCCTAGCTCACTGTGAGGTTGGAGGTGGAAAAGGGATAGTTTGGGGTATGAGGGTAGGTGTCCAGGAGGGCAACCAGCCTACAGTTCTTCCAAGTGCCTCTATTGATTAGAAGGTTCTTTCTGCAGTCTAACCTAAACCTCTTTCACTGAATTCTACCTCTGCTTCTCTCCCTTGACCCAGGCTTAATATAATAATAATTATTATGGTATTTCTTAAGCACGTACTATGTGCCAAGCACTATTCTAAGCACTGATATGGTGGCAGCTCAATGATACCCACATAAGGTTTCTCTGTACTGGTCCTCTGTGTCCTTCTCTTCTCCAGCCTCATAGTAAGGATTCTCTGGATGGGAGCAGGGGTGGGTGGCCAGAGGGTTGGAAGGGAGCAGAAGGCCAATGGCTAGGCAGCTAGCCGCAAGCGGGAGTGAGAAAGCTGCTGTCTTCTGTCCCACAGGGAGCTTCTGGACATCACTTGCCGCCTCGCCAATATTCTGAAAAACCGTGGGGTGGGCCGTGGGGACAGAGTGGCCTTGTACATGCCTGTGTCCCCTCTGGCGGTAGCGGCCATGCTGGCTTGTGCCCGAGTTGGGGCCGTGCACACGGTGATCTTTGCTGGATTCAGCGCAGAGTCTTTGGCTGGACGAATCAATGATGGTAAGCACCGCTGCGGAAGCAGAGAAGGGTCATGGTCCCATACAAGATAGGACTGCATCCTCCCAAAAGGTCATGTGAATGCCCACAATGCTAGGCCACTTGGTGGAACTTCCTGTTGGGGTGGCTGGAACATTAAGGAGCTGGGACTTATGTGAGCCCTCAGAATTGCCCATCTGTGGGAGACACTGACCACTCTCCCAATCACCTCTATCAGCAAAGTGCAAAGTGGTCATCACTGCCAACCAGGGTCTGAGAGGAGGCCGAGTCATTGAGCTGAAGAAGATAGTGGATGAAGCTGTAAAAAATTGCCCTTCAGTCACGTGTGTCCTGGTGGTTCAGAGAACAGACAACAAAGTGCCCATGGGGAATCTGGACGTCCTCCTGGAAGATGTGAGTCTATTCAAACAGCGTAGCTCCCTAACCCTAACCCTAACTATGACTCAACCCTACCAAACCCTAACCCTAATGATGACTCTAACCATACCAAATCCCAATGCTAATGCTAACCCTAACCATACCAAATGCTAAGCCTAATTATAACCTTAACACTAAGCTAACCTTATGCCTACCAAACCATAACCATAACCCTAATCATGATTCTAACCCTACCAAACCCTAACCCTAACCTTAACCCTAATGAACCCTAACGATAACTCTAACCATGACTCTAACCCTATCAAACCCTAACCCTAAGCTAACCTTAACCCTATCAAACCCTAACCATAATTCTAGCCATGACTCTAACCCAACAAACCCTAACCCTAACCTTAACCTTAACCCTACAAAATCGTAAACCTAACTCTAACCCTACCAGACCCTAACCCTACCAAACACTAACCCTTATCATAACCCTAACCCTAAATATTCCCCATCAAAGGAGGGGCGAGATCTACTGCTTCTTGGGTTTTAGAGTGGTGCATAGGGATGAACCAGGTCTCCCCAACATGTGTCTGAGGGTAGGACCAAGGTGAGAACCCGGAAAGATCTCCAGGGGACAGCACCTAAAAAACGCCTGTCTGTTTTTGTCTTTCCTATCAGGAGATGACCCAAGCAAGTGCGGTGTGTCCTCCCGAGTCCATGGACAGCGAAGACATGCTGTTTCTGCTTTACACTTCAGGGAGCACAGGCTCACCAAAGGGGCTGGTTCACACTCAGGCTGGATACTTGCTTTATGCTGCTCTGACCCACAAGGTGGGCCTGGGGTGGGGCTGGGTGTAGAATGGCTCAAGGAGGCTTTGGCTGCTTGCAGCTGTGGGCTGTTGTGAGATTCATGGGTACTGATCTCTTTGCGAGTAACTAAAATAGACATGAAACTAGGGACTGGCCTAGAGGCACAGGGCTGGAAAGACACTGGGCCAAGACTGAAAGACATCAGGCTGGGTATTAGATTGAATGTGGAGGATGAAGTATGTGCAGTGGAACCCTAGCCCAGCTACTGAAATTTATGAAGCTGCCTGTCGGCCCTGGCTCCCAGGGAATTTGTCCCGCAACTCCTATGAGGCAGGCAGGAAGATACTTTGTTGGGGGCCGAGGGGAAGTGCTCTTAAAGTTTGGTATGAGAATCCAGTGGCTAGTGAAATCAGCTTGCAGAACTTGCTATCTCCCCCCCAGCCCTGCCCAAACTGCCTGCAGAGTCTAGTCCAGGTAGTCTCCCAGAAGGCAGGTCTTTTCTTGCCCAGCCAGGCCATTCAGTAACAGGCCATTCTTGTCTGACTGGAACCAGGGGCTCCATCTGCAGTCGGACACTGCCTCCGTCTTGTCTGTCCCCGTCTCACAGCCTGTTTCAAGTCCCCAGTGGGGTCTGCTGCCAGAGGCCAGAGAAGGGAGACCTACCTCAACTCAGGGCCCTCAGTCCTGGCCCGCTGGGGGTGAGCTGACTGGACAGTGCCTCTGGGATTGCAAAATGGGCTGCGTGGAGGGCCAGCCCCCAACTCAGCTCAGCTGCTTCAGCAGCAGACGTGCTGCCCCAATTAGGAGCATGTGACCCCAGAACTCTGCCCTAGAAGCAGAAGGTGAAGCTCAGACTTCATGACTGAGAAACTTTGGGGCCTCTAAGCCTTCCCATTACTCCTCCTCCATTTGACCCTCAACCCTGAGTCCCACACCCCCTCAACCTCAACCCTGGGAAAAGAGATAAGATTGGGGCTGACCAGCCTTGTTTGAGGAGCCATGGTTCTCTTTGTATCTTAGATACACAGATCACATGGGAGCAGGCGCGGCAGACTCCTCCCTGCAGTGAGTCCTTGATAATCATTCAAGTCATACCTCTCTGTGTTCCCACAGCATGTGTTTGACTACCGGGAAGGGGATGTGTTTGGCTGTGTGGCAGATATCGGTTGGATCACGGGACACACTTACGTGGTATATGGGCCACTCTGCAATGGAGCCACCACAGTCCTGTTTGAAAGCACTCCAATATACCCCAATGCAGGTGGGTGCACGACCCCTGGGCAAATCCTGTCATCGCATGAAGGGGCAAGGCCAAGGCAGGCCAACAAGATCAATATCCCTGGAATGGTGGGGACAGGGTGGCAGAAGCCCTCAACCCCAAGAGCCCAGATTGTTCCAGATATTGTCCCAGATATCCCAGTGGCGCTTTTGCCACTATCTGGGGTGCCACCTCTATGCCATCCCCACCAACCCCTTTGCTACCCTCCATACTACCCTGCTGCCACTGCCATTGCCATCCTGATAACCTGACCTGGCACCACTCCTGTGGGTCTTTTCAGTTAAAATGAATTGGGTACTCCAGGGTCTGAAGCTATTGCTTTCCTTTCCCTGTGTGACTGCATGACACATTTGCAGGATTAGCTTTGAAGGATTAGCTTTGTTCTGGACCCTGGGAGGCTAAAGATCCTGGAAGATAAAGATCAACTTGGGACATATTGCAGGTCGATACTGGGAAACTGTGCAGAGATTAAAGATTAACCAGTTTTACGGTGCGCCCACTGCTGTGCGACTGCTACTGAAATACGGAGATGCTTGGGTGAAGAAGTATGATCTGTCTTCTTTAAGGACTTTGGGATCAGGTGAGACACTCTGAAAAGTACAGGCTCAAGTTCAACTGTCCTGGGATGCAGTGGACACTACATGGGGTAAATCCCCCAGGCCTTGGCCTCATCCCATTCCCATTTCATCCTCCCCATATGGTCCTATCCCTTCCCCATCCCAATCCCCTGTCCCTTCCCTGTCCCATTTCTATCCCATCCCTAGGGGTGAAAAGATTGACCCCAGAACCACACTGAACTGTGATCAATCAATGAGTAAATCAACAATGGCATTCATTGAGTGCACATTTTCACATTCCTTCCAGAGCTGAGGGGACTCCCTTACCTGGGATAATCAGGAATCCTCTTTGGCCTCACTCTGGTTGTTGGTGCTTTTCTCAGGGTCAGGGGTTGGGAGGTCAGGGATGGCACTTTCTCAGATAGTAAGCATCCCCTGCAGAGGAGGGCTGGAAAAAGCTAGGAAACAAATCCAGCTTTGGAGTCCTGGCCCAACTCTGCAGGAGGACTCAGTGAGGCAGAATCTAGGAAAAGAGGATGCAAAATCCAAACCTCTGGGAGTGAGCATCACACTGTCTACAGCTCCCCGACAGAAAACAGCTACAGCCACAGCCAGCAGCTTCCACAGAGAGCCTGCTGCTCCCTCTGCCCTCCCTGCAGTTCTGCTTCTGAGCCAGACCCTGCCTTGCTGGCCACTGAGGACAGGCACCTGGATTCCTCCACCCATCTGTTGTCCAACTCTGTGGCCAGGAGAAAATGCGGCTGGAGTGTACTACTCCACCACTAGCTATCGTATCTCCAGAATTGTCGTCCAGCTTAGTGCCCTGCTGGGGAAGGGGTGCAGAAGAGAGCTAGTGCCTTCTGTCCCCAGCTCAGGGTCTCTCTGGGGTCACTGCAGGCCAAAGCATTGTGAGAGAATTCTCCTGGGGCCAGATTCTGCCCTGGCTAACCTCCTCTTAGCAGGGCTGGACAATGCAGAGGTGGGTCCCATTGGGCCTGCCACTGGCTCTGCCAAGATCCAGGATGCTGTGGGGCCCGGCTAGCCTGGAATGCATCAAGGCATCCCTCCAGGCCCCCCATTTCCTGCCTCTGGGGAGGGGCCTGGTGAGACTCAGTGGCCCACAGCTCTGCCAGTTCCACTTTCCACAGATGTCCAACTTGGACTGGGGCTGGGGAGAGGTCAGTGGCCTTGGCCCTTGGGCTTCATTCGATTTCATGTGCTGCTTTGGTTCCAGTGGGAGAGCCAATTAACCAGGAGGCTTGGGACTGGCTGTACAACGTGGTGGGAGGTGGCCGGTGCACACTGGTGGACACCTGGTGGCAAACAGGTAAAAAGGCTAAGTGGAGAGTGGTGCTCTGTAATTTTTTATTATTATTATCTGTTTTTTAATTATTTACTTATTTATTTGTATTACTGTGTGTCTCCTTCTCTAGGTTGTTAGCTTGTTGTAGGCAGGGAATGTGTCTATTTATTGTTATAATGTACTCCCCCAAGCTCTTAGTACAGTGCCTTGCTCACAGTAAACTCTCAGTAAATACAGTAAATACGATTGAATGAATGAATGGTAATGAGTCTCTCCTCTTCTCTCGTTTTCCTCTCTGGTCTCATGATGCAGGAGTAGGAAGGCATGGCCGACCCAAAATATTCCTGGGGGTGAGGGAAGACACAGAGTCTGGGCTGCTGGTGGCATTTCCACTTACTACTTCCTCTAAGGAGGAGGAGTTGGGCCAGGCCTGGGACCTGACATGGAGTCCTGGGACCTCAGAGGTGACAATTGAAACAGCAAGGAAAGGGAAGCAGCCCAGAAATTGATCTTCTTCCATTCAGCTCAGCTCAGCTCAGCTCAGCTGGGGCCATGGGGCCATGTCATTTGATCTCCAAGTAGAGATATTTTTGCCTCTGGAAACCCCCTCCCCGCCCTGCCTCATTTCATAACCCGGAAGACAACATATTGGGTGGGAACAAGAAGAGTGTCAGATATACAGGACCTGGTGCCTCTCTCAGGACAAATTAGTCTTCTTTTCAGAAAATCTGAAAAGACTGACCCCAGAACCACAGCGGACTGTGACTTCCAGATTGCAGCTCACATTCATGTTCAGAGACTGGGGGAGTCCCTTGCATGTGGGTGGTGAGGGCACTCTGTGGCTTTTCTTTGGATGCTGGCACCCCTCTCATGTGTTTTGACTGGTGAGGCGCCTAAGTGTGAGCTTGTTTGTGGAGAAGAAAGGTCTGCCCCAAGACTGGGGAGGAGGAGCTGTCTCCCAGAGACGCTCTGCCCCAAATCAATCAATCAATCAATCAATCAATCGTATTTATTGAGCACTTACTGTGTGCAGAGCACTGTACTAAGTGCTTGGGAAGTACAAGTTGGCAACATATAGAGACAGTCCCTACCCAACAGTGGGCTCACAGTCTAAAAGGGGAAGACAGAGAACAAAACCAAACATACCAACAAAATAAAAGAAATAGAATAGATATGTACAAGTAAAATAAATAAATAAATAGAGTAATAAATATGTACAAACATATATACATATATACAGGTGCTGTGGGGAAGGGAAGGGGGTAAGATGGGGGGATGGAGGGGGGACGAGGGGGAGAGGAAGGAAGGGGCTCAGTCTGGGAAGGCCTCCTGGAGGAGGTGAGCTCTCAGTAGGGCCTTGAAGGGAGGAAGAGAGCTAGCTTGGCGGATGAGCAGAGGGAGGGCATTCCAGGCCCGGGGGATGACGTGGGCCGGGGGTCGATGGCGGGACAGGCAAGAATGAGGTATGGTGAGGATGGCATGTAAACAATGGCATTTATTAAGCACTTACTATGTGCAAAGCACTGTTCTAAGCGCTGGGGAGGTTACAACGAGGTCAGGTTGTCCCACGGGGGGCTCACAGTCTTAATCCCCATTTTATAGATGAGGTAACTGAGGCACAGAGAAGTGAAGTGACTTGCCCAAAGTCACACAGCTAACAATTGACAGAGCCGGGATTTGAACCCCTGACCCCTGACTCTAAAGCCCGTGCTCTTTCCACTGAGCCACACTGCTTACACAGGAGGAGACGTGAGACGGGAGAAAAATCTACGCTCAGTCAGCATGGCCCCTCCTGCACGGGGCATGTCAGGGGCAGGGGTCCTGTGTGGCATGATAGATAGGTAGCAGGGGTTGCTGGTGCTTTCACCAAGCCCCCAGCCCCCAACGGGCCCCCGTTGGTCAGACTTCTCCTTCTCTCTGCAGAAACAGGGGGAATTTGCATCGCACCGCGACCTTCAGAGGAGGGTGCCGAGATCCGTCCTGCCATGGCCATGAGGCCCTTCTTCGGGATCTCCCCGACCTTGGTAGATGAGAAGGTGAGTTGAGGCTGGGCTTCACCTAGGAGAAGATGGGTCCTGGCAGGATGTGTGTGTGCAGAAACCTTGGAGGAGGCAGATGGCTCTAGACCAAGATGTTCTCAGAAAAGGCTGGGCCTTTGGAGAAGTTTTCATCCAACTGAAAGCATGCCCATTACGTTTGCAGTGAAAAGGGATGACTGCTTTGGGAGTGAAAATCCAGAAATGAATGATTGTCACTCCAGGACCAGGCTGGGAGGGCCGGGACCTTGCTGATGCCTTCACAGTGTGCTGCTTTTTCCTGATGAGTCTGTGCCCTTGTGTCTCAGGGAAAAGTCATGGAAGGTGGGAACATCTCTGGTGCCCTGTGCCTCTCCCAGGCCTGGCCTGGCATGGCGAGAACCATCTATGGAGACCATCAGAGATTCATCGAAGCATACTTCAGTGCTTACCCAGGTCAGTCTTGTCTTATGCAGTCGAGTCGTTTCCGACCCATAGCGACACCACGGCCACATCTCTCCCAGAACACCCTGCTCTCCATCTGCAATCGTTCTGGTAGCGTATCAATCAATCAATCAATCAATCGTATTTATTGAGTGCTTACTGTGTGCAGAGCACTGTACTAAGCGGTTGGGAAGTACAAGTTGGCAACATATAGATACAGTCCCTACCCAACAGTGGGCTCACAGTCTAGAAGGGGGAGACAGAGAACAAAACCAAACATATTAACAAAATAAAATAAATAGAATAGATATGTACAAGTAAAATAAATAAATAGAGTAAAAAATATGTACAAACATATATGCATATATACAGGTGCTGTGGGAAAGGGAAGGAGATAAGACCGGGGGATGGAGAGGGGGACGAGGGGGAGAGGAAGGAGGGGGCTCAGTATGGGAAGGCCTCCTGGAGGAGGTGAGCTCTCAGTAGGGCCTTGAAGGGAGGAAGAGAGCTAGCTTGGCGGATGTTGGGAGGGAGGGCATTCCAGGCCAGGGGGATGACGTGGGCCGGGGGTCGACGGCGGGACAGGCGAGAACGAGGCATGGTGAGGAGATTAGCAGCAGAGGAGCGGAGGGTGCGGACTGGGCTGTAGAAGTAGAGAAGGGAGGTGAGGTAGGAGGGGGCGAGGTGATGGACAGCCTTGAAGCCCAGGGTGAGGAGTTTCTGCCTGATGTGCAGATTGATTGGTAGCCACTGGAGATTTTTGAGGAGGGGAGTAACATGCCCAGAACGTTTCTGGACAGAGACAATCCGGGCAGCAGCATGAAGTATGGATTGAAGTGGGGAGAGACACGAGGATGGGAGATCAGAGAGAAGGTTGATGCAGTAGTCCAGATGGGATAGGATGAGAGCTTGAATGAGCTGGATAGCAGTTTGGTTGGAGAGGAAAGGGCGGATCTTGGTAATGTTGCGGAGCTGAGACTGGCAGGTTTTGGTGACGGCTTGGATGTGAGGGGTGAATGAGATAGTGGAGTCAAGGATGAAACCAAGGTTACGGGCTTGTGAGACGGGAAGGATGGTAGTGCCGTAAATAGTGATGGGAAAGTCAGGGAGAGGGCAGGGTTTGGGAGGGAAGACAAGGAGTTCAGTCTTGGACATGTTGAGTTTTAGGTGGCAGGCAGACATCCAGATGGAGATGTCCTGAAGGCAGGAGGAGATGTGAGCCTGGAGGTAGGGGAAGAGAGCAGGGGCAGAGATGTAGATTTGGGTGTCATCAGCGTAGAGATGATAGTTGAAGCCATGGGAGCGAATGAGGTCACCAAGGGAGTGAGTGTAGATCGAGAACAGAAGGGGACCAAGAACTGAACCTTGGGGAACCCGCACAGTAAGGGGATGGGAGGGGGAGGAGGAGCCTGCAAAAGAGACTGAGAATGAACAACCAGAGAGATAAGAGGAGAACAAGGAGAGGACGGAGTCTGTGAAGCCGAGGTTGGATAGCGTGTTGAGGAGAAGGGGGTGGTCCACAGTGTTGAAGGCAGCTGAGAGGTCGAGGAGGATTAGGATAGAGTATGAACCGTTGGATTTGGCAAGCAGGAGGTCATTGGTGACCTTTGAGAGGGCAGTTTCCGTGGAATGTAGGGGACGGAAGCCAGACTGGAGGGGTTCGAGAAGAGAGTTGGTGTTGAGGAATTTGAGGCAGCGCGTGTAGACAACTCGTTCAAGGAGTTTGGAAAGGAATGGTAGGAGGGATATGGGGCGATAACTAGAAGGTGAGGTGGGGTCAAGAGAGGGTATTTTTAGGATGGGAGAGACATGGGCATGTTTGAAGGCATAGGGGAAGGAACCAGTGGAGAGTGAGCGGTTGAAAATGGAAGTTAAGGAGGGGAGAAGGGATGGAGCGAGAGATTTCATGAGATGAGAGGGAATGGGGTCAGAAGCACAGGTGGCCGGAATAGCACTTGAGAAGAGGGATACTCTGTGGATACTGCTGGGAAGGATGGGAGAGTAGCAGAGAGTGTTGAGAGCTGGGGGGTTGGAGAAGCCGGGGGGGAGTGACTTTGGGGAGGTCGGACCTGATGAATTTAATTTTGTTAATGAAGTAGGAGGCCAGATCGTTGAGGGTGAGGGAAGGAGGAGGGAGAGGAACCGGGGGCCTGAGAAGGGAGTTGAATGTATGGAAGAGCTGACGGGGATGATGGGTATCCATAGAGTTTTCTTGGTAAAAATACGGAAGTGGTTTACCATTGCTGTGCTCTGCACAGTTAACTAGAGTCTCCACCCTCAACTCTCTCCCAAGCTGCTGCTACCCAGCACAGGTGAGTTTTGACTTGTAGCAGATTGCCTTCCACTCGCTAGTCACTGCCCAAGCTAGGAATGGAATGGGTAGGCCTCTGCTGGACTCTCCCTCCCATAGTCGAGACTGGTAGAGTACTGGAAACTCTCCAGGTGCGACCCTAAGAGGATACCCAAGTCAGTAGGGTCATGGAAATACTTCTGGATCGGCTAAGAACTTAGGTAGCTAGATCTGGATGGACCTTTTGGAATATACAATTTTAGGGAGTTTGGAGCTGATGCTTGCCCATGGCCATTCACTGTAATAGGATGCTAAAGTGCTAGAAGGAGGCCTGGGGTCAAAGCTTGTTTCAGTGACATCGCAGTCATTGCCCCAGCTGCGCCCCTGGGTGACCGCTGTGCCTTTGAGTACGTCAGCTCAGAGCTCCCCTCTACCTTTGATGGAGGTGGGGAGAGGGGAGATGCTGAACCATTCTCGGGCAATTAGGTGGATGTGCTGATGCATCAATTTTATTTATTGAGCTCCTACTATGGGCAGAGCACACAATACATTAGACACCCAAGAGAGTAAAATAGAGGTCAAAGATAGGATCCCTGTCCCCTAGGAGTTTACACAGTCACAAATTATTTCCAAATAGGAAGACAAAGAGGATGGAAAGATGGAGTAAATCAATGTCAATCTATTTGGATGTCAATCAAATTTATTGAGTGCTTACTGTGTGCACTGTGGTGCTTAAGTATTAAAGTGTGTAAATTGTTATATACACACATTGTTACATATATACATATGGGTAGCTTTGCATATAAAAGTGCTGAGGGGCATTTGGGAAGATACCACTTGGGGAGAAGCAAAATTAGTGAAGCAGCATGGCAAAGTGGCAAGAGCATGGGCTTGGGAGTCAGAGGACTTGGATTCTAATCCCAGCTCCACCATTTATGTGCTGTGTGACCTTGGGCAAGCCACTTCACTTCTCTGTGCCTCAGTTACCTCATCTGTAAAATGGGGATTAATACCATGAGCCCCATGTGGAACAACCTGATTACCCCAGTGTTTAGAACAGTGCTTGGCACATAGTAAGTGCTTAACAAATACCATTATTATTATTATTATTATTATCATTATTATTAATAGTAATCGGGGAATCATCCTGGGGAAGATGGCATTTCTGGGGAGTTTTGGAGATGGGGAACTGTTACAGAAAAATGTGTCCAGATGTAGTGGCTCATGTCTTCTTGGCAATGCCCCTGATGTTCAGGTGGTCTTCCATTGGGTCAGACCATGATTTTCCTCTGGAAAATTACTTTCCAAAAGTCCACCTAGAGCTCATACTGCTCTGGGGGACACAATTCCATGCTATACCTTCTACACAGAGTTAAGCCTTTGGTCAGAAAACCTCATAAAAAGGCAATCCATATAACCCCTTCCTCCAACAGGCTATTACTTCACTGGGGATGGTGCCTTCAGGACCTCTGAGGGCTATTACCAGATCACCGGAAGGATGGACGACGTCATCAACATCAGCGGCCATCGCTTAGGGACGGCAGAAGTTGAAGATGCCATGGTGAGCACCTAGAGCATCCTTTTCTCTTCCCTGCTCCCTGCCAGCCAGCTCTGATCCCTTGCCCTCCCTGACTCCTCCCCAACCTTCCAAGTCAGGCCAACAGCTGGAAGTCCAGGTCACATCACCAGGCACATTCTGCCAGAATAGGAATACTTCAGGACTTTTCATCATTGCTTTCAGAAGCTCAACAATCATTAGACCGTCCTTGTCTGTGCTAGACCTAACTCACTGCAGAAGGCCAGGGAAAATTTTTGCCAGAGTGGCTGGGAAACACCCTGCCAGACAGAACTACTTGTAACTGTCCCAGCTCTTAGTCAGTGCCTGGCACATAGTAAGCGCTTAACAAATACCATTATTATCATTATCATTATTATTATTACTATTACGATTAATGGGTCCCCTGGCACCTATATGCTGTCCTCGTAGAAGAATGCCTGCCTCATTCTATCACCCAGCAAATTATACCAGCCAGCTAGTTCCCAATCATTCCACTTCTGCCACCTTTGCCCTCACCCGACAAAGGGATCCACTCTCCAGGGGCAGTGGGATTGATGGCTGGCACAGCTTTGTGAGCTGGATTCCCAGATTTGCTCATCCCAAGTCTCTGGCAAGACCTGAGTGTTTCCAAGCAGGGTTGGAAAGACCCAAAATGGTGACTTTTTGCCTGTAAACTGTATGATGCCTGTCTCCTCCCAGTCCTAAGGTTCTTTTCCTTTTTTTGCCCCTGTGCTCAAAATGAAAAGTTGGTGTCTCTGAGAGAGGTGCTCTGCTATGTTTTGCCCCATTTTTATTGTCTTTTTCAGGCTAACCACCCTTCTGTGCCAGAATCAGCAGTGATTGGTTATCCGCATGACATCAAGGGAGAAGGTAAGTGTCCCCAAAGTGGCTTCATCTTAGGTCCAGTCGAGGATGAAAGGGAGGAAGCTTTGGGGCTTTGGGGTGAGAAAGGCAGTGTGAGACCCAGTAGGGACCTGTCTTCAAGCCAAGGCTCTTCCCTCAATCCCCTTTCATGTGGATGTGAGAGGCACAGTTTTGGCAGGGCAGGGAGTGTCTATGGGAATCCAAGGTGTCTCTCGGCCATTGAGTTGGGGAGCGAGAGTTATCTGGGAGGGGCAGTGATTATGCACTGAACATCATCATCATCAATCGTATTTATTGAGCGCTTACTGTGTGCAGAGCACTGTACTAAGCGCTTGGGAAGTACAAGTTGGCAACATATAGAGACAGTCCCTACCCAACAGTGGGCTCACAGTCTAAAAGGCGGAGACAGAGAACAAAACCAAACATACTAACAAAATAAAATAAATAGAATAGATATGTACAAGTAAAATAAATAAATAAATAGAGTAACAAATATGTACAAACATATATACATATATACAGGTGCTGTGGGGAAGGGAAGGAGGTAAGATGGGGGGATGGAGAGGGGGACGAGGGGGAGAGGAAGGAAGGGGCTCAGTCTGGGAAGGCCTCCTGGAGGAGGTGAGCTCTCAGTAGGGCCTTGAAGGGAGGAAGAGAGCTAGCTTGGCGGATGGGCAGAGGGAGGGCATTCCAGGCCCGGGGGATGATGTGGGCCAGGGGTCGATGGCGGGACAGGCGAGAATGAGGTACGGTGAGGACCTCCGTAGAGCTGAACAGCTCTAGGACCTCCTCCAGAAGAGGGGAGTTCCTCAGAGCATTGACCTAAATATCACAATCAAGTAAGTCCCTAAGTCCTGTCCATAAGTCTGTAAATCCCCCAGGCTCTTTCATGCTTTTTCTCTATTAGACTGGGGGATCTTGGATCAGGGGAGTGTATGCACCGGATCAACAAGAACCCCAAGAAAGGAAGAAAAGCAGTCTATCTTGTTCCAGGCCAATTGACCCTCTCCCCAGTCTACCCCAAGACAATGGACTGCAGGACCCAGGGTTGGTCACTGACCTGAGGCTTCTGGGAGGAGGAAAGCTCTGATAAAATGGAGAGACAGAGAAGGCAGCAACTCAGTCAAACCACTAACCCCAAACTTGGCTAAAACCAGTAAGCACTGGTGGTCATGCCCTGATCAAAGATGTACCAAATGATTTTATCATGAGAAAACTTGGGTTTTGACCTTGTTGATATTGAATGTCGATTTATTGATTTATTGATGTTATTATTTATGTTATTTATTGATATTATTATGTTTATTTATTGATATTGATGTTGATGTTGATTTATTGGTGGTGAGCTGCCAGTTAATGCCAGAAAATGGCTGGGGGGTAGGTGGATTTGCCCTGCTGCTGCTCCCTTCCCTGCTTTCTTTTTGGTGGTCATTGTTGGTGGTCTCCTAGCCTGCCTCCCCCATCCTGGGGCAGTGGGGGTTTAAGGATGCTGGGATTTCTCTGGCTGAGGGACCTGGATTGTCTCTGGGAGCCTCACTTCCTGAAAGGACTGACAAGAAGTCCAGGCTTGGAACGTCTCAGTTTGAGCTGAACTCCAGGTCACCCTCTGGCTTGTATACTTTGCTAAGGCTGGTGACTGCACGTAATGAACTCAGGGCCAGCCTGTAGGGAAGGAGGAAAAGAGCAAAAGGAGTGGCTGCCTCTATAAAGAGGCCCCCAGCCTCTGAGAGAGGCGTGACTACCAGAATTTCCCCTGTCTGCCACCTTGGGTCCTTCTGACCCTGTTGAGATAAAGAAGGTTGAAAATACAATTGGAAAAGGGCAATGGAATAGTAGAAATGTCCAGCCATGGTAAATGTAGCAGTTTGTCTGGGACAGACAGGATTACTCAGATTTGGGCCTCTTCCCAGGCAGCGATTCTAAGGTTGGAGCATAGGTGGATTCGCTTCCAGGACTTCCAGCTGCAGAACATTCATTCATTCATTCAATCGTATTTATTGAGCACTTACTGTGTGCAGAGCACTGAACTAAGTGCTTGGGAAGTACAAGTCAGAAACATATAGAGACAGCCCCTACCCAACAACGGGCTCACAGTCTAGAAGGGGGAGACAGACAACAAAACAAAACATGTAGACAGGTGTCAAAATCGTCAGAACAAATAGAATTATAGCTATATGCACATCATTAACAAGATAAATAGAATAGTAAATTTGTACAAGTAAAATAGAGTAATAAATCTTTACAAATATATGCAAGTATTATGGGGAGGGTAAGGAGGCAGGGCAGGGGGTGGGGAGGAGGAAAGGAAAAAGGAGGCTCAGTCTGGGAAGGCCTCCTGGAGGAGGTGAGCTCTCAGTGGGACTTTGAAGGGAGGAAGAAAACTAGCTTGGTGGACGTGCAGAGTGAGGGCATTCCAGGCCAGGGTAAGGACGTGGGTCAGGGGTCGACGGCAGGATAAGCGAGAATGAGGCACAGTGAGGAGGTTAGCAGTAGAGGAGCGGAGGGTGCAGGCTGGGCTGTAGAAGGAGAGAAGGGAGGTGAGGTAGGAGGGGGCAAGGTGATGGAGAGCTTTGAAGCCGAGAGTGAGGAGTTTTTGCTTGATTTGTAGGTTGACAGGCAACCACTGGAGATTTTTGAGGAGGGGAGTGACATTCCCAGAGCGTTTCTGTACAAAGATAATCCAGGCTGCAGAATGAAGTATAGACTGAAGCGGTGAGAGACAGGAGAGAACATAATCTACTACGTCAGAGAATTACCAGTCCCCCCATCTCCTACTCAATCAGTGGTATTTATTGAGAGCTTACTGTGGGTAAAGCACATTGAACTGGTATTAATTTCCCCAGGGAGATGGGGAAAATTGAGCCAGAAGCTTTTCAATCTGTTACAGCGTAAGCTCCTTGAGTGCAGCAATCACGTCTACTGATTCAGGGCTCTGCACATGATAGGCTCTCAATCAATCTTATTGTTGCCCACTTGCTTGATTGTTTGAAGGGTGCCAGCCCCTGGTAGCCTATTATCTAGGGCACTAACAAAACTGAGCACTCCTTCCTCATGCCCCACTCAGCCATGCCCTGGAGATGGGCAAGATCCAGTTGGAGTGTGTAGGGGTGGTGCTGGCAGGAGGTGAGGGTGGGCAGAGGGGCATTTGGCTGATTTCGGAGTTGGAAGAGGTAATTTTGGACATTTGGAAATGAACTGGGCTGGTTGGGTACATTCAGGCAAAACTACAGGGACTAAGAACAAGGGTGACCATTCACATCCAATTTTGTGCTGAACAGTCCAGTTTTCAGCTGGTCAGTCCCTGTCTGGTACTGGTACAAGGCCAATCACTTTTATGTCCGGTATTTTTTTTTTTTTTTCGGAAAATACTCTGTCTTCCTCTGCCTCAGTTCCTGCTGCTCCTGAGTCCCATGACCTGGGAGGGAAAAGCGGTGGGGCTCTGGAGCAAGGGTAAGCCTGAATGTAAACCTGAGCAGGGGTGTCCCCAAAGACACAGCAGAAGTTCTGCAGATTCCCTCAGGGCACCTCTTCCTGTATCATGTGATTCTTCATTGCAACCCATAACCTAAATAATGTAATAATTATAATAATAATGATGGTATTTGTTAAGCACTTACTATGTGCCAAGCACTGTTCAAAGTACTAGGGTAGATACAAGGTAATCATGTTGTCCCACCTGGGGCTCAGTCTTAATCCCCATTTTACAGATGAGGTAACTGAGGCACAGAGAAGTTAAGTGGCTTGCCCAAAGTCACACACAGCTGATACGAAACCATGACCTCTGACTCCCAAGCCCGTGCTCTTTCCACTAAGCCACGCTGCTTCTCATACCTAACCTGCGATACATCTATTGCTTTCAGGTAGCAAAGGGGTGACTGAGATTCTCTACTGCTGTCGGTGGCCACCCTGCTTTTTTTTTCTCAATGGAATTTATTAAGTGTTTACTATGACAAACCACTGTATTAAGCGCTTGGGAGAGTACAACACAACAGAGTTGGTGGGTATGTTCCCTGACCACAGTGAGCTTACAGTCTAGAGGGGGAAAAAGACATTAATATAAATATAAATTATGGATATGTACGTTAGTTCTGTGGGGCTTAGGGAGGGGTGGATATAAGGTGCAAGGACATTACCCCACCCCTCAAAAAACTCCAGTGGTTGCCCATCCACCTCCACATCAAACAAAAACTCCTCACTGTTGGCTTTAAAGAACTCCATTACCTTGCCTACCGTACCTCACTACTCTCCTTCTGCAATCCAGCCTGCACACTTCTCTCCTCTAATGCTAACCTTTCACTGTGCCTTGATCTCATCTGTCTTGCACTGACCTTCATCCACGTCCTGTCTCTGGCCTGGAATGCCCTGCCTCCTCAAATACGACAGATAATTATTCTCTCCTCCTTAAAGCCTAATTGAAGGCACATCTCCTCCAAGAGGCCGTCCCTGCCTAAACCCCACTTTCCTCTTCTCCCGCTCCCTTCTGCATTGCCCTGACTTGCTTCCTTTGTTCTCCCCCAAACCCAGCCCACAGTACTTAATATCTGTAATGTATTTATTTATATTAACGTCTGTCTCCCCCTTTCTATACTGTAAGCTCATTGTGGGCAGGGAATGTGTCTGTTTATTGTTGTATTGTGATCTCCCAAGTGCTTAGTACAGTGCTCTGCACACAGTAAGTGCTCAATAAATATAATTGAATGAATGAATGAATATCCTTGAGGTGACTTTTTAATCAACCAGCTTGAGCTGATGGATTTTCCTTCGAAAAGGGTCTGCTTCCAGGGATTCCCCAGGATAGGCAAATAGGGTGGTTGTTAGAGGCCCTGGACCCTATTGGACAATCAGGGAGGACCCTGAGGATCTCTCCGCAGCAGGAACAGGAGCAGGGGAGCATTTATTATTATTGTGGTATTTGTTAAGCATTTACTATTTGCCAGGTGCTGTACTAAGCACTGGGATAGATACAAGCAAATTGGGTTGGACACAGTCCCTGTCCCACATGGGGCTCACAGTCTCAATCCCCATTTGACAGGTGAGGTAACTGTCATTCAGTTCAGAGAAGTGAAATGACTTGCCCAAGGTCAAGCACACCTTGGGCAGTCAAGCAGACCCCTGGTGGAGCTGGGATTAGAACCCATGACATTCTGACTCTCAAGCACGTGCTCTATCCATTGGGGTAAGCTGCTTCTCCTTTCCCAGTCAGTATAGCATAGGGGAATGCTGTTTTACAACATGTGGTTGAAACTTTGTAATGAAAAGTGAAGGGGTGGCATGTCCTAAGGTGGTCTTTGATGTAACAGCAGTGCCACCAGGGAGACTAATTGAAAAGTGGTGGAGCATGGAGGGAGGCAGAGAAGTCAGGGAGCTGAGTGTGTGTGTGTGTGTGTGGAGAGTGGCGAGGCGGGGAACTGCTTGGGGGAGAAGGAGCAGGAAGGAAACTGGACCAGGGGAGAAAAGGGCGGGGAGGAAGGGGCAGGGAGGAATCAACCCTCCTGCCAGGATTGAACACAATGTCAAGGGTAGGGTTAATGGATCCTGGCTAATATCAACAATTAATACATGTCATACACCTGGCTTGTACTTGTATTGCCCTTTTTCGAGGTTTGAAAATCTTTTTCATTTCTTCCCATCCTAAAGCCATTGTGAGAGTGAATGCCCTTTCCAGTGGGCAAGGAAGTTAATGATTTTTCTCTTTTTTTGATGTTTTTTCACGATCAGAAATCATGATGCCTTTAAAACCCACTGCCTTGGCCTCTCAGAAAAATCCACACTTAGCCCCCTGGGGACACTGGAGGTTCCTTGGGGAAATATCAGGCAGGCTATTTGTCATAGAGTCCCCGGGCTAGGAGATTAGCTAGCCCATTCATTGTTTTGCCTCAAAAGCTCACCTAAATCGGCCTGGAAGGAATAAAAAACTTCTGAGGAGGATATTACCAGTATGGTTGGGTTGGTATTGTGGTTATTGATGTTATGGTATTTATTAAGCTCTTACTTTGTGCCAAACACTGCTAAGAACTGAAGTCAATATGAACAATTCAGACTCCTGTCCTGGCTCATTCTAACTGGGGGTGAACCATGCAATGAATTGTAAACAACAATCAGTTACAAACAAAAAAAGTATAGTCAAGATTAAGTAATCCAAATTAACATGATCAAAATAAGGGGATAAAAGGGGCAGTCTTTGGGCTCCTTCCCACTGCAGGCCTCTTGCAGGTGATTGCAAGTGGCCACAACACTTTCTGCGTCTAGAAGGTTGTTGCTGGCTTCATTTCCATGGGGTTAGGTGGGAAGAGGGAGCCAGCTTCAACCATTGAGTAGTTAAGGGGCCCTGGAGCTCCCGATTTCACCGCAGCCCTGTTTCCACTGCCGGCAGCATTATGGAAATGCTCTCCCGTGTCCAGACTCTGGTCGACCATGCTTTCCGGGGGTTGGCCAAAGAGTCACTGCTGGGCAGCAGAAATTAATCCAGATAGTTTTTCCTAGGGTGCTTTGCCAGCTTGCCAAAGAAAGCTATTTTAAGAGGGATTTTGGTTCTGATACGCTGTCTTCTTTTTTTTTTCCCACCAGCTGCATTTGCATTCATAGTGCTCAAAGAAGAAACAGTCCAACCTGATGTCATCATCAATGAGCTCAAATCAATAGTGGCCATGAAAATAGCTAAATACGCTGTGCCCGATCAGATCTTGGTGAGTGGTACCATCAGTATCAGCCATGCCGGTTCTCAGAGAACTTACCCACTTCCCTGCCTCTTTTATCCCTCTCCTCAGTTCCCCATTTCCCAGACAGTCATCAGCACCTAGACATGGGGCCAAAAATCTAATGAGACAGATCATGGATTTTATCTAAAGACTTCAACCACCCATACCAGATCTAGCCTCCCTAGCCCTCTCCTGAGGACCACCTCTAGGTCTGAACTAATAATGATAATAATAATAACAATAACAACAATAATAACATGGTGTTAAGTGCTGGAGTAGATGCAGTACATGCAGATCAGGCAGGGTACCTGTCCCATGGGGCTACCAGTCTAAGTAGGAGGGAGAACAGGTTTTGAATCCTCATTTCACTAATCAGGAAACTGAGGCTCAGGGAATTTAAGTGACTTGCCCAAAGTCACATAGCAGGCCACTGGCAGACCTGGGTTGCTTTCCCATCAGTGCTTAAATTGTGTCCAAAGCAGCAGGATTCACCCCGCTTGGTCTGCAGGGAGACTTCTGAGGGCTGATTGCAGAGAGCTAGGAGGATAAGTGTGGGTTGGCTGGGTCAGGATGCTGGGAGGAGCCCCAGCAGATATGATTAGATGAACTTCAGCTCTTCGACTCCTCCGCTCCCCCACCACCCTGCTCTACTCAGAAATCCCCTAGTGGGACGATTTCCTTCATCCATGGGAGAGGTGCTAGGATTTTTGTGCCTGGTCCTTTTCCAGTACAGAATAGGCCCTGACTCTCTAGCCCTCAAGACCTGCAAGTGGTGTGGTGAAGCAGCAGAGCGGCAGTCTGAAAACCAGAGGACCTGGGTTCGAGCTTGAGCTGTGCTGTTAACTTGCTGTGTGACCCGTGGGCAAGTCACTTAATTTCCCTGTACCTCAGTTTCCCCATATGTAAAAGGTGGATAGTAATACCTGCCTTGTCTCCCTACCTCACAAGGTTGTTGTGAGGGCTGAAATGAACTAATTAATGTGAGAGTGCTTTGATAATAAACGCACTATACAATGCCAAGTAGAAACAGCATGGCATAGTAGATACAGGGCCTGGATGTCAGAAGGTCATGGGTTCTAGTCCCAGCTGTACCGCTTGTCTGTTTTGTGACTTTAGGCAAGTCACTTTCATTCATTCATTCATTCATTGTCAGTCAGTCATATTTATTGAGCACTTACTGTGTGCAGAGCACTGTACTAAGCGCTTGGAAAGTACAATTCAGCAACAGATAGAGACAATCCATATCCAACAACGGGCTTGCAGTCTAGAAGGGGGAGACAGACAACAAAACAAGTAGACAGGCAACAATAACATCAAAATACATAAATAGAATGATAGATATATACACATAATAAAGTAAATAGAATAATTAATATGTACAAATATACACAAGTGCTATGGGGCGGGGAAGGGGGTAAAGCAGAGGGAGGGAGTTGGGGCGATGGGGAAGGGAGGAGGAGCAGAGGAAAGAGGGGCTCAGTCTGGGAAGGCCTCCTGGAGGAGGTGAGCTCTCAGTAGGGCTTTGAAGTGGGGAAGACAGCTAGTTCGGCAGATGTGAGGAGGAAGGGCATTCCAGGGCAGAGGTAGGACGTGGGCAAGGGGTCAACAGTGGGGCAGGCGAGAACGAGGTACAGTGAGGAAGTTAGCAGCAGAGGAGCAGAGTATGCGGGCTGGGCTGTAGAAGGAGAGAAGGGAGGTGAGGTAGGAGGGGGCAAAGTCACGGAGAGCTTTGAAGCCAGTAGGAGTTTTTGTTTCATGCGAAGGTTGATGGGCAGCAAATGGAGATTTTTTTTTTTTTGGGGGGGGGGGGGGGTGACATGCCCAGAGTGTTTCTGTAGAAAGAAGACTGAAGCAGGGAGAGACAGCAGTATAGGAGATCAGAAAGGATGCTGTTGAAATAATCCAATCGGGATATCATGAGAGACTGTACCAACAAGGTAGCTGTTTGGATGGAGAGGAAAGGGCGGATCTTGGCGATGTTGTGAAGGTGAGACTGGCAGATTTTGTTGATGGATTGGATGTGTGGGGTGAATGAGAGAGGGGAGTGAAGGATGACACAAAGTCTGCAGGCTTGTGAGATGGGAAGGATGGTAGTGCCATCCACAGTGACGGGAAAGTCAGGGAGAGGACAGGGTCTGGGAGGGAAGATACAGAGCTCAGTCTTAGACATGTTGAATTTCAGGTGGTGGGTGGACATCCAGGTGGAGCTGTCCTGAAGGCAGGAGGAGATCCGAGCCTGGAGGGAGGGAGAGAGAACGGGGAGGAGATGTAGATTTGGGTGTCATCTGCGTAGAGATGATTGTTGAAGCCATGGGAGCGAATGAGTTCACCAAGGGAGTGAGTATAGATGGAGAACAGAAGGGGACCAAAAACTGACCCTTGAGGAACCCCTACAGTTAGGGGATGGGAGGGAGAAGAGGAGCCCGCAAAGGAGACTGAGAATGAACGGCCAGAGAGATAAGAGGAGGACCAGGAGAGGATGGAGTCTGTGAAGCCAAGGACTTCTCTGGGCCTCAGTAACCTCATCTGTAAAATGGAGACTGTGAGCCCCACATGGGACAGGGACTGTGTCCAACCTTATTTGCTTGTATCCACCCCAGCGCTTAGTACAGTGTCTGGCACATAGTAAGTGCTTAACAAATACCACAATTGTTATTATTATTAATATTATTATTATTATGCTTATAGCTCAGGAGCTGGGGCAGGGCACTGTGCTAAGGACTTGGGAGGATACAATTCAGTTGGTAGGTCCAATCCTGCCCTCAAGGAGCTTACAATCTAGGGTTCAGCTGTCCCTGTTGTGCCTTTCCCTGTGGATCCTGTGAGCCCGTCTCTGGATTGCTTCTGGGAGAGCTTTAATAATGGAGTGGTGGGAAGGCTTGGAGGGGTCCCTGGCCCACTTTCCTCCCTGAAACCCTGGGGCCCAGACAGGCCACACCCAATCCCAACTCAAACTGAGTCAGACCCCACACTTCCAGTCGAGGGTTATACTCAGGGTTGATCCTGTGGGCTACTGGGGCTTGGATTTCTCGTGATGGTGTGGGCCTAGGTTTGTAACCAGGTGGCCCCAATTGGGCTGGGAATCAGGGAGTGTCGTGGAGGCTTAGGAGACTACCTCAAGAAGCCCAGGTCTGGAGCCAGTACCACAGGTAGTTCCTCACCCAGGCTTATCTCCCTCAGGGAGGAGACTGAGTCTGTCTTCAGGCACCTCAGGGATCCATTTGGGACTCAGCCGGTGTTCGTTGGTCAAGGCACCTACCCATAAATAATAAGAATAATAATTATAATTATGGTACTTGTTAAGTGCGTACTATGTGCAAAAGTATGTTCTAAGCGCTGGTTTAGCTACAAGTTAATCAGGTTGGACACAGTCCCACATGGGGCTCATACCTTTAATCCTCATTTTACAGGTAAGGTAACTGAGGCCCAGAGAAATTAAGTGACTTGGCCAAGGTCATATAGTAGACATGTGGTGGAGCTTGGCTTAGAGCCCAGGTCCTTCTGACTCCTTGGCCTGTGCTTTATCCACTAAGCCAGTCTGGATTGGGAGGCAGCGCTATTAGGTATGGAGGGCATTGCAGCTGGTTTGCCTGCCCCATGAAGTGGAAGGGGCTGGCTAGAAGTTAAAGCTGCCAGAATGGAGGCTCCGCCTCCCCTTTGTCCCCATTGTTTGGAGGGCCAAAGACTCACCTTGCTGGGTAGGGTTCCCTCACTTTCCACTGGGGTGGGCGGTCATCCGGTTACTGCCTACTGAACAGTGTAGGTTTCAGCTGGCCTGCCCCTGGTCTGGACATTTTTATGTCAGACTTTTATTTTTAGTGCCGCTGAGTTTCAGAGTCCAGATGCTGAACTGGGATGGGGATGCTCAAGAGCTGGAGCAATTAGGAGGGCCCAGAAGTCCCCAGGGCAAAATTAGCATTTCTCCACAAAATGGTGGCTATGTTGTCATCTCATGATACTGTGGGACCTGCTTAACTCATATGATGTCACAACATGGCTTAATGGATAGATCAAGGGCTTGGAAGTCAGAAGGACCTGGGTTCTAATCCTGACTGCCAGCATATCTGCTGTGTAACCTTGTGCAGGTCACTTCATTTCTCTATGCTTCAGTTACGTCATCTGTAAAATGGGGATTAAGAGTGTGAGCTCCATGTGTGACAGGGACTTTGTCCAACCTGATTAACTTGTATCTACCCTAGTGCTTAGAACAGTGCTTGGCACATAGTAAACATTTAACAAGTACCATGATTATTATTATTGATATGCAGCTCCTTGTTTGGTGTACAGGAGGCCTAAAGGTGACCACCCTACTCTCCGTCCAGGGAACTCAGCCCTGTTCAGGCCCTGCCAGGGTGGAAGTCAGATCCTCACTGTGTCCTTGGACCCAGGCTACTTAGCACTGTCCTTCACCCCCTGCACCCTAACTGACTGTGTTTTCAGGAAGGAGGTCAGAGAGCGACAGGGTACAACCTCAAGGGCTAATGGCCAAAAGGCAGGAGATGGAGGCAGACCCACAAAGGGTGACTGAAAGAGGAGGAGAGGCAAATGAGGAACAAGGGAAAGGGGAGAAGAGAGTAACTGAGAGGCAGAAAGAAGCAGAAGGGACAGGGAGATAGAGAGGGAAAAGAGAAAGATTCAGGCAAAGAGGGAATGAGAAAAAAAAGATCGAGAGAATGAGAAAAAGAGAGCAGGAGAAGGACAAAAAGGTCAAAAGAAAGACAGAGTGGCAGATTTACAGAGCCTTCAGCTCTCCAGTTAATCAGTTGTATTTAATGAGCACTTATTATGTGTGGTACTGTACCTTTATGCATGATCTCCCACACAAAAGTCCTGGTCAGTTGGCTTCCAACAGGCAGTACCCTAGGGGCTGAGCTGCCCCTGTGTTGCTACTAGCTCCCTGCCACTGGCTCCATGCCACAGTTCCTCTCTGGGCTGCTGGGAAGGGCAGTGGTAAGGATATCATCTTGTCCCCTCCAACCTCACCTTGCTACTCTCCTACTACAACCCAGCCCACACACTTTGCTTCTCTAATGCCAAACTACTCACTGTACCTCAATCTCTTCTGTCTTGCTGCAGACCTCTCACCCACTTCTTGCCCCTGGCCTTGAATGCCCTTCCTCTTCACATCCAACAGATAAATCCTCTCTCTGACTTCAAAGCCTTATTAAAGGTTCATCTCCTCCAAGAGGCCTTCCCTGCCTAAGCCTTCTTTTCCTTTTCTTCCACTCCCTTCTATGTCACCCTGACTTGCTCCCTTTATTCATCCCTCTCCCAGTCCCACTGTACTATGTAAATATCTGTAATTTATATATTTATATTAATGTCCATCTCCCCCTCTAGACTATAAGCTTGTTGTGGCCAGGGAATGTGTCTCTTATATTGTTAAATTGAACTCTCCCAAGCTTAGTATAGTGCTCTGCACACAGTAAGTGTTCAATATATACAATGGATTGATTGATAGATTGATTGATAGATTGATTGATTGCACAGCCCAGCAGAAGGAACAGAGTAGCATCACGAAAGGGCAAATGGAAGCTATCATCATGAGAAGCAGTGAGGTCTAGTGGAAAGAGCATGGCCCAGGGAGTCAAAGGACCTGCATTCTAATCTTGGCTCCACCATTTGGCTGTTGTATGGCCTTGGGCAAGTCACTTCACTTCTCTGGCCATCAGTTTCCTCATCCATAAAATGGGGATTCAAAACCTGTTCTCCCACCTGCTTAGACTGTGAGCCCCATGTGACAGAGACTGTATCCTACCTGATTAATCTGTATCTACCCCAGAGCTTAGTACAGTGTTTGACACATAGTAAGCACTTAACAAATACTATAAGTATTATCAGCCCCGTTTATGCCATGTTCTCTGCTCTTTTCCTGCTCTCCCCCTGCTCTCCCCCATCTTTCCCATCCATCAGCTGTGGGCAGGAGCAATGGTGACAGCACTGCCTTAGCCGGGACCTCCCTTCCCTGCTGCCTCTGTTGTGCTTTTGCCGATGTACAACTGCTAGGCTTCGTCTGCTGCCATTGTCCCTGACACAATCAATGCTGCTTTGCTGGCTGAGGATGGGGCTTTTATCAATTAATTAGCCATATTTTTGAACACTTACTATATTGACAGCACTGTACTAAGCACTTACTTCAGGCAACAATCTCAAAGCCCCACTACCCTTATGCCTAACTTGAGTCAGCTACCTTATTTATTCACATAATTGCCCCATTCCAATTTTTGAAGAAGAAATAAATGATTTTATGTACCACATAAGTAAGTAAGCAAGTAGTTACGGCCATGGTCCTGGGCAGGGGAAGCAGAAGATGAGAATGTGCTAGTATAGCAAGTTGGGGAAATTAACTCATTTAAGCCTGCCTTAGGGTGGGGATGAAGAGCAGAAGGCAATACCACAACAAGGGGAGTGGGAGAGTTAGTTCACTAAGTCACTATTGTATACAACATTTGGGAGAGTACAGTATTTTTACCAGATACAGTCTCAAATTCCATCTTCCTTCCTCTTATCTTATCTTCCTATTCCTTCTCCCTTCCTTCTCTCCTTTTTTCTTCTCTTTTTCCTCCTCATCTCCTTATCTAGGCTCAGTGACAATATGACCCATGTAATAGCCCCACCTCTCATAATGTTATAAAAGTTATTCCTCAAAGTGGGGCAGTTATGCAAGTAAATATGGTAGTTACCACCCTTGAACCTGAGGCAGAAGGACAGGAAAGAATTGCTCCCTGTCCTTGGCCTTTCCCTTCTCCCTGCCCTTTCCCATCCCTGGGTCTCTGCCCAACAGTCTCTTCCCTCCTCTTTTCCCTTCTAGCTTCTGGCTCTGGGGCTCCCTAGCTCTGAATGTGAGAGTCTTGTCTCCCAGTGCTTGCTGGACTTGGGCTTCCGTGCCAGCAGTCCCAGGCCCCCAGGACTTTCCTGCTCCCCAGATACCTTCCCTCTGCCCGCTTTCCCATCCCCACCCCCCAACCCCACCTCTTCCTCCATGGCAGTGCTGGGCAGGTCTAGGGCTCTCGGGGTTGCTGCTTTCTGCCTCTCCTGGGAAGCAGGATGCCCTCGCTCTTGTTTCCTTGTTTCGCTCGGGTCCTAAAGCCCCACCCAACTCCTAGCTGCCACTCTTGGGGTTTACTTGCCACCGCAGGGGGACTACCAGGGGCTCCAATCCCACTTCTCCAAGCTCAGACCAAGCATGTCTTCTTACTGAGCCCCCTCTTTCCACTCCTCCTCCCCATCCCCCCCGCCCTACCTCATTCCCCTCCCCACAGCACCTGTATATATGCTTGTACAGATTTATTACTCATTTATTTTACTTGTACATATTTACTATTCTATTTATTTTGTTAATGATGTGCATCTAGCTTTACTTCTATTTATTCTGATGAAACCTGTCCACATGCTTTGTTTTATTGTCTGTCTCCCCCTTCTAGACTGTGAGCCCATTGTTGGGTAGGGACCATCTCTGTATGTTGCCAACTTGGACTTCCCAAGCGCTTAGTCCAGTGCTGTGCACACAGTAAGCGCTCAATAAATACGATTGAATGAATGAATGAATGAATGAGTGAATGTTACCAACTTGTACTTCCCAAGCGCTTAGTCCAGTGCTCTGCACACAGTAAGCGCTCAATAAATACGATTGAATGAATGAATGAATGAGTGAATGTTACCAACTTGTACTTCCCAAGCGCTTAGTCCAGTGCTCTGCACACAGTAAGCGCTCAATAAATATGATTGAGTGAATGAATGAATGAGTGAATGTTACCAACTTGTACTTCCCAAGCGCTTAGTACAGTGCTCTGCACACAGTAAGCGCTCAATAAATGCAATTGATTGATTGATTGAATGTATGCCTAGTGGCAGATCTCATTCTACACGTGGAGCTGGAGTGCCATTTCCTTTTCCTCCCTCCTTCACTCCTCCCTTCCCCGACCTCGCAGAAGCCCCACCCCCTACTTGGCTCATGCTCAGAATGAAAATTAACACTTCATTGTGATTGACTGACTGACCCCCTACTATCTTACCAGGTGGTGAAGCGTCTTCCAAAAACCAGATCTGGGAAAGTCATGAGGCGCCTCCTGAGGAAAATCATTGTTGGCGATACTCAGGACCTGGGAGATACCACGACCTTGGAGGACCCCACTGTTATTGATGAAATATTAAGTGCCTATGAGAAACACAAAGCCAAGTCCCCAGCCTCTTAACAGGAACAGAAGCCTGCAATCTAAAACCTGAGAAAGATGGGTTTGCCCAAAACCAAGTAAACAAACCTTGGGTCTAGCCTCAGAATTTGGCCTGTATACAGAAGTCCAGAATGAATCTTTTCCAACCTATCCTTTACCACACAACTTTTTCCTGGGGTTTCATTCTTGGAGAGAGACCCACAGCACTGAACAACAAAAGGGAATGTTAGAAGAGGTTCTGAACTCACTTGCCTTAAAGAAAACTGCATCCATTAGCTTCTCAAGAGAAAAGCACATGGTCATTCCAAAATATCAGTGACCCTCCTCCAAGACTAATAGAAGGGAAAATTTGATATTAGAGGCCTTATGGTTTTTTTATACTAGAACAATGGTTTTTCTGGTTGACCCTAGATACAAAAGGTATAGGGACTTTATTTTTATATTTTACCACTTTGGAAGAATAACAAAAAAACCCAGAATTTAAAAATTGATATCTTAAAACCTTGTTTTATAGAAGCACATACATACTTTATGGTAGTTATCTGGGATTATAAAATACAATTGAGTTTCAGCAGTTGAGAAATAAGAAGAGGAAATAGGCTTTTATTCCTAGTAACTAGTCTAAAGAATGTCAGGAAATTCATTATTGACAGATCTGACTGTTACAGAGTATTACTTCTGTCTGAAATCTTACCACTTTTTATCTTTGTTATTCCCAGCTAATTTTGTGTTCCCAAGCTCCCCAGGGTTTGGTGCTAAGTAGGAGCCCAGTAGGGACACCTACAATTTCTCCCAGCCTATTTCTGGGTTGATGTTTCCCTCCCATGCTCCTTGGCCCCAGTCCTGTGTTTGCTTCTTTCATCTACATGCCAGATGCCAGTGGCTTTCTCTCATTGTGAGAGACCAAACAGGGATCTCTTGGGGGGTCATAATCAGAGCAGACAGGGGATCTTGTAATCAGGGTCCTGCAGAGATTGGGAACACCAACCCCCCATCTTTAGGGTCACTTTGACCCTAGCCCTGCCCAATGTAGGCCATAGCAACCTGAGTTTTTTTCTTTCAACAGCTGATCAACTCATTCATTCACTCATTCAATCGTATTTATTAAGTGCTTACTGTGTGCAGAGCACTGCACTAAGCACTTGGGAAAGCACAATACAACAATAAAGAGTGACAATCCCTGCCCACAGCAAGCTCACAGTCTAGTGGGACATCTAGAGCTCACTGGGGGCAGGCCGATCCTACTGTCCAAGAAACAGGTGGACCAATCAATCAATCAATCATCAGAAAAAGTCATTTCCTGCCCTTTTCTCTCCTCCCATCCATTCGATAAGTACTTATTAAACATTTAATCTGTGCAGTGCACTCCAATACATGCTTGGGAGAATACAATAGAGTGAATAGGCACAATCCTTGCTCTTAAGCATTTTAGAATCTATTTCCCAATCGTTTACCACTTCCACTTCCTCTTTCTCCTTCCCTTTTCCCCTCCTCCACTCTCCCTGCCTCTCATTTCCTCTCCCTCACTCTGTATTCTCTTCCATGGCTTTTGCACAGCTGCTGGCCTTTCTCTCCACTGCCTGGTGCCTTGGAGCCTGAAGTTGACATAGCCACAGCTGCGGGGTGACTTCCAACTCCTTAAGACTTCTGGTGTCAGCACTATCACTAGCATTAAGCACTTAAAATGTGTAGAGAAGGAAACAGGACTTTTCTTGGACAAGGGGAGCTCTGAGACTCTAGAGACATCTAAAGAGGTCTGGAAGGTGTGATATCTAATAAGATATCATTTGCTACAAGGATTCCATTGACAAAATGGTTTGGTAATTCTACTTGGGAAGGGTGCCACCTTCCCAAGGCCATGATTATAAGGAAAAGCAAAGAAATGGGCAAAAGATAAAATAGCTCCATCCTGGTGGAAGGGTCTCTCTGTAGTGGGCTCTTCAAAAATGAAAGAAATGGGGGCCAGCATGCAGAAATGGCTCTTTGTAGGACACATGACTTATCCAGTCTTCACACTGTGCTCTGGGCAATAGCCAGTAAATTGTGGGAGAGTGAAGGGAGAGAAAAATCACAGGTTTCACAGGACAATCAGAGTGGCACTTCCTGAGTGTTGCTGGTTCATAGTTCCAGAGGCAACCTCCAGGAGGCCTCAAAGAATAAAGATTCCAAAATCCCTTTGGCAAAAGCTCTTTAGATTCCATGCATCTTATCATGCCAAGGACTCTCCCTGCAGACAAAAGCCTACTTTTCTATGTAAATTTGGAGAAAGCCAGTGGGGCAGTTGGAGATTAGCAAGTTGTCATCAGTGAAGAATTTACTGAGCTCCAGCCCATCAGTAGCCATGCATATAGTGTGCAGTACCCACCTTTATGGAGCATTCCGTCTTGAAAGAAAAAGGCAGGCCCAGAGACCTTTAACTTTCATGTTTTTAATTGCCATTTTCTTTCTCATCTGCCAACTGACACCATAGGATGGGGGAGGAGAAGTCTCAGGACAGAAGGTTGGAGGTAAGGTCAAGGAAGGGACCAGGTGAAAGGAGAAAAACATCCTGGAAGAGGTAGAATAAGATGTGAAGGCCTTTTTTTCCTCTGGATTGACGGCCTCACACATCCCTCCTCCTGCTTAAGAACTGGTTTGAACCCGGAAGGAAGGCCTAAAATGGTAAGCCAAATCATCATCCCAATCAGCTCATTCTCCTGGAATAGCAGGATGAGAGCAGACCCTGCTGCCAGAAAGATGCCAAAGCTCGGTTATTCCACTTCTCAACCATGTTTGGAAAGAGTTCAGAGAAGAAATATGTGTGGAATGGCAACAGGTAACATTGCTCACTGTGGACAGTTCCATCCTGAGAATCCTTCCGGTTTGAGATTTGTTAGGATCCTTGTCCTTCCCTGGGCTGAGCCTAACCCTTCACTTTTTCTCTACCTCCTTGTGTTTCAAGAGACCTCACCATTTTCCTAGCAAGAAGGGCTGGTTTGAGAGATTCTCAGCAGCTCTCCTTTTCTGGTTTCTCCAAGCTACAATTCCTGGGCTTAGGTGGAAGATGAGGAAGCTGCTTGGCACATTGGCTTAGACTGTGAAGGAAGCCGTCTTTATGCTGTTTCCCTTAGACTGCGAGTCCCATGTAGGACAGGAACTGTGTCCAACCTGATTAGAATGTATCTACCCTAGTGTTTAGTACAGTGCTTGGCACATAGTCAATGCTTCCCAAATACTACAATTATCCTTATTCTGGACAGGGGGTGCGGGAGTGGGCTGTGAGGGGTGTGCTAAGATGAGTGGGGACAACTCCACTGGTCTTCAGCCATTGGCTGGTCCACCAAGGGACACGCTCATATGCTCATCATCCATTCCAGGCCTGTACTGACCCAGCAATGGAATTCCAGCTAAGGAAGCTTTCAAATGTCCAGATATCTGCTTCTCACAGATGACCCTCTCAGAGAAGGATCCTCTGTTTGTGCATCGCGAAAACTTCACAATTCCCCTGGGGACCCTGACTTACTTCTACCGGGCCAGAGACTAAGACCCCTACCATTGACTTGGTTGCTGTGTTGCTTTCTGCTTGGTCCTTGTCGGCTGCTTTCCTTAGATGGGAGCCAGGAATCTGCCGAGTTCAGGTTTTGCTCATTGTACTTGAAGGGAGCGACCCAACTAGCTGGCTTACTTATAATAATAATAGTACTAATGACATTTATTAAGCACTTACTATGTGCAAAGCACTGTTCTAAGCACTGGGGAGGTTACAAGGTGATCAAGTTGTCCCACGGGGGGCTCACAGTCTTAATCCCCATTTTACAGATGAAGGCACAGAGAAGTTAAGTGACTTGCCCAAAGTCACACAGCTAACAAGTGGTGGAGCCAGGATTTGAACCCATGACCTACTTCCTATGATCAAATGAATAATTTGTAGACTGTAATTGATTTTTGACCTAGGTTTTAATCCTTAAATTTAAAACCCTGTTAAACCTTCATATTAAAAGGAATTGTTGCTTTTGGGTGTTCTTTATTCATTCCACTAAATTTAATCTTTTTCCAACAGATGATTCCCTTATTGATTTTGCCTTGCCCCTGGCCCTCCAGAGGTTGAAATTACTGATGTACACCACTCTAGAGATTTGTTATTGTGTAATGCAATTCTTCCATTTCAGAGACAATACAGTCAGTTCAGTTGCAAGGAGGAGAGCAGAAGTATGTAAATGATATGCCACCCCCATGAAATAATGATAAATTGGGAGAAGGGCTGGATTAACATGGTGCATTTGATATTAATGGATTGCATCCTGCCTCACCTCTCCCATGGGGATGAGAGCTGGAGCCAGGAAAAGTCCACCCACTCAAGTCACAGACACTTATCTTCCAGGTGCAGAGAGGGCAGTGTTTCTACACAGCAGCAGGGATCGTGCCCAGTCCCAAACAGCTGTTCTCAGATAGGCCTCAGCCCCAACCAGGCACCACCTGGACAGGCTGTCAGCACAGAGGCAGTGGGGCATGGGGTCTATGGGTGGAAGAGACTGCCCAGCTTTCCCCCCCACCCCCATCTTCTACATCTGGCCTCCATCTCCTGACCCCACGGCTTCCCTCCTCATCTCCTTTCCACCTTCCCAGGGTCCCAGCTATGCTGCTGAAACCTTTGTCTTCCTGACAGCCATCCAGCCTGGACTCTCGGCTTCACTTCCCTGATACCTTCAAATAGACTTGAGAACTTCTGAGGGGTGGGAGAGATTTCAAGGAAGGTTGGTCTACCTCATTAACTCTGCCCATTCTGCTCAGCCCTCCCCAGGCTACCTCCTCCCCAATTCCTGTCCCTCCCCTCAAAATGAAACATTGGCACCTACAAAGACAGCTGTTTCTGCCTGCAGTCATTATTGCCTGTAATAATAATTTTATTTTTTAAGTGCTTTCTATGTAGCAAGCACTGAGCTAAGCACTGGGATAGCTACAGTGTAGTCAGAGGCAGCTGGAGCTGCTGCTGTCTCACTAGCTGATCAGTCTGTACATGCATAAGCTAGTGAGGTGGAGCATGAGCTCCAGCCACAGTGGTCAAGAATCTGACTGGAGGTCATCCCCTCTGCTCAAAAACTAGGTTGTTGCTCTGGAGGATGGTGGGGGATGTGCCTGTCACAGTAAGGTCTATTTGCCCCATACTGAGCCCCCTTAGGGAGATGCAGGCCTGCCTACTGAGGGTCCTCTGAAACCGGTGCCCCATCCTCCAGCCTTGTAGAAAAAGCCCCCCCACCCAGGTCCCCCTCCACAAATTCCACTCTATCTTTTGTCACAAAAACCTTGAGCAGCAGCAGCAGCATGTTTCTTGTCCCCTGTGGATGAGCCAGGGCCTGTCCCCTATGAACTGTGCCCTGATGAGCCCTAGGCTTGTTTGCGTCGAGTTAAGTCCTTAAGGACCACAGACACCAACTCCTTTTTTCAAACATTGCATCCCTCTTCCTGGTTATGGACAGTTCTGGGTCTTCTTCCAGGATGAAAATCTTCAGAAGAAGGGCTCTCAGCCTTGCCTCAGGGTCTTCCACAGCTGATTGAGTCACCAACTTCCTGATGACATCCCGTCCTTGTATTGATAGCTTCTCTCAACCTCTCCTAGCTGCTCCCAGAACTTTGTCAAGGGGTTTCCCCAGGTATTAAAGTGAGCTACACACACAGACACACACATCCACATCCACACACACCCACATACTCTCTCTCTCTCTCTTTCTCTCACTCTCTTTCTCTCTCTCTCTCTTTCTCTCTCTCTCTCTCTCTCTCTCTTTGTGTGCCAGGTGCAGAGAAGGTAACTAGCAACTCTGTTATATTGTAATCTCCCAAGAGTTTAGTACAAGGCTCTGCATACAGTAAGTGTTCAAGTGATTGTGCTGTCACCACTTCTGCAAGCTATTATTATTATTTTTGTTAAGCACGTACTATGTGCCAAGCATTGCTCTGAATGCTGTGGTAGATACAAGTTTATCAGGTTGGACAAAGTCCCTGTCCCTCTTGGTGCTCACAGTCTAATAATAATAATAATAATGGTATTTGTTAAGGGCTTACTATGTGGCAAGCACTATTCTAAGCTCTGGGGTAGATACAAGGTAATCAGGTTGTCCCACGTGGGGCTCACAGTCTTTATCCCCATTTTACAGATGAGGTAACTGAGGCACAGAGACGTGGCTTGCCCATGATCACACAATAGACAAGTGGTAAAGTCGGAATTAGAACCCACGTCCCCTGATGTACAAACCCATGCGCTGTCCACTAAGCCATGCTGCTTCTCAGAAAGGAGAACAGGTATTGAATCCTCATTTTACAGTGAAGAAAACTGAAACACAGAGACGTTAAATGACTTGTCTAAGGTCACACAGCAAGCAACTGACAGAGCTGGGGTTAGAACCCAGGTCCTCTGACTCTCAGGCCCATGGTCTTTCCACTAGGCCATACTGCTTCCTTCTGGGAGCCCAAGTCCTCAGACAGCCTGTATGCCTGATTGCCCATCCACCCCACCCTCCCTTCCATCCTTTTGGCCTGCCCATCCCCCTCTGCCCCCCTGCCTGTCTGTCCACTTGCTAGCTCATCCTGAGGTTGGGGTCGCCACAGTCCCTGTCAAGCAGCTCATCCTCGGAGCGGGGCTACAGCACATCAAGCTGGACCCAGCGCTGGATGCCACACACTCTCTCTCTCTCACCTGGCCCAGGGGCCAGTCTCTGCTGGCCAAGTGGCCAGAACCCTCCAAGGCTTCCCTCTCCCTCCCCTATGCTGGGGTGGAGATGCAGATCCCCTTCCCGTTTCCACGGGACCCCGCAGCCCCACGGCATCTGATGCTGCTTAAAGTACACCGTAGCAGTAGTGCTGGGTGCAGAAGTGACGTGATGCACCCGGGGATGTTCTGTCTGAGTTCCCCTTGGCCCGAGGCCCAGGGCTGCAGCCCCTAGAGCCCCATGCATCAATCTGATCCTGCTCGGGAACAAGCTTTTGACCTTCCCTGCCTAGCTTTCTTGGCCTCCTCTACTGGCAGTTGAATGACTCAGAGACTTCATGCATGGAGAGGCATGAGAAATATGTACTCTGGGTGATTAGTTGAATTCCAAGTAAATCCTCAGCATATTCATTCATTCAATTGTATTTATTGAGTGCTTACTGTATGCAGAGCACTGTACTAAGCACTTGGGAGAGTACAATATAACAATAAATAGACACATTCCTTGCCCACAGCAGAGTTACAGCTAAAAGGGGGAGACAGACATTGATATAAGTAAATACCTTACAGATATGTACATAAATACTCTGGGGCTGGAAGGGAGATGAATAAAGGAAGCAAGTCAGGGGGATGCAGAAGCGAGTGGGAGAAGAGGAAAGGAGGACTTAGGGAAGGCCTCTTGGAGGAGATGTGCCTTCAATACAGCTTTGAACGCAGAAGAGTAATTGTCAGATATGAGGAGGGAGGGTGTTCCAGGCCAGAGGCAGGATTTGCATAAGGGTGAGGCTGTCCTGTTCCTGAACTACATGGCCAAGTATTTTCTTCCAGCTGTCTAGTTAGTGTTTATCTGTTGCTCACTACAATGGGGAGCAGCAAGGTCAAGTATTGACATTGGAACCCTGAAGCCTTTGAGAACTAATGGTTAGTTCCTGAAACATGAGGCAAAATTGGGGTAGCAATTTTCTGTTCAATTTTCCTCCTCGCTTAGACAGGAAGTGGGACAGGGACTGTGTTCTATTTGATTACCTTGTGTCTTTGATACCTTTGATTACCAGCACTTGACACAATGCTTGGTACATAATAAGCACTTAACAAATACGATTATGGTCATTTTCCCCGGGAACATTTACTGATTAAGTGAGCATTCAGGTATCTCAATGTTCTCAGGTTGTGCAGAGCAAGTAAATCAACACCTTAAATCACCAGTGTACTTGCCTGAAGTCACATTTCCCACCTGCTTGCTAAGAGGTTACAGTTGAATGGCAATCAGGGCTTTTTCAAGGTAGTGAGCAGTTGTTCTGCCTAGCAAACCTCACCTGACTTGTTCTGAAGTAAGCTTGCTATTGGTGCCGTGTAAGGAGTCCTACATCTGGGAATCGGGAAACCTGAATTTTTTCCTGGTTCTGCCTGCAGCTGGCTTAATGTGGACAGAAACTGCACATGCTCATGAAAATGTGCTGTGCCCTTCTCCATCTACTTGCTCATTGAATTATTTGCTCCAGTGGAAGTACCTCTGGCAGAGACAAGAGAGTATGGGTGGTGCTTTTGCAGAGTCACCAGCAAGTCAGTAGTAACTGTCATTTATCTTAATGCCTGTCTGCTCCACTAGGCTGTAAGCTCCTCAAGGGCAGGGGTCGGATCTACTTTCTCTATTGTCCTCTCCCAAGCCCCAAGCACCTACTACAGTGCTCTGTACCCAGCAAGTGTTCAATACCAGTGACTGCGTGGTTGCTGACTCCATTGTACTCTCTCAGGCCCTACACACAGTAGACACATAATACATCCTGTTGAGTCACTGATTAACTCTGGGTTGGTTCCTGGGTCTAAAGTTACAGGATCGAGGCTCATCTGCTTCCCATACTAACTCTGGCTGCCCTCAGGTTAGCTTCCTCTCTGTTCAAGCCTCCATACATTGACATGTACCACCCACCCCTGAGCACTGAGGCCTCAATCTAACTGCCAAGAACTGGAGAAAAGCAGTGATGTCCAGGAAGAAGAGGGGATAATGGGGTTTTAAGGAGGAAAAGATGAAGGAAACTTGTCCTGCCTAATCCAGAAGTGAGTCAGGGTCAGAGCCCCTCTGGGAGTGAGTGGTGGGGGGACAATTGGAGAGGGGCTGGGCCCCTCTAGGACTCAGCAGGAGCTCGGATCCCAGCGCTCCGCTATGAGGGGCAGTTAGGTCTTGGGGCACCCAGCCCTCCCACTTCTATGGGGGTAAGTTTTGCCCCATTTGGTTGTGCTAAGGGATCTGGAATTTGCCCCACCCCATAGTACTGAGGCCTGGCGTTTGGGTTTAAGAACAGTCCCAAAACTTGCGGTTAGGCCCTCTGCTCACTGTCGGTTCTTCAGGACATCAGTGCCTCTTAGCTCTGGGAGGTATGATTTGTGGAGGGAGATCAGAAATTGAAATCACTGTGTCATCCCACTTCCCCTAAGGGGAGATGGAAGAGGACTCTGGCTAATTGAGCCCTGGACCTCACAGGTCCAAGAGGAAGCTGAGCTGAGGCCTGCCACCAGGGCCTAAGCAAAGGTTGCAGCACTGGTCCATAGAAGCTATGACCAATGGTGTTCAGTGCGCTCCTTTGCTGACAGCCTCCGCCCCCTTTTTATTTTTAATTAATTCTTCCTTGCAAAGAGTCTCTATAATTTTAGGTGCTCATTGACTCATAACACGTGTCTTGGCATTCTCCTAAGAAATCGGTGCAGATCGGAGCTTGGTTTTTAGACTTCCCATTTCTAGCCTGTTCCTCTTGTTTCCCCAAGTGGATGTCATATCAGGAGGAAGCATGACCTAGTGGGATGAACACAGGACAGAAGACTCGGGTTCTAGTTCCAACTGCCAATTGCTTGCCGTGTAACCTCAGAAGTCACTTTTTTTTAATGGTATTTGTTAAGCACTTACTATATGCCAGGCACTGTACTAAGCACTGGGGGTAGATACAAGCTAATTAAGTTGGACACAGTCCATGTTCCACATGGGGCTCACGGTCTTAGTCTCCACTTTATGGATGAGGGAAATGAGGGACAGAGAAGTTAAGTGACTTGCCCAAGGTCACACAGCAGACAAGTGGCGGAGCAAAGATTAGAACCCATGACCTGACTCCCGGGCCTATGCTGCATCCTCTAGACCTTGCTGCTTCTATTCCCTGTGCTTCAGTTTCCTCATCTGTAAAATGGGGGTAAAATAACTGTTCTCTCTTCCTCTCAGGTCTGATCAGATTAAGTTGCATCCACTTCAGCACTTAGCATAGTGCTTGGCACATAGTAGCTACCTTATTATTACATTATTATTATTACTGTTGCTGTTATATTTGTTAACTGCAAATATAAGCACTTAATAGAAGCAGTATGGCTCAATGGAAAGAGCATGGGCTTGGGAGTCAGAGGTCATGGGTTCAAATCCCAGCTTCACCACTTGTCAGCTGTGTGACCTTGGGCAATCCACTTAACTTCTCTGTGCCTCTGTTACCTCATCTGTAAAATGGGGATTAAGACTGTGAGCCCCACGTGGGACAACCTGATCACTTTGTGTCCTGCAGCGCTTAGAACAGTGCTTCGCACATAGTAAGCATGTAGCAAATACCATCATTATTATTATTATTATTATTGTTAAGTGCTTAAAATATGTCAAGCACCATGCTAAGTGCTGGGGTAGATACAAGTTAATCAGGTTGAACACAGCCCTTGTCCCACCTGGGGTTCACAGTCTAAAAAATAAATATAATCATCATCATTATTGCTGTCATTACTGAGAAAATCCCTTCTACGTGAGCATCGCTGCACAATAGAGTGCTTAGTACAGTGCTCTGCACATAGTAAGTGCTCAATAAATACGATTGATGATGAATAGAGAGACTATAAGGGAGTCGGTATTCCTGTTTTTGAAGTTCCCTGGGCCTTGCTGACGAAGTTCAAGTACCTCACCTAGTGAGTCTGGAAATTTTTTACCTCTGGAAAGGTAATTCTGCTTTCCATAATATTCCCTGTTTTTCTGCTTGCAGAAACGCTAAAGAGAACACAGACCCTGAGGGCAGTGTTTTCTTCTCTGTCTTTTCGAATAGTGTAAACTATGAACCGAGCAGGAAACTGCAACAATCTCCTTCTGAGAGCTTTTCAGTAACTGCTAAACACTGTTGTGATTTCCAGCTAGACTGTAAGCTCCTTGTGGGCAGGAAATATGCCTACCAACCTTGAAATGTACTCTCACAAAGGGGTTTTCTCAGTAATGACAACAATAACGATGATAATTATATTCACTTTTTGGCACAGAGTAAGTGCTCAGTAGATACCGGCTCCACCACTTTTCTGCTGTGTGACCTTGAGCAAGTCACTTCACTTGTCTGTGCCTCAGTTCCCTCAGTTGTAAAATGGGGGTTGAGACTGTGAGCCCCACGTGAGACAGGGACTGTGTCAACACGATTTGCTTACATTTGCCCCAGTGCTAAGTACAGTGCCTGGCACATAGTAAGTGATTAACAAATACCATTTTTTTTGATTGACAAAATCACGCAGAGAAAACAGTTCTTTACAGGAATTGACAGTTACGGTGTGGCTGTTGGGTGTCTTAAAAGTAATAATAATAGTAATTACGGTATTTGCTAAGGGCTTACTACGTGCCAAGCAGTGTTCTAAGTGCAGAGATAGGAAACAGCGTGGCTCAGTGGAAAGAGCCCGGGCTTTGGAGTCAGAGGTCATGGGTTCGAATCCCAGCTCCGCCACATGTCTGCTGTGTGACCTTGGGCAAGTCACTTCACTTCTCTGAGCCTCAGTTATCTCATCTGTAAAATGGGGATTAAGACTGTGAGCCCCACGTGGGACAACTTGATCACCTTGTATACCCCCCCAGCGCTTAGAACAGTGCTCTGCACATAGTAAGCGCTTAACAAATGCCATTATTATTACAATAACAATAATAATAATAATAACGATGAATTTGGTATTTGTTGAGCGCCTACTATGTGCCCAGCGCTGTTCTAAGCATACAAGGTAATCAGGTTGTCCCACGTGGGGCTCACGGTCTTAATCATCATCATCAATCGTATTTATTGAGCGCTTACTGTGTGCAGAGCACTGTACTAAGCGCTTGGGAAGTTCAAATTGGCAACATATAGAGACAGTCCCTACCCAACAGTGGGCTCACAGTCTAAAAGATAATTTTGGTATTTGTTAAGCGCTTACTATGTGCAAAGCACCATTCTAAGTGCTGGGGAGGATACAAAGTGATCAGGTTGGCCCATGTGGGGCTCACAGTCTTAATCCCCATTTTACAGATGAGGTAACTGAGGCACAGAGAAGTGAAGTGACTTGCCCAAAGTCACACAGCTGACAAGCAGCGGAGCTGGGATTTGAACCCATGACCATTTTAATCCCCCTTTTACGGATGAAGGAACTGATGCCCAGGGAAGTTAAGTCGTGGCTCAGTGGAAAGAGCCCGGGCTTTGGAGTCGGAGGTCATGGGTTCGAATCCCGGCTCCGCCGCCTGTCCGCTGCGTGACCTTGGGCAAGTCACTTCTCTGAGCCTCAGTTACCTCATCTGTAAAATGGGGGATTGACAGTGAGCCCCACGTGGGCCAACCTGATCACGTTGCATCCCCCCATCTTACCTCCTTCCCTTCCCCACAGCACCTGTATATATGTATATATGGTTGTACATATTTATTACTCTATTTATTTATTTATTTTACTTGTACATTTCTATCCTATTTATTTTATTTTGTTGGTATGTTTGGTTCTGTTCTCTGTCTCCCCCTTTTAGACTGTGAGCCCACTGTTGGGTAGGGACTGTCTCTATGTTGCCAATTTGTACTTCCCAAGCGCTTAGTACAGTGCTCTGCACATAGTATGCGCTCAATAAATACGATTGATTGATCCCCCCAGCGCTTTGCACATAGTAAGCGCTTAACAAATGCCATCACGTATATATGTTTGTACATATTTTTTTACTCTATTTATTTATTTAATTTATTTGTACCTATCTATTCTATTTATTTTATTTTGTTAGTATGTTTGGTTTTGCTCTCTGTCTCCCCCTTTTAGACCGTGAGCCCACTCTTGGGTAGGGACTGTCTCTATATGTTGCCAATTTGTGCTTCCCAAGCGCTTGGTACAGTGCTCTGCACATAGTAAGCGCTCAATAAATACGATTGATGATGATCATTATTATTAAGTGACTTGCCCGAGGTCACACAGCAGACAAGCGGCGGAGGCGGGATTAGAACCCACGTCCCCCGACTCCCAAGCCGGGGATCTTGCCAGTGGGCCACGCTGCTTCTAAAAGGGAAAGCGGCAACCCCATCCCCGGTCGGTCCCGGGCCGGGGACAGCCCGGCTGACAAACCGGACGGGCGGCGCTTACGCTCAGAGAGCGGGAGAGGATCCGCCCCGCTTCCTCCCTCCCGGTCCCGTCAATCAAAAATCCGCCACCGCCCGAGCCCTGGTGTCACAGTTGCGCGACGGGCCGGGCCGGGCCGGGCCGGGCCGGGCCGAGCCGAGCCCGAAGGCGGAGCCGTAGCGGGGATCGGTCCCTTTGCGGGGCGGGCGGCTGTCGGGGCAGGGGAGCGAGCTGCGCGGTGCGCCTCTTCGGCCTTCCCCCGGCCCGACCCCACCGCCCCGACCGCCCCGACCGCCCCCCGCCACACCATGAATGAGGCGGTCGGGCTGCGGCAGCGCCGGCCCATTAGGCCGCAGGTTATCACCGAGGACAACCAGGTGCCGGGGGTCAAGGACAACAGGTAGGGGGTCCCGCTCCCCTGCCCTCCGGGGGCCCCGCTTCCCCGCCCCCGGCCGCGGGGACGGAGCTAGCCCCGGGGGCCCGCGCCTTTCCGGGGGAATGTTCGCCCGCCGCCTGCCCCGGGGCCCACGCTCGCTTCTGGGCCCGCTTTCAGAAACCGAGCGGGGAGCCAGATAAACCACCCCCTACACTTAGGAGCAGCAGCCTGGCCTGGCCTGGCCCTCTGCCCACCCGCCAACCTCGCTCTCTTCCTCCCTTCAAGGCCCTGCTGAGAGCTCACCTCCTCCAGGAGGCCTTCCCAGACTGAGCCCCTTCCTTCCTCTCCCCCTCGTCCCCCTCTCCATCCCCCCATCTTACCCCCTTCCCTTCCCCACAGCACCTGCATATATGTATATGTGTTTGTACATATTTATTACTCTATTTATTTTACTTGTGCGTATCTATTCTATTTATTTTATTTTGTTAGTATGTTTGGTTTTGTTCTCTGTCTCCCCCTTTTAGACTGTGAGCCCACTGTTGGGTAGGGACTGTCTCTATATGTTGCCAATTTGTGCTTCCCAAGCGCTTAGTATAGTGCTCTGCACATAGTAAGCGCTCAATAAATACGATTGATGATGATGATGGTGGACAGACCACGGGCCTGGAGTCAGAAGGACCCGGGTTCTAATCCAGATTCCGCCCCTATCACCTCACCCGCTTCTACCTCACCTCACCTCCCTTCCTTCCTTCTCCAGCCCAGCCCGCATCCTCTGCTCCTCTGCCGCTGACCTCCTCACCGGGCCTCGTTCTCGCCTGTCCCGCCGTCGACCCCCGGCCCACGTCCTCCCCCTGGCCCGGAATGCCCTCCCTCCGCACACCCGCCAAGCTAGCTCCCTTCCTCCCTTCAAAGCCCTACTGAGAGCTCACCTCCTCCAGGAGGCCTTCCCAGGCTGAGCCCCCCTCCTTCTTCTCCCCCTCCCCCCGCCCGACCTCCTTCCCCTCCCCGCAGTACTTGTATATATGTTTGTACAGATTTATTTCCCTATTTATTTTACTTGTACATATTTACTATTCTATTTACTTTATTAATATGCTTTGTTTTGTTGTCTGTCTCCCCCTTATATAGACTGTGAGCCCGTTGTTGGGTAGGAACCGTCTCTATATGTTGCAAACTTGTACTTCCCAAGCGCTTACTACAGTGCTGTGCACACAGTAAGCGCTCAGTAAATACGATTGAATGAATGAATGAATTCAGTCATTTATTGAGCACTTAGTGTGTGTAGAGCACTGTAATAAGCACTTAGGAGGTACAAGTCAGCAACATGTAGAAACGGTCCCTACCCAACCACGGGCTCACAGTCCAGAAGGGGGAGACAGACAACAAAACAAAATATGTAGATAGGTGTCAGAACCGTCAGAATAAATAAAATTATAGCTATATGCACATCATTAATAAAATAACAGAGTAGTAAATATGTACAAGTAAAATAAATAACGTAGTAAATATGTACAAATATACACAGGTGCTGTGGGGAGGGGAGGGAGGTACGGCAGAGGGGGAGGGTGAAGGGGAGGAGGAGAGGAAAAAGGGGACTCAGTCTGCGATGGCCTCCTGAAAGAGTTGAGCTGTCAGTAGGACTTTGAAGGGAGGAAGAGAGCTAGTTTGGCGGATGTGTGGAGGGAGGGCATTCCAGGCCAGGTGAAGGACGTTGGCCAGGGGTCGACGGCAGGACAGGCGAGAACGAGATACAGTGAGGTTAGCGGCAGAGGAGCGGTGTGTGTGGACTGGGCTGTAGAAGGAGAGAAGGGAGGTGAGGTGGGAGGGGGGCGAGGTGATGGACAGCCTTGAAGCCTAGAGTGAGGAATTTTTGCTTAATTCGTAGGTTAACAGGCAACCAGTGGAGATTTTTGAGGAGGGGAGTGACATGCCCAGAGTGTTTCTGTACAAAATAATCCGGGCAGCAGAGTGAAGTATAGACCAAAGTGGGGAGAGACAGGAGGATGGCAGATCAGAGAGGAGGCTGATGCAGTAATCCAGTCAGGATAGGATGAGCGATTGAACCAGCAAAGTAGCGGTTTGGATGGAGAGGAAAGGGCGGATCTTGGAGATGTTGTGGAGGTGAGACCGGCAGGATTTGGTGACATATGGGGTGTGTGGGGTGAATGAGGGAGCGGAGTTGAGGATGACAGCAAGGTTGCGAGCTTGTGAGACGGGAAGAATGGTAGTGCCGTCTACAGTGACGGGCAAGTCAGGGAGAGGACAGGGTTTGGGAGGGAAGATAAGGAGCTCAGTCTTGGACATATTGAATTTTAGGTGGCGGGCAGACATCCAGTGGAGATGTCTTGAAGGCAGGAGGAGATACGAGCCTGGAGGGAGGGAGAGAGAGCAGGGGCGGAGATGTAGACATGGATGTCATCAGTGTGGAGATAATAGTTGAAGCCATGGGAGCGAATGAGTTCTCCAAGGGAGTCAGTATAGATAGAGAACAGAAGGGGACCAAGAACTGACCTTCTGCTGTGTGACCATGGACAAGTCACCTCATTTCCCTGGGCCTCAGTTCTTCATCTGTATAATGGGAATTAAGACTGTGAGCCCCATGCGGGACAGGGACTGTGTCCAACCCGATTCCTTGAATTCACCGCAGCGCTTAGTACAGTGCCTTGCAAAGAGTAAGTGCTTAACAAGTACTGTAATTATCATTAGTAGTGCACACAGTGTGGTTTTCCCCTTCAAACCTGGTGGTAGCCTTTAAGTGCCCAATAGAATAAATTTTTGAATTGGGCTTAAAGGTAGCCTAGGGTAACTTTGGGGCTTAAGGGAGACCAGCCGACCTCACTGGCCAAGTAGCAAGAATTCTGAATTTGCCTTCCGACAGTAGTTTCAACTGTACAGTTCGATTTTTCTCCTGAACCTCATTAATATACTGGTTTGGAAAACACGAAAGTAGGTGTAGTCCTGACTTAAAGAACAAGAGTGAGTATTCGGAGACTCTTAGAAAATATAAACCTGTAAACAGTGCTGTCCTGGTTCAGACTAATTGTCCATCCAACCCAATATTCTGCCCATGACTGCTGCAACAGGATCCTTGGAGGAAAATTGTATTGATTGCCCTCCATGGAATTCATTTTCCTGGCTAGAGATGCTTCACTTAGCATCCTGAAGTTTTCATGGCAGGAAGGTGAGGGAAATAAGCCAAGAAACAACTAACTCATTCCCTAGGTGAACAACATGGTTCTAGAAAGACAAGTTCTGAGGTATGTCAGATGTGAAATCATTGTAAGGCAACAATGAAAAAGCAAGTAAAGCAATATGTGTAAAATGTGTGAATTTGTGTTCCCCTCAAAACACATGCCATTTCTATCATTGACACTATATTACATATTAGATATGGTCTAGAACTTCCTAGTGTATGGACACAGTTATGGAAAAGGAATCTATTATCAAACTATAGCTACATTAAAAACATAAGAGCAAGGCACATTCTCATAATGTTAAAGAAAATTCGTTCTGGAGTCTAACAGGTGATACCAATAGGAAAGGTTACTAGGAGCAATACCAAATTGCTGGAAATAATAATAATAATAATAATGGTGTTAGACCCTTTCTATGTGCCAAGCCCTGTATTAAGCATTAGATACAATATAAGAAGATCAGATACAGTATCTCATGTGGGACAGTCTAAAAGGGAGGGAGAACAGGTGTTTTATCCTCACTTTACAGTTAACTTGGGCATGGAGAGGTGCACAAATCACACACAGTGATCACACAAGTGACAGAGCTGGGATTAGGAGGTCCTCTGACTCCCAGGTTTGTGCTTTTTCTACTAGGTCTTGCTGCTGGAAGAGGGCCTGGTTCTCAGCTCACCACCCTTAATAGTTTTCTTCCAGTCTTAGTACCAGGCTGAAGGATAGGCAGAGCTGAGAGATCTTATATGTGAGGGTTGAGTCCTGAATAGCTCCCAAATGTGTGGCATCATTGCTACAGCTTGTCTCTTTCCATGTAAGCTCCTTATATACAAGAAATGCGTCTTAAGCATCTCCTGAGCCTTCCCAAGCAGTTGGTACAGTGCGTCGCACTCAAGCTCCCAGTAAACAGCATTCGACACCATGTTCTAGAGTAGCCCACTGCAGGACAGAAGGTTCCATCTCATTCACCCCTCACATCCAAGCCATCACCAAAACCTGCCGGTCTCACCTCCTCAGCATTGCCAAGATCCGCCCTTTCCTCTCCATCCAAACCGCTACCCTGCTCGTTCAAGCTCTCATCCTATCCCGTCTGGACTACTGTATCAGCCTCTTCTCCGATCTCCCATCCTCTTGTCTCTCCCCACTTCAATCCATGCTTCACGCCGCTGCCCGGATTGTCTTTGTCCAGAAACGCTCTGGGCATGTTACTCCGCTCCTCAAAAATCTCCAGTGGCTACCAATCAACCTACGCATCAGGCAGAAACTCCTCATCCTCGGCTTCAAGGCTCTCCATCACCTCGCCCCTTCCTACCTCACCTCCCTTCTCTCCTTCTACAGCCCAGCCCACACCCTCTGCTCCTCTGCTGCTAATCTCTTCACTGTGCCTCGTTCACATCTGTCCCGCCATCAACCCCGGCCCAAGTCATCCCCCTGGCATGGAGTGCCCTCCCTCCCCAAATCCGCCAAGCTAGCTCTCTTCCTCCCTTCAAGGCCCTACTGAGAGCTCACCTCCTCCAGGAGGCCTTCCCATACTGAGCCCCCTCTTTCCTCTCCCCCTCCTCCCCCTCTCCATCCCCCCTGCCTTACCTCCTTCCCTTCCCCACAGTACCATATGTATATATGTTGGTACGTATTTATTACTCTATTTATTTTAGTTGTGCATATCTATTCTATTTATTGTATTTTGTTAATATGTTGGTTTTGTTCTCTGTCTCCCCCTTCTAGACTGTGAGCCCACTGTTGGGTAGGGACTGTCTGTATATGTTGCCGACTTATACCTCCCAAGCGCTTAGTACAGTACTCTGCACACAGTAAGCGCTCAATAAATATGATTGATTGATTGATCAGAATAAATAGAATTATAGCTATATTCACATCATTAATAAAATAAATATAGTAAATATGTACAAGTAAAATAAATAGAGCAATAAATCTGTACAAACATATATACAGATGCTGTGGGGAGGGGAAGGAGGTAGGGCGGGGGGATGGGGAGGAGGAGAGGAAAAAGGGGGCTCAGTCTGGGAAGGCCTCTTGGAGGAGGTGAGCTCTCAGTAGGGCTTTGAAGGGAGGAGGAGAGCTAGCTTTGCGGATGTGTGGAGGGAGGGCATTCCAGGCCAGGGGGGAGGACGTGGGCCAGGGGTCGATGACGGGACAGGTGAGAACGAGGTACAGCGAGGAGGTTAGCGGCGGAGGAGTGGAGGGTGCAGGGTGGGCTGTAGAAGGAGATAAGGAAGGTGAAGTAGAAGGGGCCGAGGTGATGGAGAACTTTGAAGCCACGAGTGAGGAGTTTTTGCTTGATTCGAAAGTTGATAGGCAACCACTGGAGATTTTTGAGGAGGGGAGTGACATGCCCAGAGTGTTTCTGTACAAAGATAGGGCAGCAGAATGAAGTATAGACTGAAGTGGGGAGAGAAAGGAGGAATGGGAGATCAGAAAGGAGGCTGATGCAGTAATCCAGTTGGGATAGGATGAGAGATTGAACCAGCAAGGTGGTGGTTTGGATGGAGAGGCAGATCTTGGTGATGTTGTGGAGGTGAGACTGGCAGGTTTTGGTGAAGGATTGGGTGTGTGGGGTGAATGAGAGAGCGGAGTCGAGGATGACACCAAGGTTGCGGGCTTGTGAGACAGGAAGGATGGTAGTGCTGTCTACAGTGACGGGAAAGTCAGGGAGAGGACCAGGCTTGGGACGGAAGATAAGGAGCTCAGTCTTGGACATATTGAGTTTTAGATGGTGGGCAGACATCCAGATGGAGATGTCCTGAAGGCAGGAGGAGATACAAGCCTGGAGGGAGGGAGAGAGAATGAGTCGGAGATGTAGATTTGGGTGTCATCAGAGTAGAGATGATAGTTGAAGCCGTGGGAGTGAATGAGTTCACCAAGGGAGTGAATATAGATGGAGAACAGGAGGGGACCAAGAACTGACCCTTGAGGAATCCCTACAGTAAGGGGATGGGAGGGGGAGGAGGAGCCTGTGAAGGAGACTGAGAATGAATGGCTGGAGAGATAAGAGGACAGAGTCTGTGAAGCCAAGGTTGGATAGTGTATTGCAGAGAAGGGGATGGTCCACAGTGTTGAAGGCAGCTGAGAGGTCGAGAAGGATTAGGATAGAGTAGGAGCCATTGGATATGGCAAGCAGGAGGTCATTGGTGACCTTTGAAAGGGCAGTTTTGGTGGAGTGTAGGGAATGGAAGCCAGATTGGAAGGGGTCAAGGAGAGAGTTGGAGTTGAGGAATTGGAAGCAGCAAGTTTAGACGGCTCGTTCTAGGAGTTTGGAAAGGAAGGGTAGGAGGGAGATAGGGCGATAACTAGAAGGGGAAGTGGGGTCAAGAGGGGTTTTTTAGGATGGGGAGACGTGGGCATGTTTGAAGGCAGAGGGGAAGGAACTAGTGGAGAGTGAGCGGTTGAAGATGGAAGTTAAGGAGGGGAGGAGGGAAGGGGAAAGAGTTTTCATAAGATGAGAGGGAATAGGGTATGAAGCACAAGTGGATGGGGTGGCACTTGAGATGAGGGAGGAGATCTCTGAAGATAATGCTGGGAAGGATGAGAAAGTAGCAGAGAGGGTTGAGAGCCAGGGGGAGGGGTGACTTTGGAGAGCTCAGACCTGATGGTGTTAATTTTACTAATGAAGTAGGTGGCCAAATCGTTGAGGGGTGAGGGATGGAGGATGGGGAGGAACAGGGGGCCTGAGGAGGGAGTTAAATGTCCGCGACAGCTGACGGGGATGATGGGCATGGGTGTCAATAAGGGAAGAAAAATAGTTTTGCCTGGCAGAGGAGAGGGCAGAGTTAAGGCAGGAAAAAATAAATTTAAAGTGAACAAAGTTGGCTTGGTGTTTAGACTTTTGCCAGCAGCGTTCAGCAGTTTGAGCATAAGAGCGAAGGAGGTGGACAGTGGCAGTGATCCAAGGCTGTGGGTTAGTGGTGCGAGATCAATGAAGGGAAAGGGGAGCGAATTGAATAGAGGGGGTGGAGTTGAGAGCAGTAATCTGGTCATCAAGAGTGGGTAGAGAGGATCTCTACCCACTAATACTGTACTAGTAGTAGTACTGGCACACCATCCTGCTTTCAGACTCCCAACCCTAGCAGCATTTTCCATTAACTATTTGAGCAGTAGAACTGGAAATGGAGGATGGTGCCCTCAGGAAAGGCCATGGAAATTTCTTTCTGCAAAAGTAGTAATAGTGACTAAGAACAGGCAGGGATGTGGCCCTCTGCATCTCCCACCTATACCATCCTCCCTCATTAGGAAGAATGAGAACCCTAGATTGTGTCCTAGAGGGTAAGCTTTTCAAATTCTTGGTGAGACTGAGATGGCACCCAAAGTGTTGCACTACTTGCTCATCACATGGAGGTGTAACTAGAGTTTTGGCTGAAGGGGTAAACACTGGGGGTTCAACACTCCGTTCATGAAGCAAGTGACTGGGAGAGGGAAGGCGATGGGACAGGGTCTGGAGAAGCATCCTATTTCAAGACAAAATAAAGGAGGGATTTCTCGCCATATGTCCCTGCTGTTAGTGTTGGGGTGGTAAGGTATTTCAAAATGCAGGCTTTGATTTTCACAAGTGGTGCTTGGAAATTGCTTCCATTTATTTACCCAGTCTCTATTGCATCAGCATTAGCACCAACATCCCTAGCGTTCTAGGATTATGATTACGGTAATCATTGCAGCCATTTTTGTTTCTGACCCTCAAACCAAACAGGTGATTTTCCTCTCAAACCTTACCACACATCTCCCCAACTATAGGTGATTTTCCTCTCAGACCTTACCACACATCTCCCCAACTTGCTCCCACCTCTCCCACCTCTATCTTCTCACTCATGCTCTTCTTCTGCTTTAGAATTCACTCTCCAAATCTGGCAGACCAAAGTCCTTCTAAAATCCTTCCTCTTCCTCCTATTTATTCATATTAATTTCTGTCTTCCCCCTCTAGACTGTAAGCTTGTTAAGGGCAGGGAACATGCCTGCTAATTCTGTTATTTTGTACCCTCCCAAGGGTTCAGTACAGTGCTCTGCACATAGTAAATGATCAGTAAATAGTATTGATTGATGGATTCCTCCAACAAATTTTTCCCTATTAATTCCCAGCACCCCACATGTATAAATCCACCAGCTTCCTCTAGATGAGCCTAGTATGTTGCGTATGCTGTGTAAAATGTTTAATAGTTTTTTACAGTAATACTGTACTGAGTATTCTCCAGTGTTGCTTGGTGAAGAATATAGTCTAGGAGGAATAGGAAAGGAGGGTTCCCTTTTTCAAGGCAAGGGTCTCCAAGTTCGATAGAAAAGACCCTCATTTATTAGAACATCCCTTCAAAAAGAAATCCCTGGCAAAACTGTAACTGTTGTTATTGTTGTTGTTGTTGTTGTTGTTGTCTAATGCTGTCGGGTCATGTCTGACCCATAGCAATGCTTTAGACACATCTCTCGCAGAACGCCCCACTTCCAGCTGCAATTGTTCTGGTAACGTATCCATAGAGTTTTCTTGGTAAAAATACGGAAGTGGTTTACCATTGCCTCCTTCCATGCAGTAAACGAGTCTCTGCCCTTGACTCTCTCCCATGCTGCAACTGCCCAGCACAGGTGAGTTTTGACTTGTAGCATTCATTCATTCATTCAGTCATATTTATTGAGCACTTACTGTGTGCAGAGCACTGTACTAAGCATTTGGGAAGTACAAGTTGGCAACATATAGAGATGGTCCCTACCCAACAATGGGCTCACAGTCTAGAAGGGGGAGACAGACAACAAAACAAAACATGTGGACAGGTGTCAAGTCATCAGAATAAATAGAAATAAAGCTAGATGCACATCATTAACAAAATAAATAGAATAGTAAATATGTACAAGTAAAATAAATAGAGTAATAAATGTGTACAAACATATATACAGGTGCTGTGGGGAGGGGAAGGAGGTAGGGTGGGGGGGATGGGGAGGAGGGGAGGAAAAAGAGGGCTCAGTCTGGGAAGGCCTCCTGGAGGAGGTGAGCTCTCAGTAGGGCTTTGAAGAGAGGAAGAGAGCTAGCTTGGCGGATGTGCGGAGGGAGGGCATTCCAGGCCAGGGGGAGGACGCGGGCTGGGGGTAGATGGTGGGACAGGCGAGAACGAGGTACAGTGAGGAGGTTAGTGGCAGAGGAGCGGAAGGTGTGGGCTGGGCTGTAGAAGGAGAGAAGGGAGGTGAGGTAGGAGGGAGCGAGGTGATGGAGAGCCTTGAAGCCGGGAGTGAGGAGTTTTTGCCTGATGCGTAGGTTGATTGGCAGCCACTGGAGACTTTTGAGGAAGGGAGTAACATGCCCAGAGCTTTTCTGCACAGAGATGATCTGGGCAGCAGTGTGAAGTATAGACTGAAGTGGGGAGAGACAGGAGGATGGGAGATCAGAGAGGAGGCCGATGCAGTAATCCAGTCGAATAGAATGAGAGATTGAACCAGCAAGGTAGCTGTTTGGATGGAGAGGAAAGGGCAGATCTTGGCAATGTTGCAGAGGTGAGACTGGCAGGTTCTGGTGACGGATTGGATGTGAGGGGTGAATGAGTGAGCAGAGTCGAGGATGACACCAAGGTTGCGGGCTTGTGAGACAGGAAGGATGGTAGTGCCGTCTACAGTGACGGGAAAGTCAAGGAGAGGGCAGGGTTTGGGAGGGAAGATAAGGAGTTCAGTCTTGGACATATTGAGTTTTAGATGGCAGGCAGACATCCAGATGGAGATGTCCAGAAGGCAGGAGGAGACCCGAGCCTGAAGGGAGGGAGTGAGAGCAGGGGCAGAGATGTAGATTTGGGTGTCATCAGTGTAGTTGAAGTTGATAGTTGAAGCCGTGGGAGTGTATGAATTCACCAAGGGAGTGAGTGTAGATAGAGAACAGAAGGGGACCAAGAACTGACCCTTGCTTTCCACTCACTGGCCCCCGCCTAAGCTAGGAATGGAATGGGTATGCCTCTGCTTGACTCCCCCTCCTGTAATCATGACTGGTAGAGTACTGGAAACTCTCCAGGTGCAAAGAGGCGATAACTCTTGACCTCAGGGCAAATCCAGCCTGTTGCTGTTGAAGTCAAGAAGTCAAGAGTACAGGCTTGAGACCCAGAAAATTTTCTCTGTCTTCTGTACTCACAAACAAGTACAATTGTGAACAACATGAATACTAATTCAGCCCTATGGCCAGACAGAGCCAGTGAGGTATTTGGAGGAAGCGAGGGATTGTTGCCTTGAAGACACAGGTTAGGGATGGGCCATCTCTGAACCGAAACTTTCCCACCCTCTAGAATCCATGCACAGTGTCTCGTCTTCTTTTTTAAATCGCAGAGATCGTAGCATAGTGCCAACATCACAGAACTATAAATAATTCCTGAAGAAGGGAGGAAAAACTATTAAGAAGAAGCAAAGTGCTTTAGTACTTAAGTCCAGATTTAAGGAATTACATTTTAGAAGGACTTTATTTTGAATAAAACGTTGTAGGTCATGACAACTCACATCAGGCTCACATCAAATGAGTAAGTCCAACAACAGAAAGATAACTATTAGCCACATGTGAGATAATTAACTGCTAGTGCCAGGAGTTTGTTTTTTCCCCTGGAATATTTTATTGCCACTAAAAATCCTCTCTTTGGTCATTTGAGAGGAATTGTGTAGTGGAAAGAATCCAGGTCTGGGGGGCAGGAGACCAGAGTTCTAATCCTAGCTCTGCCATTTGTCGTTTAGCTTCCCTGTGCCTCAGTTTCCTCCCCTGTAAAATGGGGATAAAATATCTGTTCTTATTCCCTTTTAGGTTACTGTGTGCCAAGCACTCCACAAAGCACTGGGATGGATACAAGCAAATAGGGTTGGACACAGTCCCTTGTCCCACGTGGAGATCACAGTCTTAATCTTCATTTTACAGATGAGGGAACTGAGGCACAGAGAAGTGAAGTGTCTTGCCCAAGGTCACAAAACAGACAAGTGACAGAGCGGGAATTAGAACCCATGACCCTCTGACTGTCAGGACCATGCTGTATCCACTAGGCCAGGCTGCTTCTCCGAGCCCAGGAGGGACAGGGACTATGTCCAATCTAATTATTTTACATCTACTCCAGTGTTTGACACATAGTAAGCCCCAAATGAATCCTGTCTTCTTCTTCATTTGCTTTGCCTGATTTTCTCCAGCGAACAGAAAGAGACTTTTACAACCTTTTTTTTTCTTCTCGCCTCTCAGTGGTTTGCTGTAGGAGAGTAAACACAAAGCTTATTTGTGCGTAGCAACTTCTGGTTCATAAGGGCCAGTATTTCAGTATTGAAAGGCCTTTTCTTATGGTCAAATATTTCTGAGGTTAATGTCCCATATCTGTGAATTGCCCTACCTCTGAAAAGTTAGGCCAAATGCATGGTTCTCCCAAAGGGCTGCTGGGACTTCAAGCCCCTCAGATCAGCTGGGCAGTTTGCATGTGTACAAAATCACACATGTGTTTGGTAGCATCTCCTAGATGAGGTCAGGTCAGACCCTGATTTCCAGCTCACACAGAGGGTTTTATTGCTTTTGTGCTAGTGGCAACAAGGTCAGTGATGGGCAAGAGGGTGCTGGTACTTTCCCCTTCTGGATGGGCACCATCCTTTCTGGCACGCATATACTTCCCTGGAGTGGGGAGCCCACAAAAATATGGGCACAGTTGAATCGATTTGTAGAAATAGCAGTGTGAACCTGCAAGAAAGGAAACTTCCCAGGGTAGCTCAGCCCTTTTTCCAAGCAAACTGGTCTTTGAGTCAGTCAGGCAGTAGTATTTATTGAACATTTGGGAGAGCACAGTCGAGTTAGTCAACTTGATCCCCGCCTGTTAGTTCTTCCCACCCACTGTCTCTCTGTGACAAAATTTTCAGTTGTCTAGCAAATACACGGTCATTTATTAACCCCCAGGGCTGGAGAAGTGAAAAGTCAGCATTTCTGCTAGCAACAACCATGAGGTTAGGAAGAAGAGGCAGGACCCAGAGTTAACTACAAATAGAAATAGGAAATAGCCACAGCCAGATTGACCTTCGCCCTGAATACGTCTGCTAAAAAAAGCAAAGTGTTTTAAGGACTTGCATGGTACAGTTGTAAAACAGTCTCTGATTGCTTCTCTTTTCTTTTTTGGCAGTACATACAGCAGTAAAGTGTTCCGGGTAACCTTCATGATGCTGGCTGTCTCCCTTATCTTCCCCCTGCTTGGGGCGATAGTTTTCCTGGATTGCCCCATAAATCCGCAGCCTCTCAGGTGAGTAAATTATGCAGTTTCTGCGGTGCTCTGCTGGTGTTGTGCAGCCTGAGTTTTCAGGAATAGAGGGATGGTTAAGCAAGTCTTGGGTAAGGGTGAGTTGGTGGATAGATTTGCCTGACATGAATGTGTTCTCTGGAGATAATTTTATAATAAAGTTATCAGGTTGGACCTATGTTGGTTCAAGGGCAGCTTTATACTTGGTGCTGAAATTATGCAGTCAGTCAATCAATCTGTACTAAGTGTGGTATTTGTTAAACACTTACTATTTGCCAAGCAATGTACTAAGCATTGGGGTAGATACAAGATAATGAGGTCCACGTGGGGTGCATAGTTTAAGTAGGAGGGAGAACAGATATTTAATCCCCATTTCACAGATGAGGAAACTGAGGCACAGTGAAGTTAAGGGACTTGCCCAAGGTCACACAAGCAGGTACATGGTAATTAGAATTTGTTTCCCAGGCCCATGCTCTTTCCACTAGGCTATGTAGCTTCCCTGAATCATAGAGCTGACTGAGCCTTTGTGATATGGAGAGGACTCTTTGAAGCACTTGGGTGAAGACAGTAGAATTAGCAAATACAGTCTCTGCATTTAAAGAGTTTACAGTGTAGCTGGAGAGAGAGACACACACAAAGTGATTAGGGAAAACCAGAAAAAGAGAGTGGAAAATGAATATGTGGTGGTGAGTTAAGTGCTTACATAGTACAATACATAAGCCTATAAGTACATCCAACCTTGCTGTCCAACCGTGGCTTCACAGGCTTCATCCTCTCCTGGGGGTCTCCTCTTATCTCTCCGGCTGTTCATTCTCAGTCTCCTTTGTGGGCTCCTCCTCGCCTTCCCATCCCCTTACTGTATGGGTTCCTCAAGGGTCAGTTCTTGGTCTCCTTCTGTTCTCTATCTACACTCACTCCCTTGGTGAACTCATTCGCTCCCACGGCTTCAACTATCATCTCTACGCTCACAGTAAGCACTCAAGAAATACGATTGATTGATTGATTGATTGATTGATGACACCTAAATCTACATCTCTGCCCCTGCTTTCACTCCCTCCCTTCAGGCTCGGGTCTCCTCCTGCCTTCTGGACATCTCCATCTGGATGTCTGCCCGCCATCTAAAACTCAGTATATCCAAGACTGAGCTCCTTATCTTCCCTCCCAAACCCTGCCCTCTCCCTGACTTTCCCATCACTGTAAACGGCACTACCATCCTTCCCGTCTCACAAGCCCACACAACCTTGGTGTCATCCTCGACTCTGCTCTCTCGTTCACCCTTCACATCCAATCCGTCACCAGAACCTGCTGGTCTCACCTCCGCAACATCGCCCAGATCTGCTCTTTCCTGTCCATCCAGACCGCTACCTTGCTGGTTCAATCTCTCATCCTATCCCGACTGGATTAGTGCATCAGCCTCCTCTCTGATGTCCCATCCTCCTGTCTCTCCCCACTTCAGTCTATACTTAACGCTGCTGCCCGGATCATCTTTATGCAGAAACGCTTTGGGCATGTTACTCCCCTCCTCAAAAATCTCCAGTGGCTACCAGTCAACCTACACATCAAGCAAAAACTCCTCACTCTCGGCCTCAAGGCTCTCCGTCACCTCACCCCGTCCTACCTCATCTCCCTTCTCTCCTTCTACAGCCCAGCCCGCACCCTCCGCTCCTCTGCCGTTAACCGTACCTCGTACCACTGTACCTCGTTCTCACCTGTCCCGCCATCGACCCCCCGGCCCACATCCTCCCCCTTGTCTGGAATGCCCTCCCTCCGCACATCCGCCAAGCTAGCTCTCTTCCTCTCTTCAAAGCCCTACTGAGAGCTCACCTCCTCTAGGAGGCCTTCCCAAACTGAGCCGCCTTTTTCCTCTCCTCTTCCCCATCCCCCCCACCCTACCTCCTCCCCCTCCCCACAGCACCTGTATATATGTTTGTACAGATTTATTACTCTATTTTACTTGTACAGATTTACTATTCTATTTATTTTGTTAAAGATGTGCATCTAGCTTTATTTCTATTTATTCTGATGACTTGACACCTGTCCACATGTTTTGTTTTGTTGTCTGTCTCCCACTTCTAGACTGTGAGCCCGTTGTTGGGTAGGGACCGTCTGTATATGTTGCCAACTTGTACTTCCCAAGTGCTTAGTACAGTGCTGTGCACACAGTAAGTGCTCAATAAATATGAGTGAATGAATGAATGAATGAAGTACATAAGTGCTGAGGTGGTACCAAAGTGCTGAGTTGGTTGGGAGAATATTCTCCAAGATGACTTGGAGAATAAATACAGTAGTAGTAGTAATATTTATTGAGCACTCACTTTGTGCAGAACACTGTACTAAGTGCTGGGAGAGAATATAAGGTGAGAATTAGACCCAATCCCTGTCCCCTGTGGGGCTCCCAATCCGGGAACACTGTCTGAAGAAGGAAGGATTTCAGAAAAGCTTTGAAAATAGGGAAGTGCTGTCTTGTAGTGGATTTGAAGAGGCAGTATGAAGATGTGAGAAGGCAAGAGATTTGAGGCAAGAAAGATGAGACTGAGGCACAGTTTGTTGGTTAGCTTGAGCCATACAGAGAGTGTGAGCTGGGCTGTGATGTGAGAAGAGAGTGGATTAGTAGGAGACCATTAAAGGCAATAGTCAGTAGTTTATGCTTGATGCAGAGAGGAATGGGTAACTGCTGGGGATTTTTGAGGAGTGGGGAAACGTAAGCAGAGGAACATTTTAGAAAAGCAGAGTGAAGTATGGGCTGGAGACAGGAAGACCCGGGAGGAGGCCGATATAGTACTCGTCAGGATGTGATAGGTGCTTGGGCTACAGTGATGACTATAAAACTGGAGAGGACAGGATGTATCCAGGAAATGTGCAGGAAAAACCAACAGGATTTAGTAACAGATGAAATATGAAAGTCGAAAGAGAGAGGGGAGTCAAGGGTAATAACAAGGTTGGGGACTGCAGAGAAAAAGAGGTTGGTAGTGTTGTCAACTGTTTAGGAAAGTTAGGTGGAAGAGAGGATTTTTGATAGAAGGTGGGGAGTTCAGTTTTAAACATACTGAATTTAAGGGGCTGGCATGTCATTCCAAGGGAGATATGCTGAAGGCAAGAGAAAATGTGAGACTGTAGAAGAAGTAACAGCAAAAGAGATAGAGAGATCAGCCAGAGAGATAAGAAGGAAACAGGAGAGGAATGGGTCAAGTAAAACTAAGTTTTGTAGGAGTTTCATGGATAAAGGAATGGTCATGATGTCAAGGGCAAGGACTAGGATGGAATGGAGTTGGTTAGGTTTGTCAAGGATATCATAGGTGACCTTGTAGAGGTGAGGTGAAGCGGAAACCAGACTGAAGAGGATCAAACAGAATTTGAGGAGAGGAAAGGGAAAAGTGAGTGTAAACATATTGGTAAGTGCTACGGATTGGTATAATTAAGGACATAAGTATTGGAGGTGGCTGGTGAGCTTATACAGTTTGGGGTGCTGGGAGTAAATTGGGGAAGATTTACTGGAGGATGAGGGAATAATGCAAGTTGGACTCAATGAGGAGGAAGAAGTGATATGGCTAAGCATTAGGGAGGGCAGAGTTATAGTAAGCAAGGGCAAATTTGAAGTGGCTGATAATGCTGTGGTATAATGCCGGGATATCAGCCAACAGCGCTCCACAGCACAAGTGCAGGAGCCGAGACAGCATACTATGGGGGTGATCCCGGGCTGGGGGTTGGTGGTAATAGTACTAATAGTGGTATTTGTTAAGCACTTACTATTTGCTAGGTACTATACTAAGCACTGGGGTGGGTACACACCAATTGGTTGGACACAGTTCCTGTCCCATGTGGGGCTCAAAGTCTCAATCCCCATTTTACAGCTGAGGTAACTGAGGCACAGAAAAGTGAAGTGACTTGCTCAAGGTCACACAGCCCACAAGTGACAGAGCCAGGATTAGAACTCAGGTACTTCTGACTCCCAGGCCCAAGCTGTATCCTCTAGGCCACGCTGTGCAAGATCAGTGGTGGCACAAGGAAGTTGAAGGAGTCTAAGATGGGCATGATGGCCTGGGCTAAGTGCAGGAGGTCTTGAGAACACTTTGCTATTTATGAAGTGCTTGACTAGCCCTGCCTAGCACTAGCTAAGTGTTGGGGTAGATCCAGGATAATCAGATCAAAGCCAGTCCCTGTCCCAGAGTGGGCATAAAGGCAGGAAGAGCTGGTATCTTCTTCCTGTTTTACAGCTGAGGAAGCTGGAACCCCAGGAGGTTTAAGTGGCATGCCTCATATCTCACAGCAGGCCAGTGGCAGAGTGAGGTTTAGAACCCAGGGCTTCTGACTTCCATCTCTCTTCCTTTAATCTCTTCACAACACCTTGGAACCTCATGGACTCTTCCACACTCTTAGCTCTGCTTCCTCACTTTAGCTAGCTCATAAGCCTCCTAGGAGGTGCTCAGGATCCAGTCTGCTGGCAGTGGCTTGAAGCTTCCCTTTTTTTTTTTTTTAATGGCATTTATTAAGCGCTTACTATGTGCAAAGCACTGTTCTCTTGAGCTGCTGCAGATGTCCAGACTCTTGGTGTTGGTTCTCGGGCCCTCATAAGGAAGCACTGCCACAGCAGGGATGCTCATCACCCCTACATAGGTCCAGGCTCGACCTTTCAGCCCCAATGGGCCGAGCTGCAAAAAAAGCTGTAGTCTTTTGGCCCCCTTAGGGATGGTGACACCAAGCAGCAGAGAGAAGCAGCTTAGCCTAGTGGTTAGAGCATGGGCCGGGGCTTTTCCCACTCCTTTCTGCATCTCACTGACTAGCTCCCTTTATTCATTCCCACATTCCTCCTTCACCCCCGCCCCCAGCTCCATAGTACTTGTGTATATATCTGTAATTTATTTATTTATATTAATATCTGTCTTCCCTTCTAGACTGTAAACTTGTTGTAGACAGGGAATGTGTCTGTTAAAGTATTGGATTGTAGTCTCCCAAGTGCTTAGTACAGTACTCTGCACATAGTGCTCAATAAATGTAATTAACTGACTGCCTGACCTGGGATTTAATCCTAGCTCTGCCACTTCTCTGCTGTGTGATCTTGGCATGTCACTTACTTGGGACAGGAACTATGTCCAGCCTGATTATCTTGTGTCTACCCTGGTGCTTATGTGCATGGCACATAGTAAGTACTTAACAGATACCATTATTATTACTTTTATTAATATTATTATTACGAAGGCTGGAACTAAGTGCAAGGTTAACAAAAAAGGGGAGTCTTTCATTTTTTACCTGACAGGCTCATCTTGTGCTGTATGTCATATAAGACACTCTGCCCTCCAGGGGCAGATATTACAGTTACGAGCATGTCTTTAAATGTCTTAATGTCTTAAAAATGGAAGGGGCCTAAATGTCATACTGGAAATATAATTTCCCCAAAGAACAATAATCCAGCTCTAGTCATTTCACATTCATTAAGCACATTTTTGATTTTTTCATTAGTCTTCCCCAACTTTTTTTTTAAATGCAAGATTGGAATCTTTCAGCAGTCCAGCTCTGTAAGTAAAGTGCTTGTTTTTCAGCTTTGTGACCTTTCTTCCCAATACCCAAAATGCCTCCAGAACCTATCATTAGTGAGAATAGTCTTGATGCAGTCCTGCCACCTGCTGTGGTGACCTCTGACACAGTTGCAAAATCTCTTCTGCACCTTTCCCAATATGGTTTACAGTTTCACCACAGCTGTTTCCCTCGGGCACTTGAGCCTGAAGCAGGTGTTTCATTTATTGGGTTTTTTAGTTCTTCTCTTTTAAAACAAACAAACAACAACAACAAAAAAAAACCAGGAAGCATTCACAGTTGTGAACCAGCTGCCTTAAATGGTTAAGCATCCACCTTCCTGATGGCAGGGGGCTGAACCAGGATACGTGTTGAGGTTCCTTCTAGCTTTGTGATCCCAGAATATTAAAACTTGGGGCAAGAACATACCTAAACTTTATGTTCAAAAGATCTCATTTGATATTGTTGGTATAACCACGTAATGCAGAGCTCTGCACACAGTAGTTATTCAATAAATTATTTTGATTCATTGAATTATATCCTTAGGAAGATACAAACATTTAAGATCTAAGGAAGATCTAAGATCCCTGCCACTGGTCAGTGCTGTGACCATTTTTCTGAGGGCAGAGAGAATTGGGGAGGCAAGCCAGATTAAGTTCTTATTGCCCCTCTCTCCTCCCCTCCACAGCAGAAATAGTGTCTGTCACTCACAAGGGTAGGGAGACCCAGCCTCAGAATGGGTGCATGTGAGGTGGACTCCTGTTGAAGCCAGGTCTGTTGCACATTCAAGAGGTCAACTAGGTCCTATTGTCCTGGTATTGGAAGGGCCCGAAGAGCTTAGAACCACCTCCCTGCTCCCCCAGTTTGGAATAGGGGCTGGGGTTGAGCATTGGGCTCCTGGGTGGAGGGCAGGCTGGAATTTTAACTGTTATTTTAGTAGAAAGGTGCTCCTTACCTTCTTGCTGTCCCTCTTGGATTGTGAGCCCTGTGTGGAACAGCAATAATGTCTGATATCCTAGTATTTACTACAGTCCTAATGATAATTGTGGTATTTAAGCACTTACTATGTGCTAGGCACTGTACCTAGCTCTGAGGTGGATACAAGCAAATCAGGTTGGACACAGTCCCTTGTCCCACATAGGGCTCACAGTCTCAGTCCCCAATTTACAGATGAGGGAGCTGAGGCACAGAGAAGTGAAGTGACTTGACCAAGGTCACACTGCAGACAAGTGGTGGAGTGAAGATTAGAACCCATGACCTTCTGATTCCCAGGCCTGTGCAGTATCCGCTATGCTATGCTTAGGAATTAGGTGGGAATGCTTGCCCTGGCCACAAAGTAGAGGGATTGAAAGGGGAGAGTGGGGAGGGGCAAAACCATTTGCGCAATTCTGGATTTACGGGAACCCCTCCCCACCCCCAAGGTGATGTCCTTGGTGAAGCCAAAGTGGATATACATAGTGGAAAATTGAGCCTGGGCTGGGAAAGATAAGCTGCTGTGATCACTTGTGCAGAAACCAACCATTGACGTATGGAAAATATTAAATAAAATGAGGATGAGAGGATACATTTGAAGCATCTTTTGAATTTGCTCTTAAAATACTATTTCATTTTTGTTTTAGGATGTACAGGACTAGTTTTGTTTAATAAAAAAAACTCCCTCAGCTGCAGAAGCTGGTTGAGAGGTCAGGGGGAGAGGCAGGATTTTATCTCTGCAAATTTACATTTAGGACAATGATAACAACCCTCATAGCTCTGATGGTGGTGTCCTGTTTGCTGAGCTCTAAATTTTCAACCCGGAACTGAATGTAGGGTAATCTGCTCTTAAACTCCCTCCTCTAAAGCAATATAAAACATTAAAGGTTTCTCAAGAAACCAAGCCTTTCAAAGCAAGCACTGTCCTTTTGGGTGGGGAATAGTAAAGGTTGCCACAGAAGCTGGGGCCCTACATCTCATGTTGACTTTGGAAATGGGATTGCAAAAGTTGGCCATGGTCTCTGTGATTGTGAAAATGTCCCTTGTGACACTGATTAATGAATGATGCCATTTTCAAATCTGGGTATCCAGAATTTCTAGCTTATACTATTTTTAAACAGTTCCCAGTGCTAAAAGTAAAAAAAGGTAAAAAAAAAATTAAAAAAAGATTTCCAACTGGAATACTTGCTCAGGGATTTTTTTACACCAGAGCTGAGCAATATTTCCTTGAACTAATAATGATACTCTGGTGGTGCTCAGGTGGAGAGAGAAGGGAGGATATTTAATGTCTGCAGTGACAAGTCTGCAGTGACAAGTCTTAAAAAATAATAATAATTATTATAGTACTTAAGTGCTTACTTTGTGCCAAGCACTGTTCTAAGCACTGGGATAGGTACAAAGTAATCAGGTTGTCCCACGTGGGGCTCACAGTCTAATCTCCATTTTATGGATGAGGTATATGAGGGACAGAGAAGTTAAGTGACTTGCCCAAGGTCACACATCAGACAAGTGGCGGAGCCGGGATTAGAACCCACATCCTCTGACTCCCAAGACCATCCTCTTGCCACTACACTCCACCTAATGAAATTGTTCATTTTTACCATCTTTTAATTTTACATGAAATGTGCTTTTAAAAATCCAGTTTTCTTGTGACTGTATATTGAATCTGGAGCTACTATACAGCCAAGCCTGTTGTTTGTGGTAATGAAAAAGATGTCAGCATGGATAGTTAATGGATAATCCAGCCAATGAAAAAAAGATCTCATTACTGATTTGTTTCAGCTTCAGCTTAACAAATATCACAGTTATTAGATACGAGTGGAGGACAACTTCAAAGTTATAGACATGTGACATAGGGAGGATAGTGGTGTTGTCAGCAGTGATGGTAAAGACAGAGAGGACAGGGTTTGGGTGGGAAAATAAGGAGTTCAGTTTTGGACATGTTTAATTTTGCTCGGGCCATTCAAGTATCTATGTCTTGAAGGCAGAAGGAAATGTGAGATTGCAGGGAAGGCGAGGATCAGGGCTGGAAGTGCAAATAATAATAATAATAATGATGGCATTTATTAAGCGCTTACTATGTGCAAATCACTGTTCTAAGTGCTGGGGAGGTTACAAGGTGATCAGGTTGTCCCACGGGGTGCTCACAGTCTTAATCCCCATTTTACAGATGAGGTAACTGAGGCCCAGAGAAGTTAAGTGACCTGCCCAAAGTCACACAGCAGACAAATGGCGGAGCCGGTATTTGAACTCATGACCTGACTCCAAAGTCTGTGCTCTTTCCACTGACCCATACTGCTTCTCTATATGATATAGGAATCATCTGCATAAAGATGGTAATTGAAGCCATGCAAGCAAATGAGTTCTCTAGGGGAGTTGGTACAGAGGGAGAATAGAAGAGGACCTAGAATTGAGCTGTGGGACCCCTGCAGAGATGTCCCTAGTGGACATCTCCATCTGGATGTCTGCCCACCACCTAAAACTCAACATGTCCAAGACTGAACTCCTTGTCTTCCCTCCCAAACCCTGCCCTCTCCCTGACTTTCCCATCACTATTTACGGCACTACCATCCTTCCCGTCTCACAGGCCCGCAACCTTGGTGTCATCCTTGACTCCGCTCTCTCGTTCACCCCTCACATCCAAGCCGTCACCAAAACCTGCCGGTCTCACTTCCGCAACATTGCCAAGATCCGCCCTTTCCTCTCCATCCAAACTGCTACCCTGCTCGTTCAAGCTCTCATCCTATCCCGTCTGGATTACTGTATCAGCCTCCTCTCCGATCTCCCATTGTCCTGTCTCTCCCCACTTCAATCCATACTTCACACCGCTGCCCAGATTGTCTTTGTCCAGAAATGCTCTGGGCATGGTACTCCCCTCCTCAAAAGTCTCCAGTGGCTACCAGTCAACGTACGCATCAGGCAAAAACTCCTCACCCTCAGCTTCAAGGCTCTCCATCACATCGCCCCCTCCTACTTCACCTCCCTTCTCTCCTTCTACAGCCCAGCCCACACCCTCTGCTCCTCTGCCACTAATCTCCTCACCGTGCCTCATTCTCACCTGTCCTGCCTTGACCCCCGGCCCACGTCATCCCCCTGGCCTGGAATGCCCTCCCTCCACACACCCGCCAAGCTAGCTCTCTTCCTCCCGTCAAGGCCCAATGAGAGCTCACCTCCTCCAGGAGGCCTTCCCAGACTGAGCCCCCTCTCCCCCTCCTCCCCCTCCCCATCCCCCCGCCTTACCTCCTTCCCCTCCCCACAGCACCTGTAGATATGTATATATGTTTGTACGTATTTATTACTCCATTTATTTTATTTGTACATATTTATTCTATTTATTTTATTTTGTTAATATGTTTTGTTTTGTTCTCTGTCTCCCCCTTCTAGACTGTGAGCCCACTGTTGGGTAGGAACAGTCTCTATGTGTTGCCAACTTGTACTTCCCAAGTGCTTAGTACAGTGCTCTGCACACAAGCGCTCAATAAATACGATTGAATGAATGAGGGCAGGAGGCAGAGAAGGAGCCAGCCAAAGAGACTGAGAAGGACTGGTCAGAGAGATAGGATGAGAACCAAGAGATGACAGTGTCAGTGAATGCAAGGTTTGATAACATTTCAAGAAGGGGGTGTTCTGCAGTTTCCGAGGCAGCTGAGAGGTCTAGGAGGATTAGGATGGAGTAGAGGCTATCAGATTTGGCAAGAAGAAAGCCATTAGTTACCTTAGAGAGGGCTGTTTCCGTGGAGCGAAGGAGGTGGAAGCCAGATTGGAGGGGATCTTGGAGAGAATTGGAGATAGGAAGTGAAGATAGTGGGTGTAAACAAGTCTCTCAAAAGTTTGGAGAGAAATAGTAAGAGGAAGATGGAACAATAACTGGAGTAAACTGTGGAATCAAGGGAGGTCTTTTTAGGATAGGGAATACATGGGCATGTTTGAAAGCAGTGGGGAAAAAGCCATTAGGAAGTGAACAATTGAAGATGGCAGTCAAGGAGGGAAGAAGGGAGGGGCGGGCAGGGGTTTGAGAAAGGAGTTGTCTGGAAAAAACACTTCCAGAGGTATTTAAAGTGCCTTGAGCTTTGAAGTCTTATTTAAAAGCCAGAAAAGCTGTGCACAGGTTTTCCTTGTCTGCAAATGCAAATCAAATCTCCTTCTTTTCAGCTTCAAAGAACCTCCCTCCCTAACTGGTGTTCTGCAACCAAATGTGAAGTTGCGCCAAGCAGAGCGGCTATTTGAAAACCAGCTTATTGGTCCAGAGTCTATTTCAAATATTGGTGGTAAGAACTACTCTTCTAGAGCCCTTTTGGGCCGGGACTGTCAACTGTCTTTGTGGCAATATTTATTCTTGAGGTCTCCTAGTTCTGTGTGGGAGTTTAACCTGTTTTCTAGCTCTCCCCATATAGGCTGAGGGGATCACGGAATGGTTGAGGCAGACTTTGGCTGGGCTTGGGTTTGATTTGATTTGATTTGATTTCCCTCAGGCAGGAAGGGACTGGGCTTATGGGAAGCTAGGTAGCAGCAGTGCAATCATGAAAAGCTCATGATGCATTGAAATCACTGGCACTACAAATTCTTGTAGCTCACAGGGGTATCACACCTGCACATAGTCATTTTCCATGCAATGCCACCATCCAAACATGTGTCTGGACTATTAACTTGGCTCCGACTGGGCTGAGGACTTCGACCGATGCAAGACCCTTCCCTCCTCTCAGTTAGAACTACCACTAACTCCTGAGTGTCCATAGAATTTATTATTTAGTACTGGGCAGCTTAACATTTCAGAGAGGACCTGATCTTTTAAGAGGCCATTTTTTTCTAGTAGATCCTTTTGAGATTAGGGTATTTATCTGGCTTCTGTCACCTACATTCCACGGAAACTGCCCTCTCTCTAAGGTCACCAATGACCTCCTGCTTGCCAAATCCAACAGCTCCTACTCTATCCTAATCCTCCTCGACCTCTCAGCTGCCTTCGATACTGTGGACCACCCCCTTCTCCTCAACACGCTATCCAACCTTGGCTTCACAGACTCTCTCCTCTCCTGGATCTCCTCTTATCTCTCCAGCCATTCATTCTCAGTCTCTTTTGCTGGCTCCTCCTTGCCCTCCCATCCGCTTACTGTATGGGTTCCTCAAGGGTCAGTTCTTGGTCCCCTTCTGTTCTCTATCTACATTCACTCCCTCGGTGAACTCATTCGCTCCCACGGCTTCAACTATCATTTCTACGCTGATGACACCCAAAACTACATCTCTGCCCCTGCTCGCTCTCTCTCCCTCCCTTCAGGCTCGGGTCTCCTCCTGCCTTCAGGACATCTCCATCTGGATGTCTGCCCGCCACCTAAAACTCAGTATGTCCAAGACTGAGCTCCTTATCTTCCCTCCCAAATCCTGCCCTCTCCCTGACTTTCCTATCACTGTTGATGGCAGTACCATCCTTCCCGTCTCACAAGCCCTCAGCCTTGGTGTCATCCTCAACTCTGCTCTCTCGTTCACCCCTCACATCCAATCCGTCACCAAAACCTGCCAGTCTCACCTCCATAACATCGTCAAGATCCGCCTTTTCTTCTCCATCCAAACTGCTACCGTGCTCGTTCAAGCTCTCATCCTATCCCGGCTGGATTACTGCATCAGCCTCCTCTCTGATCTCCCATCCTCCTGTCTCTGCCCACTTCAATTTATACTTCACGCTGCTGCCCAGATCATCTTTATGCAGAAATGTTCTGGGCATGTTACTCCCCTCCTCAAAAATCTCCAGTGGCTGCCAATCAACCTATGCATCAGGCAAAAACTCCTCACTCTCGGCTTCAAGGCTGTCCATCACCTCGCCCCTCCTACCTCACCTCCGTTCTCTCCTTCTACAGCCCAGCCCGCACCCTCCGATCCTCTGCCGCTAATCTCCTCACCGTGCCTCGGTCTCGTCTATCCCGCCGTCGACCCCCAGCCCACGTCATCCACCTGGCCTGGAATGCCCTCCCTCCGCACATCCACCAAGCTAGCTCTCTTCCTTCCTTCAGGGCCCTACTGAGAGCTCACCTCCTCCAGGAGGCCTTCCCAGACCGGGCCCCCTTTTTCCTCTCCCCCTCCCCATCCTCCCGCCTTACCTCCTTTCCCTCCCCACAGCACCTGTATATATGTTTGTACATATTTATTACTCTATTTTACTTGTACATATTTACTGCTCTATTTTATTTTGTTAATATGTTTTGTTTTGTTGTCTGTCTCCCCCTTCTAGACTGTGGGTAGGGACCGTCTCTGTATGTTGCCAACTTGTACTTCCCAAGATCTTAGTACAGTGCTCTGCACACAGGAAGCGCTTAATAAATACGATTGAATGAATGAATGAATGAATAAATGTGTCACCATGTCTGGCAATAAACAAGCAGGGGTACTTATATTTGAAGGACTCCAGATGGGAAAGCTATTTGTGATAGCAATTCTATCAGTAAGTCAATCAGCTGATATTTTTTTTTGTTTTTTTCCAGATGTTATGTTTACTGGCACTGCTGATGGTCGGATTGTAAAAATAGAAAGCGGAGAATTGACTACGGTTGCCAGACTTGGAAAAGGCCCTTGCAGTAAGTGACCAGTGAGCCCTCTCCCGCTGCACACCTGCCCCTGCCTCCCACTACATTGCCCCAGATTCTGAACCCACGGGTAGATAGAAGCAAATCTTGTCGGACACAGTCCCTGTCCCACATGGGGCTTACAATCTTCATCTCCATATTACAGGTAAGGTAACTGAGGCACAGAGATAGCCTGAGGTCACACAGCAGACAAGTGGTTGCAGCTGGGATCAGAACCCAGGTCCGACTTCCAGTCCCAAGCTCTATCCACTTAGAGAAGCAGCGTGGCTCAGTGGAAGGAGCCCGGGTTTTGGAGTCAGAGGTCATGGGTTTGAATCCTGGCTCTGCCAATTGTCAGCTGTGTGACTTTGGGCAAGTCACTTCACTTCTCTGTGCCTCAGTTATCTCATCTGTAAAATGGGGATTAAGAATGTGAGCCCCACGTGGGACAACCTGATCACCACCCCAGAGCTTAGAACGGTGGGAAGCATAGTAAGCACTTAGTAAATGCCATTACTATAGGCCTTGCTGCTTCTCAAGATAGATACAAGATAATCAATCAGTCGTATTTACTGAGTGCTTACTGTGTGCCCAGCACTGTACTAAGTGCTTGGGAGAGTACAGTGTAACAATATAATAGACTCATTCCCTGCCCACAATGAATTTTCAGTCTAGAGGGGAAGACAGACATTAAATAAATTACAGATATGTACATAAGTGCTGTGGGTCTGAGAGTGAGGATGAATAAAGGGAGCAAATCCAGTGGCGGCCTCTTCTTCTCCCACTCCCCCAGACTCACCGGAAAAGGAGGAGGTGTCGGATTCCTTCTCGCTCCCCAATGTTGCTTTCACACTATCCCTCCTCCCCCTTCCCTTTCCTTCCCTTCCTTTGAAGCCCACATTATTCACTTCTACCACCCCATCCAGATTCTTGTAGCACCCCCCACCCCGGCCCCACCTCCAACTTCTTTAACGATCTAGACCCCTCCTTCTCTCCTTTTCCATGCCCACTCTGATCCTCGGAGACTTCTTCATCCACATAGATGTCCCTGGTGACTCTCCTGCCGCCCGCCTTCTATCTCTCCTTGACACTGCCAACCTCCTGCTCCACCCCACCTCGCCCACCCACCAACTTGGTCAAACCCTCGACATCATCATCTTCCACCGCTGCTCTATCTCCACCCTTACCAACTCTGAAATCCCTCTCTCTGATCATAATCTTCTCACCTGCCTCCTCACTCACACTTCTTTCCCCTGTAATTCCATATTACTCCTTCACAGAGATCTCCACTGTCTTGACCCCATCCATCTTTCTGAGCGCCTCACACCCCACCTCGCCTCCCTTTCCTCTCTACCCAATCTTGATGATCAGATTACTGCTCTCAACTCTACCCTCTCTACACAGCTCAACCTGCTTGCTCCCCTTTCCCTTCGCCGCTCTTGTACCCACAGCCCTGCCACTGTCCGCCTCCTTCGCTCTTATGCTCAAGCTGCTGAACGCTGCTGGCAAAAGTGTAAACACCAAGCAAACCTCGTTCACTTCAAGTTTATCCATTCCTGCCTTAACTCTGCCCTCTCCTCTGCCAGACAAAACTATTTCTCCTCCTTTATTGACACCCATGCCCATCATCCCCGTCAGCTCTTCCGTGCATTTAGCTCCCTTCTCAGGCCCCTTGTTCCTCCCCGTCCTCCTTCCCTCACTCCCAATGATCTGGCCACTTACTTCATTAGTAAAATTAATTCCATCAGGTCTGAGCTCCCCAAAGTCACTCCTCCCCCTTCTCCAACCCCCCTGCTCTCAACCCTCTCTGCTACTCTCCCATCCTTCCCAGCAGTATCCTCAGATGAGATCTCCTCCCTCCTCTCAAGTGCTGCTCCTGCAACCTGTGCTTCTGACCCCATTCCCTCTCATCTTATGAAATTTCTCACCCCTTCCCTCCTCCCGTCTTTAACTTCCATCTTCAACTGCTCACTCTCCACTGGTTCCTTCCCCTCTGCCTTCAAACATGCCCACGTCTCCCGCATCCTAAAAAAACCCTCTCTTGACCCCACCTCCCCTTCTAGTTATCGCCCTATCTCCCTCCTACCATTCGTTTCCAAACTCCTTGAACACATCATCTACACCCGCTGCCTCGAATTCCTCAATGCCAACTCTCTCCTTGACCCCTCCAATCTGGCTTCTGTCCCCTACATTCCACCAAAACTGTCCTCTCAAAGGTCACCGACGACCTTCTTTCCAAATCCAACGGCTCATATTCTATCCTAACCCTCCTCGACCTCTCAGCTGCCTTCGACACTGTGGACCACCCCCTTCTCCTCAACACGCTATCCAACCTTGGCTTCACAGACTCCATCCTCTCCTGGTTTTCTTATCTCTCCAGCCATTCATTCTCAGTCTCCTTTGCAGGCTCCTCCTCCCCTTCCCATCCCCTAACTGTAGGGGTTCCTCAGGGGTCAGTTCTTGGTATCCTTCGGTTCTCTATCTACACTCACTCCCTTGGTGAACTCATTCGCTCCCACGGCTTCAACTATCATCTCTACACTGATGACACCCAAATCTACATCTCTGCCCCTGCTCTCTCTCCCTCCCTCCAGGCTCGCATCTCCTCCTGCCTTCGGGACATCTCCATCTGGATGTGTGCCCCCCATCTAAAACTCAGTACGTCAAAGATTGAGCTCCTTTTCTTCCCTCCCAAACCCTGCCCTCTCCCTGACTTTCCTATCACTGTTGACAGCACTACCATCCTTCCCGTCTCACAAGCCTGCAAACTTGGTGTCATCCTCGACTCTCCTCTCTCATTCACCCGTCACTTCCAATCCGTCACCAGAACCTGCTGGTCTCACCTCCGCAACATTGCCAAGATCCGCCCTTTCCTCTCCATCCAAACTGCTACCTTGCTGGTTCAATCTCTCATCCTATCCCGACTGGATTACTGCATCAGCCTCCTCTCTGATCTCCCATCCTCCTGTCTGTCCCACTTCAGTCTATACTTCATGCTGCTGCCCGGATCCTCTTTGTGCAGAAACACCCTGGGCATGTTATTCCCCTCCTCAAAAATCTCCACTGGCTACCAGTCAACCTACGCATCAAGCAAAAACTCCTCACTCTTGGCTTCAAGGCTCTCCATCACCTCGCCCCCTCCTACCTCACCTACCTTCTTTCCTTCTACAGCCCAGCCTGCACCCTCCGCTCCTCTGCCGTTAACCTCCTCACTGTGCCTCGTTCTTGCCTGTCCCGCCATCGACCCCCAGCCCACATCCTCCCCCTGGCCTGGAATGCTCTACCTCTGCACATCCACCAAGCTAGCTCTCTTCCTCCCTTCAGGGCCCTACTGAGAGCTCACCTCCTTCAGGAGGCCTTCCCAGACTGAGCCCCCCTTTTTCCTCTCCCCCTCCCCATCCCCCCCCTTACCTCCTTCCCCTACCCACAGCACCTGTATATATGTTTGTACATATTTATTACTCTTATTTATTTTACTTGTACATATTTACTATTCTATTCTGTCAGTGATGTGCATCTAATTTTACTTCTATTTATTCTGATAACTTGACACCTGACCACATGTTTTGTTTTTTTGTCTATCTCCCCCTTCTAGACTGTGAGCCCGTTGTTGGGTAGGGACCATCTCTATATGTTGCCAGCTTGTACTTCCCAAGCGCTTAGAACAGTGCTCTGCACACAGTAAGCACTCAATAAATATGATTGAATGAATGAATGTCAACGCAAAAGGGAGTGGAAGACAAGGAAAAGTGGGCTTTGTTAGGGAAGGCCTCTTGGAAGAGATGTGCCTTAAGTAAAGTTTTGAAGTCGGGGAGAGGAATTGTCTGTCATATGAAGAGGGAGGGCATGGCAGGATGTGGGTGAGAGGTCGGTAGCAAGGTAGATGAGATTGAGGTACAGTGAGTAGGTTGGCATTAGAGGAGTGAAGTATATGGGCTGCGTTATAGTAAGAGAGTAGCAAGTTGAGGTAGGAGGGGCAAGGTGATTGAATGCTTTAAAGATGATGGTATAAGGTGTCCAAATGGGGCTTCCTACCATTCCCTGGAGGAACGAAGTACAGAAAACCGTTTGTTCCAATCTAAGCATCTTTATTTCCACTCCTTCCTGGAGGTCCCAGCACATGAGAAGCAGCATGGCTTAGTGGAAAGAGCATGGGTTTGGGAGACAGAGGATGTGGGTTCTAATGCTGGCTCTGCCTCTTGTCTGCTGTGTGACCTTTGGCAAGCCACTAAACTTCTCTGTGCCTCAGTTACCTCATCTGTAAAATAGGGATTAAGACTGTGAGCCTCACGTGGGACAACCTTATTAATTTGTATCTACCCCAGTGCTTAGAACAGTGCTTGGCACATAGCAAGCGCTTAATAAAATACCATAATAATAATAATTATTATTATTCTGTCTGCGGGTCTGGGGACTGAGCAAGTGTTGCCTGCAAATTTGGCCGTTTATAACTTTTGTCCATTTACCTGATCCCTCCCCAAGACAGTCATGCTGGCACAAATCCTCTATATCCTTCCATTGGTTGCTAGGCTATCCATCAGTTCCCTTAGCCAGTCAGTGGTCATTGCAATCAGCATCTGTTCTGCCTGGTGGGGTATGTTAGAATATACCCTGTCTTCCTGAGTTCCCCATTACCACATGGCTGGGTTTTGGGATTTGAATGCAGGGTGGAGGTGAGGCGCTGGGGTCAGAACCCTGCCAGATTCCTGAGTGCAGAGGGGCAGAGTTCGGGTTCCCATTGCTGTGGGGCTGCACATTGTGGGGTGGAAGGGGAAAGAGGCACTCATAGAGGGCCAGGCTGAACTCGACTGCCCAACTCTGGAACACACAGGGCCAGGGAGAAGAGATCGAAGGTGAGCTGGAATTAGGACTCTGATCTCTAAGGAGAGTGGGAAGGGAACGCCAGCCCCACATCAGCCTGAGCTGTCTGCCTCGTACGCATGCCTGCCCTCACTCCCCAGCCCCAAGGCAGCCTTGCCCCACCCTGACTGCGGCAGCCTGAGCTTTTGGTGCCATATGTGCACCTGCCCGCATTCCTGCTCGTGTCCGGGACATGGTGCTCTCCACTGATGCCACTCACTTGCATTCCTGGAATGCTGAAACACCCCACTCCTCATTAATTCATTAATTCATTCATTCAATTGTATTTATTGAGCGCTTACTGCGTGCAGAGCACTGTACTAAGCGCTTGGGAAGTACAAGTTGGCAACATATAGAGACGGTCCCTACCCAACAGTGGGCTCACAGTCTAGAATGGGGAGACAGAGAACAAAACAAAACATATTAACAAAATAAAATAAATAGAATAAACATGTACAAATAAAATAGAGTAATAAATACGTACAAACATTTATACATATATACAGGTGCTGTTGGGAGGGGAAGGAGGTAAGGCAGGGGAGATGGAGGGGGAAGGAGGGGGAGAGGAAGGAGGGAGCTCAGTCTGGAAAGGCCTCCTGGAGGAGGTGAGCTTTCAGTAGGGCCTTGAAGGGAGGAAGAGAGCTAGCTTGGCGGATGTGCGGAGGGAGGGCATTCCAGGCCAGGGGGATGACGTGGGCCAGGGGTCGACGGTGAGACAGGCCAGAACGAGGCACGGTGAGGAGATTAGCGGCAGAGGAGCAGAGGGTGTGGGCTGGGCTGTAGAAGGAGAGAAGGGAGGTGAGGTAGGAGGGGGCGATGTGATGGAAAGCCTTGAAGCCGAGGGTGAGGAGTTTTTGCCTGATGCGTAGGTTGATTGGTAGCCACTGGAGATTTTTGAGGAGGGGAGTAACATGCCCAGAGCGCTTCTGGACAAAGACAGTCCGGGCAGCGGCGTGAAGTATGGATTGAAGTGGAGAGAGACAGGAGGATGGGAGATCGGAGAGGAGGCTGATACAGTAATCCAGACGGGATAGGATGAGAGCTTGAACGAGCAGGGTAGCAGTTTGGATGGAGAGGAAAGGGCGGATCTTGGCAATGTTGCGGAGGTGAGACCAGCAGGTTTTGGTGACATATTGGATGAGGGGTGAACGAGAGAGCGGAGTCGAGGATGACACCAAGGTTGTGGGCTTGTGAGACGGGAAGGATGGTAGTGCCGTCAACAGTGATAGGAAAGTCAGGGAGAGGGCAGGGTTTGAGAGGGAAGACAAGGAGTTCAGTCTTGGACATGTTGAGTTTTAGGTGGCGGGCAGACATCCAGATGGAGATGTCCTGAAGGCAGGAGGAGTAGTCACTACAGGCATGCCCTTGGCTGGCGTCCCAGGCTCTGCCCATCATCACAACCTGCACAGCTCAGGTGGATAGCCTCCAGTGCCCCCAACATCGAGCAGAGCACAGCATTTACAGTCTAATTAGGAGGGAGAACAGGTATCAAATCCCCTTTTTACAGATACCTGTAAAACTGAGATTTTAGAGGAAGTAAGTGATTTGCCCAAGGTCACATAGCAGATAAGTGGTGGAGCTGGGAGCTGGGATTAGAGATTTAGGTCCGCAGGTCCTTCATTTCACCTTCAGTGGCATCATCTCTAAGTTAAAAAGGCATGCAAACTGTAGGTGTTCGTATGTTTCAATGGGAGAGAGAACTCTAGATACTAGATTCTGATATCCTTCTCTATCATTTCAAAGAAACCAGGGAAGATGAGCCTACATGTGGTAGACCTCTTGGCATACGTGTTGGGCCTAATGGTACCCTTTTTGTGGCCGATGCTTACCAGGGAATATTTGAAGTTGATCCCAACACAGGTATGTTGCTTCTTCTTTTGCTGACAAACCCTTGTGATGATAAAAAGTCTTTAGCATTAAGTATGTGGAAAGAATTTCTTACTTTTTGGATCAAGGCCCAGTGAGTTAAAACATAATTTGACTGAAGCTCTGTAATACTTCCTCTTCCAGGAAGTTTTGAAATCTTTGTTACAAGGGGTTTGAACACCCTCCTGTGCAAGGTTTTGTAATTGGCATTTCACGCTGTCAAGGGCAAACACAGTCTCTGTTCTTACTTAATGAGTTCTTATTTCAACAGGAAATAGCCCGATTTGCATCACTGGAATACCTTAAATGCTGTTTATTACATTAATACAAAGTGGCAGGCACTGTGTGTGTGGTGACAGGCAGTCTTTACTTGCCATGGTGCCTAAGGGATGGCCAGTCGAACATTGACTTTGTCAGCAGAGTAACAAAAACTGATTAAAAACCCCTTTGTCTGAAGGATCATCTTTAAATCTGAAGAGCCATGTGCATGCAGTGGTATTTTTTGAGCACCTACTATGTGTGGAGCACTGTATTCATTCGTTCAACTGTATTTATTGAGTGCTTACTGTGTGCAGAGCACTGTACTAAGCACTTGGGAGAGTACAATGCAACAGAGTTGGTAGACACGTTCCCTGCTCACAGTATCTAGAAAACATGATTCTCAAGGAGCTTTACACACATTTATGTTACTTTCATAAATAAAAAAAACTACCTTATTTCCAGATTGACTCAATGTATTAATATAGAGTATTCTTTGTGTTTTGAGGATTTTAAAAAAATTGAATAGCAGATAGAAGTAATCATATGTCCTGGCATTTAGATTGAAAAGGCTGATGTTGAGATTAAAACCAAATCCTCTTTTAATTAGGTGATGTGAGACAGCTATTGTCTTCTCAGACCCCCATTGAGGGAAAGAAAATGTCCTTTGTGAATGATTTGGCGATTACACGGGATGGGAGAAAAATCTATTTTACAGACTCCAGCAGCAAATGGCAAAGGCGGGATTATCTCCTCTTGGTTATGGAGGGCACAGATGATGGACGGCAAGTATTTCCCTCTGGATTTCCATTCCCCGGGGAACCGGCTAAGTTTCCTCTAGGATAGTTGATCATGCTGCCCCAGTGGAGCAGCTCTGGGCTCATTTGAGCTTTTGGAACAAGACCATACTTGGTATCGTGAGCTGGGAATCAGTGTAGTTATGAAGTAAACCAGGGATGCAGGTATTTCTCACTGGCCTCTTGAAAACTAGGAAAACAACTGTGTACTTATCACTTTGGGATTGGTGTTTCTGTATAACACTTTTGCAGGAGCCTCAGATAAAAGCTAGGTTTGGCTGCTGGGATTTTAAGTCAAAAAAGCTTGATGCCAGGATCATATTACTGCTTTATTTTTTGCTGGTTTTCAGTAGAGCATTGGGTGTTGTTTATACCAACTGGTTTGACTTGAGGGTTGGGTGTTGTTTATACCAACTGGTTTGATTTGCGGGTTGGTCACATTCCCACCTGGAAAATTTAGTCCTGGTTGAGATTTTAGGCTTTCCAGCTGAGGATGAGAGAACAGAGTTGGATCTAGGGGCCATGTCCAAATGATCTAGCGAAACTGGGGATTATTTTGACTTTAGTAGATTTTTTTTTCTTAGATTTTTTTTTTCTTTTCCTTTCTAAAATATTTTGTCCTTTTTTCAATCTCAGTGGCATTCCAGCTTCTGTTGCTGCTAAGCCCTAACATTACCTTTGGAAGACTTGACCCTTTGGGATGATTTGTGGCCTGGTTGACTAGAAATCCCCCCCACCCAACCCAACACCACCAAAAAAATGTTTCATTTCCTCAGAAGTTAAGCATTAAATATGATTGATTGAGGCAAAGTTATACTGGCTCTGACAAGCTGCTCCACATCAGACAGACTGACCGTTTCTGTGGGTCGAGTTTATTATTATCCCAGATCTGTATGCCAGCCTTCTCTCCCAAGCAATTTAGAGTTAACTGATAAAAGAATGTCCAATAATTGGGGAAGCATGAATGCTTCTGGGCTTCTCTGTACATAATAATAATAATGGTATTTGTTAAGCACTTACTATGTGCCAGGAACTGTACTAAGCTCTGGGGCACTGTCATCCCGAATGTGAATACCCAGGATATAACTGTCTGCATATGATCCAGAAAGGGTGGAATTAGTTTGTCACCAAGTCAGTTCTAGCCAGAGGATCTAGATTGGAATGGTGACCCACCTAAGACAGGTGGAGCACTTACTGTAAGGAAGTGGAAGTGTTCTGAATTGAAGGCCACATCTTCCCCTTCCCTGCCCTCTGTCCCCTGCCTTGACCCATCTTGGTCAGGGTTGGCCTGGTTTTCCCTCAGGCTTATCAAAATGGGTAGCTTTGATCAGAAGTCTATTTGAAGTGGGAATACATTTCAGGATTTGCAGTCCCTGAGTGCCAGTAGGAGGAGCAGGATTTGGGAGCTTTTTTGACTACTCCCAGTTGCTGAAGTGGAGAGAGTACCAGTGTGTGGTACTACTAAAAATCTGTGCCTTGATGTTTTGCAGTTTGCTGGAGTATGATACCGTGACCAGAGAGGTGAAGATTTTAATGGATGGCCTGAGATTCCCCAATGGAGTCCAGCTCTCTCCTGCTGAAGATTTTGTGCTGGTGGCCGAAACGACCATGGCAAGAATCAGAAGGTGTGAATGTTGTGTGAGATCCTGGCAGGAATTAATTTCCCCTTGGCATCGTGACTGCTCAGAGAGAAATAACAGGGTTGACAGGTTTTTAGTGACAGATAAGAAGGACCGGGTGCACCAAACCCCCACGGAAGCATTCGTCAGCCCATCCACGGACAGGCCTGGGATCCTGACCACTTTGTCCCATTGGCCTTGGTGATAGTGGCAGTTAGCGCTCTGCCCAGTTGAGTTGGGATATATTAAAGGGTCGCTGCCTGTTCCATCCCCTGAAAAGTGTATCATTGCTCTGCTCTGACTGCTGTCTTTGAAGCATGTGAGAGTTTCTGGGTTTCCATTGCCCTCTCTGCATTGCATGAGTCACCTGCATTGGCCACTCTTGAGACTGGACACCCGGGGTACCCCCAGGATTGTGGTGTCTTCGGCTTTTTATAGATGAGGCAGGGATCATCTTAGGCCCCACTGATCTGGCGCTAGATTATCCCTATGGTTTTATACCTGTATCCCCTGGCTCAGCCAGCATGGGAGGCCTCTGGGGTTCAGCCAGCCAGTGCTGCTTCCTAAGGGCTGGTAGCTGAGACTTGGAGAAATGTGAAACTCCCACTTCCCCCTTTCATAGTCATCTCTCCAGGTTTGTGAGTTCTTCACACATAGAATTCACAGTAACATCTGGTTATGAACAGATAGCCAGTATTTTTTTAAGGATATTTTTTCCTCTAATTTTCATTGTTCAGTAGTTCTTAAACCAAATACTGAAGTGAATTACACACTCCCCTCCTCGCACCCTAGCTTTCTTTTTAAGTAGTTCTCCTGTGGCATTACCATCAAGGGGTTTTCCTGAGTAGTTTACCCTCCTGGTCACTGCCTTGTTGGCGAACCACAGCAGCTTCCCAATCCACTTCCAGCAGACCCTTTACTCTCTGGGTCCTTTCCCTCTGGACCCTAAAATGGAGGCTGTTCTTATGTATCCTCTCCTGTTAGATACCTAATCTGGAGCCCACCTGCCTTTACAATGGTTCTGAGGTTTCTTCCCCACCTTGCCAGCCCCCTCTTCCTTGCCCAAATCCCCCTTTGCGATTGGCAGCGTTCCTGCTGATGTCACCTGGAGACTAAACATCTTCTATGGAGGGCTTTTCCCCCTTCATTATCTCTAAGTGTGGGGCCAGCCTGACCATCCAGCAGACTTAAAAAACAAACAAACAAATAAAAAACCCGACAAAGTTAGTTCAAAACTCTAAATTGGCCTGGATGGAAGAGAACCCAGGCAGATAGACTTGCACTTCCTAGGTTATTTCCTGCTGATGCCGGACTCCATTCATGAGTTAGGCCTACAGGAAAAATGCCTTTTCTGGCTTGAGTGGAGGTCCTGAGGACAAGGGATAAGAAATCCAAAACTTTTTGTAAAGACTGAATGGCAGGCAGGCTGGGGTGCAGCTGAGGTCCTGTAAACTGCCCAGATTTTTTTTTCCCAAAATGATTTTTCACTGCTGTGAATTTTTCAGGTTCTACGTGTCTGGACTTATGAAAGGTGGGGCAGATATGTTTGTGGAAAATATGCCAGGCTTTCCAGACAACATCCGTGGGAGTAGCTCTGGAGGGTACTGGGTGGCCATGTCAGTGGTCCGGCTGAATCCTGGCTTTTCCATGATGGATTTCTTATCTCAGAGACCATGGATTAAAAGAATAGTTTTTAAGGTAAGTATCAAAAACATTTTCTGTAGAAGGGGAAAATATCTAATTAGTTCATTAAACAGGGTTTTTGAGACATCATATGCAGTTTTTTATCATTAGCTTTGTGCTCAGTGCAAGAGGGCTGGAGATGCAGAATTTACTTTTCTTGCCGTTACTGAATGTGACACTGGGGAGAAGCTAATAGTGATTTTAATTTCACAGAATATATAAATGTATAGTTACTTACTGTGCTATGTAGGAATGTAACTGTAGATTCCAAACCAGAATTGAAACTACTATCACTACAGGTCTATGGAAAATGTAGAATTTGGGTTCAGAAAGAATGAAGCACTGATTATTATTTTTTTTAACCTGTGTTTTCCAATTTAAGGAAACAGGATTCAAGAAGGGCAGAATTGATAATTGCCCATTTCTGGGAAGTGTTTCTTTCAGGATATGCCCTGAACTCATTCAGGTTCTTGGGAAGGGCAGTTTCTTTTCCATTCTCCCTTAAATTGGCAAAATCATACTGTTCAGTCCCACCCTTTTGAAAAAGATTTTCATTCAGTCAGATTTATGAGCACATACTGTACTAAATGCTTGGGAGAAAACAATAAAACAATAAACTGACACATTCCCTGCCCACAATGAGCATACAGTCTAAATGAGGGAAAGACAGACATTAATATAAATAAATAAATTACAGATATGTACATAAGGGCTGTGGGGCTGGGAGGGGGAAAGACCAAAGGGAGCAAGTCAGGGAGATGCAGAAGGGAGTGGGAGACGAGGAAAGGGGAGCTTAGTCAGGGAACACCTCTTGGTGGAGATGTGCCTTCAAGTAAGGCTCAGAAGGAGTGGAGAGTCTATCAGATTTTGAGGAGGGAGGGCATTCCAGGCCAGAGGCAGGATAGGGGTGAGAGGTCAGCAGCGAGATAGATTGACGCACAGTTAGAGTGTTAGCATTAGAGGAGCAAAGTGTGCAGGCTGGCTTTTAATAGGAGAGTAGCAAGGTCAGGTAGGAGGGGTGAAGTAATAGAGTGCTTTAAAGCCAATGGTGAGGAGTTTTTGTTTGATGCGGAGGTCGATGCTAGGCCTTCCCAGACTGAGCCCCCTTCTTCTTCTCCCCCTCCCCATTCCCCCCACCCTACCTCCTTCCCCTCCCACAGCACCTGTATATATGTTTGTACAGATTTATTATACTATTTTACTTGTACATATTTACTATTCTATTTATTTTATTTTGTTAATATGTTTTGTTTTGTTGTCTGTCTCCCCCTTCTAGACTGTGAGCCCGCTGTTGGGTAGGGACCGTCTCTATATGTTGCCAACTTGTACTTCCCAAGTGCTTAGTACAGTGCTCTGCACACAGTAAGTGCTCAATAAATACGATTGAATGAATGAATGAATGAGCAATGACTGGAGGTTCTTGAGGAGTGGGGAAACACATCCTGAACATTTTTGTAGAAAAATGATCCAGGCAGCAGAGTGAAATATGGACTGGAGTGGGGAAAGACAGGAGGCTGAGAGGTCAGCAAGGACACTGATGCAGTAATCCAGGAGGGATAGGATGAGGGTATTAACATGGTAGCAGTTTGGATGGAGAGGAAAGGGCGTATTTTAGCTTTGTTGCTAAGGTGGAACCTACAGGATTTACTGATGGATTGAATATGTGGGTTGAAAGAGAGAGAGCAGTCAAGGATAATGCCAGAGTTATGGGCCTGTGAGACAGGATGGGCGGTGGTGCCGTCTATACTTATGGGAAAGGCGGGAGGACAGAGTTTGGATGGGAAGATAAGGAGTTCTGTTTTGGACATTTTAACACTGTATTCATCCAATCAAACAGGAAAGTATCGAGTGTTTGAGAGTAACAATACCCACTCGCCTTCCTCTTAAAACACACACATATACCATATACCTCTTACATAGGATGTTTTTTATTTGGTTGTGCAATACATAACTTGAGTTGATCCTTTTGAATTAAAATTGCATGAAATAGTGTATAGTGTCCTGGAGAAGCAGCATGGCTTAGTGGGAAGAGCCTGGGCCTGGGACAGAGAACCTGGATTCTAATCCTGGCACTGCAGTGGGACACTGGGCAAGTCAATTAACTTTGCTGTGCCTCAGTTACCTCTTCTATAAAATGGGAATAAGATAACTCTCCCTCTTTTCAAACCATCAGTGGCATTCATTGATGCTTACTGTGTGCAGAGCACTATATTAAGCACTCGGAAGAGTACAATAGAATAGGTAGGCATAATCCCTGCACACAAGGAGTTTACACACTAGGAGGGGAGACATTAAATTACAGATGGGTATGTACATAAGGGCTATAGGGTTGGCGGAGGGGCGAGACTCAAGGTGCCTGGGGGTACAGATACAAATGCATAGAAAATGTAGAAGGGAAGGCCAGTTGGAACATATAGGTGAGAGAGTGGTAGTCTGTGGCTGTGACAGTGGGGGAAGTCTCAGGTCAGAGCGAGGATGTGGCAAGGGGTCAGTGGTGAGGAAGATAAATTGAGGTATAGTGAGTAGGAGGAGCTGAGTATGTGGCAAGGTTTGTAGCAGAAGATCAAAGAGGTAGGAAAGTTCAGAGAGAGCTGGTTGATTTGTTTTAGGCAAATAATCCAGGCACTAGAGTGAAGTGTGGACTGCACAAGAGGCAGGGAGATCAGTGAGGAGACTGATACAGTAGTCAAGGGGGCATATTCATTCATTCAGTCGTATTTATTGAGCGCTTACTGTGTGCAGAACACTGTACAAAGCGCTGGGGAAGTACAAGTCGGTAACATATAGAGACGGTCTCTACCCAACAACTGGCTCACAGTCTAGAAGGGGGAGACAGAAAACAAAACAAAACATGTAGACAGGTGTCAGAACCATCATAATAAATAGAATTACAGCTATATGTACATCATTAACAAAATAAAGAGTAGTAAATCTGTACAAGTAAGGTAAATAGGGTAATAAATCTGTACAAATATATCCAAGTGCTGTGGGGAGGGGAAAGGGGTAGGGCAGAGAGGGGGATTGGGAGGAGGAGAGGAAAAAGGGGGCTCAGTCTGGGGAGGCATCTTGGAGGAGGTGAGCTCTCGGTAGGGCATTGAAGGGAGGAAGAGAGCTAGTTTGGCGGGTGTGTGGAGGGAGGGCATTCCAGGCCAGAGGGATGACGTGGGTTGGGGTCGATAGTGGGACAGGCGAGAACTAGGCAAAGTGAGGAGGTTAGCAGCAGAGGAGCGGAGGGTATGGGCTGGGCTGTAGAGGGAGAGAAGGGAGGTGAGGTAGGAGGGGGCAAGGTGATGGAGAGCCTTGAAGCGAGAGTGAGGAGTTTTTGCTTGATTCCTAGGTTAACAGGCAGCCACTGGAGATTTTTGAGGAGGGGAGCGACATGCCCAGAGCGTTTCTGTACAAAGATAATCCAGGCAGCAGAGTGAAGTATAGACCGAAGTGGGGAGAGACAGGAGGATGGGAGATCAGAGAGGAGGCTGACGCAGTAATCAAGTTGGGAAAGGATGAGAGATTGAACCATTAAGGTAGTGGTTTGGATGGTGAGGAAAGGGTGGATCTTGGCATATTGTGGAGGTGAAACCGGCAGGTTTTGGTGATGGATTGGATGTGTGGGGTGAATGAGAGAGCGGAGTCAAGGATGACACCAAGGTCATGATAAGTACTTGGTTCAGCATGATATAAGTTTGGTTGGAGAGGAAGGGGCAGATTCTAGACATGTTGAAGAGGTAGAATCAAAAGAATTTGGTGACGGATTGAATGTACGGGTTGAAGGAGAGAGGTGTGTGTTGAAGAGAATGCCAACATTATGGGCTTGTGAGACAGAGGATAGTAGTATCACTTACAGTTATGAGGAAAAGGTAATGTCTTGGGGAGGATGGGATTTGGGTGGGAAGATGTGTTTTGTTTTGAATGTGTGAAGCTTAAGGTGTCTGGGGGGCATCCAAATAGAGATGTCCAGTTGAGGTCGGAAAGGTGTTTGGGAATCATTTGCATAAAGATGGTAGTTGAAGCTGTGGGAGTGAATGAGTTTTCCAAAGGAGTGGGTGTAGATGGAGAATAGAAGGGGCCCAGAACTGAGTCTTGAGGGACTCCCACAGTTAGGGGGTAGGAGGCAGAGGAGGAGCCCATGAAAGAGACTGAGAATGTGTAGACAGGTAAGAGAATTTGGAGAGGATAGTGTCAGTGAAGCCAAGATAGAAAGCATTTCCAGGAGAATGGGGTGGTCTACAGTGTCGAAGGCAACTGAGAGGTATAGGAGGATTAGGGTGAAGTAGAGACCGTTGGATTTGGTCTGAAGGTCACTGGTGACCTCAGAGAAGGCAGTTTCAGTGAAGTGGAGTGGGGGTGAAAGCCAAATTGCAGGAGGTCCAGGAGAGCATTGGAAGAGAGGAAGTGGAGGCAGCAGGTGTAGACAACTTGCTTGAGGAGTTTGGAGAGGAATGGTAAGAGAGAGATGGCTCAATAACTGAAGGGAGCCGGGGGGTCAAAGAAGCCTTTAGACTGTGAGGCTCATATGAAACAGGAACTATGTCCAAACTGCTTTTATTGTCTCTACCCCAGTGCTTAGGACAGTGGTTGGTGCAGAGTAAGCATATAACATTATTAATAATGTAATAATGATGACTGCAGTTAATGTTGCTTTAATATTATTATTCAGTGCCATTGAGTTGTTTCCAGTTCATAATGACTCCATGGATATACTTTCTCCAGAATGTCCTGTCCTCTGCCATAATTTGCAACCTTTCTAATCATTCTTCTGTTATTATGGTCTCTATCCAACTAGATGTTGATCTGCCTCTTCCACGTTTTCCCTGGACTTTTCCTAGCCTTAGTGTCTTCTCCAGAGAATTAGTCCTCCTGCTTATGTGTCCAAAATATGCTAATCTAAGTCGAGTCATTGGCCTTCCAAAGACTAGTTTGGGTTAATTTGCTCTAAAATCCATTTGTCTTTCGGGCAGTCCGTGGTATTCGCAAAAGCCTTCTCCAACACATTTCAAAAGAATCGTTCTTTCTATCCTGTTTTTTCACTGTCCAACTTTTGGATTCATACATCATCACTGGAAATACCGGAGTTGACTATTTGTATTTTTGTGTCAATCGTTACATCAGCACATTTCATGACTTTTTCCAGGCTTTTCGTAGCTAGTCTTCCTAAAATTAATCTTAGGCATATTTCTTGGCTACTATTTCCTTAATTATTGATGATCGATCCCAGGAGAGGAATATTGTCAACTGTTTCAATCTTCTCTCCATAGCGTTGCTAAAGGAAGTTAATTGGAAAAATGTGCCAGTACTTATTTCATCTTAAAAAGAAAAACAAAGCCCAATGAAAAATGGGGTAAAATTTTAATAATTTGCCAGTGTCAAAAGAAACCTGTTACAGTCATTCTCATGTAAGCCAAGGTGGGATGAGGAGTTGCATAATACCAGAGACCAGTTTCACTTGTCATATAGAGGACTGGAACAAAATGTAACTTCTAATATAGCTATCAAGGGTTGTGTACGTGAAAATCACCACTTAATACATCCTGAGTATACTGGTCACTGGTTTGTCTTGAGGCATGGAGGTCTGATGAGTTCTTGGAGTGTTAATGTGGCATTTTCCCCTCAAACATGATTAAATGCCCTTTTTAAAATTTTGGTGGTTTTTAGAAGGCAGCCAGCCTCCACCACACTTAAAGCCCAGCCAGAGAGCTCTACTCAGTGTTATGTAAGTCCATTCCTGTCTGGAACAGAAATTCATTCCTCTTCTGCTGTGATTCTCTTCTAGCTTCTAAGCCCAGAAACGCTGGTGAAGTTTGTACCCCGGTACAGCCTTGTTTTGGAACTTGGGGACACCGGCACCTACAGAAGAAGCTTGCATGATCCCAATGGAGTGGTGGTGGCCTATATTAGTGAAGCCCATGAACAGAATGGACATCTCTACCTGGGCTCCTTCCGATCTCCTTACATTTGCAGGCTGAATCTTGATCTTGTTTAAAGCTCTTAAACCTCCCCATCTCCTGCCGCCCTCACCAGCCCTCAGTTTATGGCTCTCCTGGTGTTGAAACATTCTCGGGGTTTTAGCCTTTAAGGGGCCTGACCCACTAAAACTTGTGGTAATGCACCTGTTCTTACACTCTCTAATCCACTTTCTGTGGTGCCAGGGACTGTCCCATCCTATGCTCACCTTAGATGGCTGTGTTTTTCATTGAGCTCCATAGTTGTCTTGGAAAGACTCCTGTTCAAATGACCCACATAACATTTGGGAGGAAGAGAAGATGATGTGGGGTCGTTTTTATCACACAAAGCAGTTAGGTCTGGGTTATTTTCTCCACTTAAAACAAATGCTACTTAATACAAGGGCTACTCTGAGGCCTTTGGGAGAGGAAGCCCAGGGGTCTTGTTTTGGCTTCTGGTTGTCCCTTTTTATCTTTTTACCCAGCGATGGATGCTTTATGAAATAGAATCCAGGTAAGTTGTAAGACTGATTGATTGACTGCGCCAAATTCATGCTGGGCACTTTGTTTCCAAGAGCCTCTAAAGCTCCATTGCCCAGCTTGAGTGAGCCCTGGGTCCTTCTCTAGGGGAGTTACTGCCTCCCCCAGCTTAAATCTGGACAAGTAGCTATCTGGAAGCACAAGTGATATTTAACAAATTGCATCTGTGTAATAATGGACAAATTAAAAACTATTTTGGCTGTTTGACCCATTAATAATGTCAGTCATTGAGACCCTATTATACCTTTCTCTAGTCTAGTGCAGTTTAGAATAATGGCTGACTGAAAACTACATGTAGTGAATAATGATTTCTTTGTCCTTCAAATGAGCTGCATTGTATTGAAAGTGGTTTCCCCATCCCTCAATTCCCAGAGTGCAAGATGCCAGATAAAGTGCTTATAGGATAAAAACCCAAGCTCTTTGCTCTGCACACAGTAAGCGCTCAATAAATACGATTGATGATGATGATGATAATTGGGGATAATATTAATCCTAAAAGATTACATTTAAACATCATCACTGCATGTTTAGAGTATACAGTAAACACTCAGTAAATACCACTGATTGATAGAAATCCACCATTGGACTATAAGTCATTGACTTTAGGTTTTAGGGAACTAGAGACTATCCATTTTGGAAAAGGGGGAGCTTAATTTGTCAGCTATTAACTTTTGTAAGCACAAAATAAGTTCAGGATAATGACTTGGGTGTTTCCCAGAGAAATGCTCCAACTTTGCCTCTTGAATGTTCATCCCTCTCCATTCTCTATATGTTGATGCCTGTGTTTTGGGAATGATGGATGCAAAAGAAAAGTTTTATTGATTGTAGATATGTGATTGTGATTCTATTGGGGGCTTCAGAAGGGAGTTGAGTGTGCATGCCTGTACTGGCAGCCCATTTTACTTTATATATACATCTTAAAACA